>NC_139988.1:66110597-66270328 GCF_964263955.1 Coregonus lavaretus | reverse complement strand
TCCCTCTCTCTCTCTCTCTCTCTCTCTGCTTTTCCCAACACAGTGTCTCCCGCGGCGACTGGGGCCTAGCCTGAGTGGCTCCAGGGCTCCTGTGTGTGTGTCTTTCTGATGTGTGTGTGTGACACACGAAAGGGGTCTCTCCTGGATCTCCCTCTGTCTCCCCCAGTCCCTCCTCAGTCTCCCCCAATCCGCCATATGCCAGCCGCCAAGGGGGGGCCGACCCCGGCCATTGACTCGGCTGATGACCGCCACCAGTTGCCGGATTCTCTCACGGACCCCGGGCGCCGACACTGGTGCCGGGGCGCTCTAAGTGCCACGGACGTAATTCTGAGAGGAGGGACTGAGAGAGAGTCTCACATGGGTCCCATGACTCCAGCGTAGACTACCGTCTACCACTCCTAATATCTTGTGGCTCCTGTCTCCATCGGGCCCCCCAACAGTCCAACGTAAAGTCTGAGGCCCCACCATCCACAGTCAGATAAATAAGGAGGTGTCAGAGTGTTATTGTACCGAGCTGCTAGGGGAAATGAAAGACTAACTGGAATGGACACCATCCCTGGGGTGGTAGCTCACACACACACATCGGGGTGTGTGTGAGCGCACATGCATGCAGGCAGGGAGACACACACACACACACACACACACACACACAAGGAAGGCAGGCAGGCATACACTCACATACACACAGTGAGAAAATACAGTAGGTGTGAGAGTGTGAAAGGGCGGGGAAGGGAGGGTGGAAGGAAAGGGGGATTGGGTTGGAATGAAGGAAGGAGGGAGAGAGAGAGGGCAAGTTGAGGGAAGCAGGGGAAAAGATGGAGAGTGAGGAATAGGAGGAGGGTTGAGAACAAAGAGATCAGAAAGAAGGGGTGATTGGGTTAGGAGAGAGAAACAGAACCAGAGAGCGAGAGAGAGAGTGTGAGAGAGTGTGAGAGAGAAAAGAGAGAGAGAGTGTGAGAGAGAAGATAGAGAGAGAGAGAGAGAGAGAGAGAGAGAGAGAGAGAGAGAGAGAGAGAGAGAGAGAGAGAGAGAAGGGGGGAGTTGAGGACGGTAGAGGGAGACACAGGAATGGAGCAATAGGAGAAGGGGAGATGATGGCGAGAAAGAGAGGGGAAACGAGGGGTAGACTAATTAGTTCAGTAGTAGAATGTTCAATGTTCATACTTGAACATGGTATGGCCAGTGCTGCAGCTATAGTTGCCCAGAGGCTCATGATCTAGGATCACTTGACATTGTATTCGGTTGATTGCTACCTGAGTCTCTCGTCCTGTATATCTTGTTTCCCAGACCATTTTTAAACCACAAGTCACTCTCGCTTTCTCCCTTCCTTAGACCCCTCACTTGCTCTTTACCCCCCTCGGTCTCCCTCCCTCTCTCTCTCTGACCCTCCTCTTCTCCTCTCCCTCTCTCTATGCCCCCCCCCCCCCCCCCTTCCTCTCTCTGCTGAATTTAGGTTTTGGGTGGAAACCTGAGTGAGTCTGGGATGCAGGACAAGAGGGAGCCAGCCTCATAAATATCCCGGCTGCAGCCACAGCATCCACACTCTGCTCTGTGTGTGTGTGTGTGTGTGTGTGTGTGTGTGTGTGTGTGTGTATATATGTGTGTGTGTGTGTGTGTGTGTGTGTGTGTGTGTGTGTGTGTGTGTGTAAGAAAGAGTAGCCCACTCATATCCAAATACAGAGAGGTAAGCGGAAATGTGTTCTCCCCTTTACACTGGCCCATCTATAGATGTATAGTATGAGATATCTACGCAAAGCTCATCCCTGAGATACACAATTTAATGCTGGTAGCAACTATATTTATTATAAACATTTACAATTAAGATTTCAAAACAAAATAGACCAAATAATATGAATTAAAGTTAAGCGTTATGTATCTGAATAGTATGCTCAAATCAAATTGTTTTTTCATGCAAGAGCAATTCTATTATTCAACAATAAAACACAGTTCTATAACAATCCAACAACATTATCACAAAGCCAAATGTACATCTAGAACCCGTCTTAAGTAGACCTAAGCGAGCCATTACTATATTCTCTAACTCCCTAATTTGTCCCTCACGTTTGAACTGACAGCTTTGAGGAGTAGAAGAAAGAAAGTAATATTAAAACAAATTAGAACCAAATGAGCGGGCCAGCGCTACATCCAAAACCGCTTTACACTTGGGCCCCTCAAGCATTGCCCTGATTTTTCCATCGAGATTTTGACTTGAGCTTCCTTCTCTTTTATTCCCTTTGTGCACAATTCAGAGGAATTAGCGCTTGGCATTAGCCTCCCCCTAACAAAATGCTAACCATCACAATGTGTGTGTGTGTCCACTTACGTAATGTATCTGTATGGAGATAGAGGGAGAAATGGTGTGTATGTGTGTGTGTGTGTGTGTGTGTGTGTGTGTGTGTGTGTGTGTGTGTGTGTGTGTGTGTGTGTGTGTGTG
This sequence comes from Coregonus lavaretus, assembly GCF_964263955.1. Classification (NCBI taxonomy): domain Eukaryota; kingdom Metazoa; phylum Chordata; class Actinopteri; order Salmoniformes; family Salmonidae; genus Coregonus; species Coregonus lavaretus. The sequence continues at coordinate 66,267,894 of NC_139988.1, read as the reverse complement.
TGTGTGTGTGTGTGCGTGCATATGTGTGTGTGTGTGTGTGCGCATGCATGTGTCTAAAGAGAGAGAGAGGGAGAAATAGTATGTGGGGTTAAAGAAACTGTAGCTGTGTTGGAATACCCATACTAACATACTGTATAATACATACTTAATGAGTATATACTACAAACTATATACTATTAGTTCATTTTAGTATACTGTAAACCAACGGTATCTTTTCAGTTGAGCGTTACTATACAACCTCTTTCTAGCTTGTTAGCATAACAAATGACTAGCTAGACATTCTATGATTTCGGGTGTGTTCGTAAATTCAATCTGGAGTGCCAGAGTACGCAAATCCAGAGTGTTGTCAGATTGTCCGTTCGTGGCCAAGGAGTAGGGTTGATCCAAGCGTTCTGATCTCACAACGGCAGTCAAGCACCCAAGCTAACTGGCTAACCTTGCCTAGCTTGCTAGCTACTTCCAGACACAAATGAGAGAACACCTCACTCTGACCATTTTTCATGTTATCCAGAGCGTTGGTGACTGTAACTGTGCTGCTGGCAACAATTTAATTACACTTGTTTTTGCCAACGTTTACTGACACATGTGTTGAGCATTCGTAAATCCTTCAGTTATTCTGCGCTCTGGCGAGAGTGCTCTGAAATTGGAGTAGATAGACATTATTAACAATGTCCATTGAGAATCCACAACGACTATAGCACTTTGCTAAGAATGACGTGAATAATAAATCAATAAATGTTGGGTATACTGCCTGGCAAGTTCGATGTATTAGTAGCCAACTAATGTTAGGATGATAACTAGCTAACATACCGGTACATACTGCAATGCTATGCAGTTCGTAACGATAGCGTAGCTAAAGAATTGTCAGCCAACATAACGTGTAATTTCACTTATTTGAAAAGTCATTACTTTATTACATTGCTCAACATTTTCTTAACATTTGTCATAATTAGTTAAAGCAATGAATTTGTATCCGCTCTCCTCAGACTTCGGCTGTATATTTTCCGCCATTTTACTTTGTGAAGCCACGCCCATTTTCTGAAGAATTGCATTAAGGGCCCTAAAAGCACGGAAATAGTGTCCACTGCTTGTATACTTCATATTTTGGCAAATGTAGTATGACATCTGGGAACTTTTGGCATACTAACTATATCCATACTATGACCAATAAGCACACTCAATTTATGTCACAAATAGTATGGTTAGTGCGGTTAGTATGAGTATTCGAACACAGCTTGTGTGTGTGTGTGTGTGAGAGTGAGTGAGAGAGTGAGTGAGTGAGTGCGTGAATGAGTGTGTGTGTGTGTGTGTGTGTGTACATATATTGGTTGGGTAGAAGGGGGTCTGTTTCACTTCTGACATCCAAGTAAAGCCGTCATGAGTGAGATGTCAACAGCGAGGCATCCCAGACAGCGGCACAGAGCAGAGAAGAGCCCTGGAGAAGAAAGCCTTTGAATCAGTCAGACCCTAACGCATGGCACACATCCCACCCCATGTCCTAATACACAGTTTGAGTTGGTGAAAGGCTGGACATGGCTCACATCAACACCATTATCCCTGAAATCCTAGACCCACTCAAATTTGCATACCGCCCCAACGGATCCACAGATGATGCAATCTCTATTGCACTCCACACTGCCCTGTCCCACCTGGACAAGAGGAACACCTACGTGAGAATGCTATTCATTGACTACAGCTCAGCGTATAACACCATAGTGCCCTCAAAGCTCATCACTAAGCTAAGGATCCTGGGACTAAACACCTCCCTCTGCAACTGGATCCTGGACTTCCTGACGGGCCTCCCCCAGGTGGTAAGGGTAGGTAACAACACATCTGCCACGCTGATCCTCCACACGGGGGCCCCTCAGGGGTGCGTGCTCAGTCCCCTCCTGTACTCCCTGTTCACCCATGACTGCATGGCCAGGCACGACTCCAACACCATCATTAAGTTTGCCGACGACACAACAGTGGTAGGCCTGATCACCGACAATGATGAGAAGCCTATAGGGAGGAGGTCAGAGACCTGGCCGTCTGGTGCCAGGAAAACAACCTCTCCCTCAACGTGCTCAAGACAAAGGAGATGATTGTGGACTACAGGAAAAAAAGAGGACTGAGCACACCCCCATTCTCATCGACGGGGCTGTAGTGGAACAGGTTGAGAGCTTCAAGTTTCTTGGTGTCCACATCACCAACAAACTATCATGGTCCAAACCCACCAAGATAGTCGTGAAGAGGGCACAACAAAGCCTATTCCCCCACAGGAGACTGAAAAGATTTGGCATGTGTCCTCAGATCCTCAAAAAGTTATACAGCTGCACCATCGAGAGCATCCTGACTGGTTGCATCACCGCCTGGTATGGCAACTGCTCGGCATCCGAGGGTAGTGCGTACGGCCCAGTACATCACTGGGGCCAAGCTTCCTGCCATCCAGGACCTCTATACCAGACGGTGTCAGAGGAAGGCCCTAAAAATGATCAAAGACTCCAGCCACCCTATTCATAGACTGTTCTCTCTGCTACCGCACGGCAAGCAGTACCAGAGCGCCAAGTCTAGGTCCAAAAGGCTTCTTAACAGCTTCTACCCCCAAGCCATAAGACTCCTGAATAGCTAATCATGGCTACCCGGACTATTTGCATTGCCATCCAGATCAACGTTATTAAAACTTAATTGTTTAATTGTTTCAGAACAAAGCTATAAAAAACATTATTTATTGGGTGCCTGGGTGCTGATTTATCAGTACACACCTCACCTCCCCCCGTGAGCACATCACTCCAGTGCTGTTCAACCTTCACCTGCTCCCCATATGCTCACGCATTGACTTTAAAATCCTGGTTCACACCTACCAAGCTATCCACAACTCTGGACCCAAGTACCGGTCTGACCTCATTCTACCCTGCTGCCCCACACGCACCCTTCGCTCCTCCAGGTCCGTCTCCCTTCAGCAGCCCTGCAGCAGACTAAAAAGTATGGGTGACAGGGCTTCCAGTTGTGCGGCTCCTCGGCTGTGGAACGCACTTCCAGTCACTGTCAGGGCTGCAGAGTCTCTGGCCTCGTTTAAGGCACAGCTAAAAACTGAACTGTTCAGAAAAGCTTTCAAGGACCTATGTTAATTCTGTTCTCCTGTCCACCAGATCTGACGACAGCTGTATATAGCTTTGATTGTCTGCTTACAATGTTCTGTGTTTTGGATTGTTTATATTATTATAATTTATTATATATATAAATGTATTCAAAGCGCTATACAAATTAAATGTTTTTTTTTTTTATTATTGTTACTTTACAGCATCTAAGGACCATTCAATCAACAGGGCCCAGGAGAGTGCAGTGATATTCACCTACTGAGATCTAAGGATCCCACAACAGATCCCACCGGATCCCAATATTTACAAGTCACCATTACAATTCTATGTTGTTTTACCTTTTTTTTTTTTTTTTATATTTTTTTTTACCTCTTACAGTCTGAGTATGTGACACACTTTTCAGTCCACTGCACTCTTTCAGATTTCATGTGCAATGAGATTTGGTTTAACATAAGAATGTCATGGACATTTCAAAATTCTAATGTTTAAGTACTTCTGTATAGACTTTCCTCTCTGGGCATATTGCGGGGAAATGTTCTGGGAAATAGCCATACTGGATCGGATTCTGGGCTGCAGCTCCTATTGTTTTCAGGGAATTGGCACTGGGCTGGAACAGCCTCTCTCCCCCCTGAGAGGATATGGAAATAACCCCTTATTAACTAGGCTATACTGGAGTAAGACCAGTGTCCCTTTATAGCCTCAGACATACAGTATGACTCATGAGGCTGTCTGATCTCTGATGTGTCCGTATCATCAAGAGGAAATGGGACAAAGATCCATGTCTGATAGTGCCTTGAAATATAGACAGTATACAATGAACAAAGTGGAAGTTCATTGTCAATTGTTCACTTACAATAAGATGAATCTTTTGTATTCTGGGTTAAGATGCACATATGATAATTCTTTGAAATAGAGACGGTATACAGGACCATAATTGAAGTCAAATGCAATGTTCCCTTACCTATGCTCTTAGAAGAAAAAAATAAACTATTGCTATTTGGAACCTAAAAGTATTCTTCAGCCGTCCCCATAGAAGAACCCTTTGAAGAACCCTTTAAGGTTCCATGTAGAACCCTTTCCACATAAGGCTCTACATGGAACCCAAAATAGTTCTACCTGGAACCAAAAAGGGTTATCCTATTGGGACAGCCAAAGAACCCCTTTGGTACCCTTTTTTCTAAGAATGTATAATAAACCATATCTTCAGTATTCTGGGTCAAGATGGACCTGTGGAGGCCTGATACTGAGGAAGGAGATTGAAAGCGCCCTTAGGTAACTGTTGAACCCCAAACCCCAACCCCCCCAACTCAAAATCCGTTCCCCTCCCATCCTCTGGCAACGGGTTTCATTTTGAATCTGCTGCAGGGATGTCAGGGCTGCCCTCAAGCATGATTAACAGTGATGGTTTCCTGATAAAACACTTCAATATGTTGTTTCATATCGCCAGCCATAACCATAACCCTTTTCTCCCTCCGCCTGCCCCTTCTCCCTTCTCCCTCCCTCGTCTACGAGTCCCCCTAGAGCTCATTTACTTTGATTACCAATAACAATAACACAACCATCATCTTTTATTATCGCGTTCTCCCAGGACCCGGCCAGCGCGCCGACACTTTGGTAAAGCTACAAAACAGCTCCTATTTCATCCTTTTTGCTTGTTTTCTTGGCTCAGGACGAAGTAAATGCTGCGTTTCTGTTTCCGTATGAGACGTAAGTACAAATAAATGGCAACAGTCCTGTAAATAGATGATTAAGCTTTGAAATTGCCTTAAACAGTTGTATTGTGTGGGACTGGAAAAGCTTGCCCATAGACACCAAGCTTGCAGTTAGATGTAAGTGTCGTCTTACGTTACAGTGTGAGGGCCAAACTTCAGAAGCAAGTTTGTTCTGTGATGAAAATAATACTTCAGCCTCTAGAGAACTAAACCTTACGTAGCCTAGTCATTAATTCCATTTCATGTTCATTCTACTACAATGGCAGTGATGTCAAAACATGATGAGTAGTACTTTATCCTTAGTAGAGTGTGAATGGAGATTATTTGAAGAATGTCCGAATTTTACAGTCCAGAAAGTACCAGACATGTTAAAGGCCCAATGCAGCTGTTTTTATCTCAATATCAAATCCTTTCTGGGTAACAATTAAGTACCTTACTGTGATAGTTTTCAATTAAAATGGTCAAAAAGAAACAAAAATAGATTCTTAGCAAGGACTGTCTGGGAGTGGTCTGAGTGGGGAGGGAAAAAATGATGTTATTGGTAGAGAGGTTTAGAACTCTTTCTTACTGGTCTATTAACTAATTTACCGATTGGTGATGTCACCAGGCAGGCCAAAACTCCTTCCCAACAAAACAGACTGAAATTTCAGGCAGTCTTTTCAAACAGCTATTACACTAAAGGGGTACTATCATCATTTTCACAATTTCACAGTAGTATTCCAACCTCATAGTGTGGAAATATATATCTATATAACACAGGAAAATCTAGTTTTTGACTGCACTGGGCCTTTAAAGATTCCAAATATGCAAGTGCTTAAAGGAAGTTTTCAATTGATGCTACTACGGCACATATTTCCCCTGTTCTGTCGAGGATGACTGTGCATTCCAGAGTGGCTACGTGTTATTCCTCCGGAGCCGGACTGACCCCGTTTCACCTACAGTAGCATGACTCAGCTGTAACCTTGAATGTCTCCTCTCGGGGTCTCGTGTTTATGATGTCACAAAGGCCAGTCGGTCTGGGTTTTTAACAGTCGCTCTCCTGGAGAAAGTTCTAATCCAGCTGTAGGCTAGTCAACCCCCTCCTCGTAAATGAGTGTGTCCAATCTACCCACTGTGTTTCATTAAGAACAGACCACATCAATCCAGGTCCCTGCGCACTACCCGCTACTTCAGGGAACACAGCACAGTTAAAGGACCTCACAGCACACCACTGCTCACAAACTAGACACCAGCCCTGTAGTCGCAGACCACACATCCAGACCTCTAGTCGTAGACCACACGTGAGACCTCATGAGACCTCACAGCAGACCGCACCGTAGACCTCACAGAACCTCACACCTGTCACTCATCAACCAGACATTTGTCCAGTACATACAAACTCTGATACGTAGAGCACAACAACACAACATTTGGAAAACAGGATATTTTAGGTTTTTGGACACGAGTATTAAAAGGAAGTGCTCGATCATGCTAGGTCCTGTTGTAGCAGATCCCAATGGTAAAATAGGGGGAAGTAGTGGGGCCAAGAATGCATTGCAGTAGGTCTGAGGAGAGGATAAATGGATGGACAGACAGAACCATAGATGGGCAGATGGACAAGAAGACAGGAGGTAGAAAGCAGCTTCATGATGGAAGGGTTTCAAACTCTTTTCATCGTCTGCCTGAAGACTGGAGCTTTACAAAAGCAAGATGAAGCGGCGCCACTGGAGCTGACTGGCCTGGCGCTCCTCAACGAATCCCAGACGCAGAGACAGAAAAGGACCCCACCCCTACAACTACCCTCTCCAGCCAAACCCACCCAAACCACTCCAACACAGCTCTATATCCCTCTATATCACCCCAATGACTCCAATCATTCCCATTGAGATCTGAGGAATTCCGCAACGAATCCCAAAGCTGCCACCAGTTTGCATTTCACCATTCAAATTCTCTGTTGTTTTATCACCTACCTCTCACAGTCTGAGTATGTGACTCTTGACAATAGTACTTTTGGAACTAAGGCAGTTTAGATCTTTACTCCAACAAGTTCCTTCCATAGTCCTTTCTTTCATGCCCACTGATCTGAGGACTTGATTTTTGAGAACACCATAGTAGACACCTACAGAGTTCCTTTACCTTTGGGTCGTTCCACCAATTAAGTACCTTCAGGCTAGTGCAACTTAGTAAAAAAATTACATGTATTTCACATTTTAACATTCTGTCATAATGTTCAACTTAATATATTTTTGGGATCATCATGATGATGAGGCAAGTGACACTTTAATTCTTGTAGTCCAATATCTTGAAAACTTGACTGCTGACATGCAAAACATTTTGGGACCGTATCAACAGTGGACTCATTAAAAAAATACCAAAAGATAGTTCTTCAGTGGTGTTTCCCTTTAAGTGCCAAATAAAGTAACAGGGTTGAACGTAACAGGGTTGAGGATTTCATCTTAAATCAGCCATAAATCCCTTTGTGACAGGGGGAATGGAAGCTTGTTGTGTTCAACAGGGAGGGGCAATTGAATGCAAGCTTCACAAAAAATATAAATTGTTAAAAAATGTCTAGCCTGTCTATCTATGGGTAGCAGGGTTGATGTGTTACGCTCGGCCGCTCAGTTTTCCACCACAAAACACCAGAAAATGTACAAAAAAGAGTAGAACTAGCTCACCTGCCTTTACACTATGATTTGACAAATAGATGTTCAATGTGTCCTTTGAATAAGAAAATGAATCGTTTTTTCGCCATATTAAAACGAAAGTTCAGTTCACGTAACAGAGTTGACCTTAAAATGAGGGACAGACGTAAATGAATCACTTATCACATGAAAGTAATAATCTTCAGAAATTAATTTGTCAAAGCAACAACATAACTAGGGCATAACGAGGTACTTACAATGATGGTGAAAACCTGGAGAAATGTTGGGGTTAAGTGGGTTAAAATCTTCCAAGAAGTCACAGAGGGTGCACGTCTTAGCAAGTCTTAATTCATATCAAACATCAGATTTATTGAATTTTACATGTGGTCCATATTAAAGGGCACTTTATTTAATATAACAGGCTTTTAAAATGCAATATTAGTGTACAATTTCTACTTAAAATATTAAAGGGACGCAAAAGGTATTCTTTTTGTGGAACGACCCTATTAATGGTCATGGAGTCAAGGACAACGTGAAAATAAGTATTCCAACACATGCCATGTTTGGTGTGCAGCAGGGTTGGGTTCAATTCCATTTCAATTAAGTCAATTCAGGAAGTAAACTGAAATTCCAAATTTTTCTCATAAAGATTGGTATACAGTAACACATTATTCCAACACAAGCCACGTTTTTGTCCAGTAATACTATGGCCCTTACCAGTCCAGACTGAGAGAGCGCCTCCTGTAGGACGGAGGTCTGTCCAGTGTAGTCTTCTCAGGTTTGGTCTGCCGCTCCTTTAGGGACAGCCGGTGAGTGAATTTGGATATGCTCGACTCTGGCCTGGGTGAGGGAACACAAACCAAATACACACAGAGTCAGTATTTCGTCAAAAAAGTTATCAACAGATGTAGTATAAATCTCTAATGTTATAATTATTCCCTTGAAGGACTATAGCTTTCTGAGAAAGCAGTGATCACTCACTGTTGGGAAAAATAAACAGTGACAATGTTTCACCCAGGAGTCTTCATCTCTCTATATTAGGTTGGCAATGTCCCAATTCCCCCTATCTGTCTAAATTAAAAACAGATTTTTTTTTTTCTTCCCATTCAGCACAGGCTGATTTGTTGAGATTCAGCCCTGGTAATATTGCTGTGGTAACATCTTTGGGACCAATCAGTGCTTTAATAGCATTTTTCCCCCTCAGGAGACTGAAAAGATTTGGCATGGGTCCTCAGATCCTCAAAAAATTATACAGCTGCACCATCGAGAGCATCCTGACTGGTTGCATCACCGCCTGGTATGGCAACTGCTTGGCCTCCGACCGCAAGGCACTACAGAGGGTAGTGCGTACGGCCCAGTACATCACTGGGGCCAAGCTTCCTGCCATCCAGGACCTCTATACCAGGCGGTGTCAAAGGAAGGCCCTCAAAATTGTCAAAGACTCCAGCCACCCTAGTCATAGACTGTTCTCTCTGCTACCGCACGGCAAGTGGTACCGGAGTGCCAAGTCTAGGTCCAAAAGACTTCTCAACAGCTTCTATCCCCAAGCCATAAGACTCCTGAACAGCTAATCATGGCTGCCCGGATTTGCTATTTGCACTGCCCCCCCACCCCATCCTTTTTACGCTGCTGCTACTCTGTTAATTATTTATGCATAGTCACTTTAACTCTACCCACATGTACATATTACCTCAACTACCTCAACTAGCCGGTGCCCCCGCACATTGACTCTGCAACGGTACCCTCCTGTATATATAGCCTCCCTACTGTTATTTTATTTTACTTCTGCTCTTTTTTTTCTCAACACTTTTTTTTTGTTGTTGGTTTATTTTTACTTTTTTTGTTAAAAATAAATGCACTGTTGGTTAAGGGCTGTAAGTAAGCATTTCACTGTAATGTCTGCACCTGTTGTATTCGGCGCATGTGACCAATACAATTTGATTTGATTTGATTTGATTTGATTTTGCCATCAAAGAGTTGCACTCACAAGAACCCTGTTTATACTTGGTTCTAACATTCTTCCTTTGTCATGATCTTGTCCACATTCCGATTGTGCCCACATTCTTAAGAAAGGTGTGGACGATTAAAAGACGCAATGTGAACTGATTTTGATCAGATCTTATAAGTGTAAACCAGCCAGATCGCTCAAGATTGATTTGAAATTGGACGTCTGTCCATGTCCTGAGGATGTCTGGAAACGCCTTCAAAAACCGGCCACAGGGGCAACAGTGAGCTCTATCATCAAGTAGGCTTGGGTTTTGCTAGGGTGTTGTGTCTACCACTGGGATTGAACACACAACATTTGGATCCACCCAGCAAACCAAAATTGGTTCTGTGAAGCTTCCCAGAGCATTCGTTAGGTCGCGGCAAATGTTCTCATAACACAAAAACTGTCCAGTCGGGGTGATGATTATAGAATGTTTGTATAAAATGTTTGTATAAAACATTCGCCTGATGTTGCAAAACCGTTCCAAGAAGACATTTAATCTGTTCTTTAAAGGTTCCCAGAAGGTTTCATTAGGTTGTGGGAACATTGTATGGACATGACAAGAGATATTTTCACAAAACAAAAAAACTGTTCATTTGTGCTGATTATTACAATGTCTCAAATAGGTTGCATCAAAAAATTGGTGAGAGCACGCATCCTTGCGGCGCTTCGGTGCTGAGAGATAAAGAGTCCGAAAGGTGAATTCCCAGCTTCAGGTGTTGCGCCCTGTTGGTCAGGAAGTCAGTGATCCACTGACAGATGGAGCTGAATACGTTCAGCTGGGAGAGTTTGTCTTGTAGCAGTTCTGGGATGATTGTATTGAACGCAGAGCTAAAGTCCACAAACAATATCCCTGCATATGTCTTTGGGTTATCGAGGTGTTTGAGGATGTAGTGTAGGAGGAAGTAGTGTAGAGGGATGTAGTGTAGGAGGATGTAGTGTAGGAGGATGTAGTGTAGGAGGAAGTAGTGTAGGAGGATGTAGTGTAGGAGGATGTAGTGTAGGAGGAAGTAGTGTAGGAGGAAGTAGTATAGGAGGATGTAGTGTAGGAGGATGTGGTGTAGGAGGATGTAGTGTAGGAGGATGTAGTATAGGAGGAAGTAGTGTAGGAGGATGTAGTGTAGGAGGATGTAGTGTAGGAGGATGTTGTGTAGGATGTAGTATAGGAGGAAGTAGTGTAGGAGGATGTAGTGTAGGAGGATGTAGTGTAGGAGGATATAGTGTAGGATGTAGTGTAGACCCCGACAGCGTCGTCCACAGACCTCATAGCTCTGTAGGCGAACTGCAGTGGGTTGAGGGAGGCATCAGTGATGGTTTTGAGATGGGACTGTACCAGGCGCTCAAAGATTTTCATGATGACCAAGGTGAGCGCTACAGGTTTATAGGTGTTCAGGCAGGACATCTTTAGTTTTTTTGGGACTGGAACAATGATGAAAGACTTGAAACAGGCAGGAACAGTGCATTGCTCTAGTGACCGGTTGAATATGTCCAAGAAAAACAGGGGAGCTCTGGTCAGTGAGGCTGGAGAGAACTTGTCCGGGCCGGCAGCCTTCCTGCTGTTCTGTTTCCTAAAGAGTCTGTTGACCTCCTGCTCTGTGATGACCAGGGCTGGGGGAAGGGGGGTAGGACAGCCTGGGACAATGTTACCACAACCTAATGAAACATTCTGGGAACCTTTAAAGAACAGACTAAACGTGTTCTGGGAACGTTCTTGTAACCTCAGGTGAATGTTTTTCGAACCCTAGAAGAAACATTGTTGAATCATCTGCACAACTTGACAGTTTTTGTGTTTTGGGAACATATCTTTTGTGATGTCCCCACAATGTTCCCCCCAGACTGTTCCGACAACCTAATGAAGCATTCTGGGAATCTTAGCTAATGTTCTGGGAATGTTCCCGGTGGGCTGGGCAGAGTCATGGGATTACAAAAACACATAAACTAGTGTTTACCACTGGGATTGTACACACAACCTTTGGATCCAGAGTCATCCAGAGTCCAGAGTCATCCCATGACTCTGGATCTAAAGGTTGTGTGTTCAATCCCGGTGGTAGACACTAGTTTAAGTGTTTTTGTTTTAACCCTATCCCAAACCTTAACCCTTAATTTGGAATAAATGCCTAAACTTAAAGGTAGACTCAGCGATGTGACATAGATGCAGAACGTAAACGCCATAGTGGGTACATTTCTGCAACAACTAAGAGCGTTGAAGAGCGAGGCTCAACTTCTCTGCTGTTTTGGTCCAGTGGCTACCACGCTCTAACATCGTAAAGCGAACCTGTGCACATGCGTAGATATGCTTGGCTGACTGTGTGAGATTTCAGTTTTGCATCTCACTAATCTCAATATCTGCGGTGCTGCAAGTGGCAACAGAATGTTTTTAAACCTTTAATGTTTTAACCCTAGTCCCATGACTCTGGATACAAAGGGTGTGTGTTCAATCCCAGTGGTAGACAATATTTGTTATTTTTGTTTTGTTTTAACCCTATCCAAAACCTTATCCCTTAACTCAACCATTCGGAATGAATGCCTAAACTTAATGTTGTAACCCTATCCAAAACCTTTACCCTAAACTTCGAAATTTGACGATTGGAGCAACTTGGAAATTTGACGTTTGGAGCAACTTGGAAATTTGACGTTTGGAGAAACTTGGAAATTTGACATTTGGAGAAACGTGGATAAAAGTCAGAATCTAAAATCAAATTGGTAAAACTGTGAGATCTTGTTGGTGTAAACGGGCAAGATCAGGACAAGATCAGGACAAAGGACGCTCATTAGCGGCAGGTATAAACGGGTCAAGGGGGATAGTGCCTTAACTCCGAAATAAACTAGTTTATCTGAGTATTACAAAGACATTTTTACCACTCAAAGTTCTCTCAGAAATAGCTTGGTTATATTAATCCATGAAGAACCACCTGGGGCAGTTTGAAACCAACCGCATTATCTATGTGATGGTGATTCTTAGCGATGCTGAGGGACCACTTCATTTATCCTAATTTGATTGATCATTGATAGAATATCAGTAGAGCACGTACTAAGCCTAACAATCAGATATTATTCTTAGTAGATATTAATATCAGTCTGTCTGTTGTACTGACTGAGCCTCAGGCACCATTGTTTGTCGATCTTGTAACAAAAAGTCAATAAAATACCATTTCTAATTGAGTCATGCTGCATTCCTATTACAACTACTTCTATTTCCCATTGACACTATGCCATTCTTCTACTCAACACAATAGACCATAGACATCCAGACATGTTGCATCACACCATTCCTCAAGCCACATGTTGCACACCTAATCTAATACTAACCCATTTGTTTGAATTTTATTATGAAACATGATCAAATGTCACACCGCTCGTGAATCACACACATACACAGATCCCCTCTTGACCTCGTACCAAAAAGTGTTTTAGTCTCCATGGTGAGATTTATATTTGAGACAAACTGCAAGGGTGAATGGAGAGAAGTATCCCAGGCTACTGAGGCACACTCCAGAGCTCAAAGACATAACAAAAGTGATTTTCACTCATTATGGGACTAAGTGAGACTTTACTTGGATCAATCCACAAAGAACATCCATCAGTCTACTGTATCTTTAACATAACAGACAGTAGCTGTGACCATTTAGCCTACTAAAGCCAAGATTAGGGCTAGGAATTTCTCCTGCCCATGTGAACTGATCAGGATTCAGGAAAAACTCATATTGTCATGATAACTGACTGTTTTGAACAGCTTGATGCATGCAAAAGTATCCAATTCGATCTTGGTAACATACTGGCTTTTTTACATAAAGTCATCATGTTGTAAGCTTCATGAAACAGTGTGTAAGAATAATTCATGAATTCTAGTCAAGCAGTCTGTTTCATTTCAGATAGGTAAAAAGTTATTTCAGTGTTCTGTCAAGATCCATAGTTCCCCATGAGATCAATCTGATATGAAAGAACAGTACGTATTTGAAAAAAAAAAAAGTTCAAATTGGATTAATATATTTGACATAATAATAAAGTGGTGTAGGACATCCTTCAGATTGAAAGAAAAAAAGACATCACCGTGATATTTATGATCGATTGTCTATTGTTGTACTTTATATAAAATTGACAAAAAAAGGATGTGTGTGTGTATGGATATATGTATATACAGTGGGGAAAAAAGTATTTAGTCAGCCACCAATTGTGCAAGTTCTCCCACTTAAAAAGATGAGAGAGGCCTGTAATTTTCATCATAGGTACACGTCAACTATGACAGACAAAATGAGATTTTTTTTTCCAGAAAATCACATTGTAGGAAATAAGTATTTGGTCAATAACAAAACATTCTCAATACTTTGTTATATACCCTTTGTTGGCAATGACACAGGTCAAATGTTTTCTGTAAGTCTTCACAAGGTTTTCACACACTGTTGCTGGTATTTTGGCCCATTCCTCCATGCAGATCTCCTCTAGAGCAGTGATGTTTTGGGGCTGTCGCTGGACAACACGGACTTTCAACTCCCTCCAAAGATTTTCTATAGGGTTGAGATCTGGAGACTGGCTAGGCCACTCCAGGACCTTGAAATGCTTCTTACGAAGCCACTCCTTCGTTGCCCGGGCGGTGTGTTTGGGATCATTGTCATGCTGAAAGACCCAGCCACGTTTCATCTTCAATGCCCTTGCTGATGGAAGGAGGTTTTCACTCAAAATCTCACGATACATGGCCCCATTCATTCGTTCCTTTACACGGATCAGTCGTCCTGGTCCCTTTGCAGAAAAACAGCCCCAAAGCATGATGTTTCCACCCCCATGCTTCACAGTAGGTATGGTGTTCTTTGGACATCTCCCAATCCTCTTCTGGATCATCCAAATGCACTCTAGCAAACTTCAGACGGGCCTGGACATGTACTGGCTTAAGCAGGGGGACACGTCTGCACTGCAGGATTTGAGTCCCTGGCGGCGTAGTGTGTTACTGATGGTAGGCTTTGTTACTTTGGTCCCAGCTCTCTGCAGGTCATTCACTAGGTCCCCCCGGGTGGTTCTGGGATTTTTGCTCACCGTTCTTGTGATCATTTTGACCCCACGGGGTGAGATCTTGCGTGGAGCCCCAGATCGAGGGAGATTATCAGTGATCTTGTATGTCTTCCATTTCCTAATAATTGCTCCCACAGTTGATTTCTTCAAACCAAGCTGCTTACCTATTGCAGATTCAGTCTTCCAAGCCTGGTGCAGGTCTACAATTTTGTTTCTGGTGTCCTTTGACAGCTCTTTGGTCTTGGCCATAGTGGAGTTTGGAGTGTGACTTTTTGAGGTTGTGGACAGGTGTCTTTTATACTGATAACAAGTTCAAACAGGTGCCATTAATACAGGTAACGAGTGGAGGACAGAGGAGCCTCTTAAAGAAGAAGCCTCTTAAAGAAGAAGTTACAGGTCTGTGAGAGCCAGAAATCTTGCTTGTTTGTAGGTGACCAAATACTTATTTTCCACCATAATTTGCAAATAAATTCATTAAAAATCCTACAATGTGATTTTCTGGATTTTTTTTCCTCAATTTGTCTGTCATAGTTGACGTGTACCTATGATGAAAATTACAGGCCTCTCTCATCTTTTTAAGTGGGAGAACTTGCACAATTGGTGGCTGACTAAATACTTTTCCCCCCCACTGTATATCTCTTTTATATTGTTTTTGTAAACAGTTGTGTATGTGGGACCAATACATTGGATATATCTAGGCTAAACGTTCAGGCACTTTGGAGAGGTTGAAAAAACACTTGGATATCCCCTGTATGTCCCCCAACACCACCACAATGTTTGAGAGAGGTTGGTGTTGTAGAAATTTAGTTTTTATAGTGAAAATAACTTTTAGGCACATCCAGTGTGCAAAAACAGTGTAATTAACACATTCGGACACTTTGGAGAAGTTGAAAGGACACTTGAATGTACCCTGGATACCCCATAACACCACCATAATGTTTGAGTGAGGTTGATATGGTAGAAATTGTGTTTTTATACTGAACAAATAGCTTTTAGGGATTGCAAATATGTAATAGCACTGGAATTATCTAATTTATAGACATATGCCACTTTGGAGAGGTTTAGGAACACTTGGAAACATCCTGTGACCACACCTAACACCACTTACTAAAACATCTGCCCATTTCTAGTTGTTAGGTCTATCGATCCCATTTTTTTCTGATATTGTTCACATGTTGTGGAAGCCATCTGATGTGTTTCCAGCTCTAGTCATCAATAATTCACTTATAGCTTAAAGGTTATTTTGTGTGTGCTTGACTTTGTGTATTCTGAACTATGTAACTCCTATCTATCTTCTGATCATTTTCTCATAATCTCACAGATGTCTTCTTTCCAAATATACCAAGTTTTTGCATGTCAGAATCATGTAATTACACATGAATAGCAGTTACTTTTGGGTATGTCTATTTAGGCGGAAATCTACATTTTGCAATTACATTTAAGAGGTTAAACAGCTGAACATATAATATTTTAGATGGTACAATGATTCTCTACACCCCTCAAACTCAACTCTGGACCTCGAAGCCAGTTCCACTGCGTTCTTTCATTGTTGCTGTCTAATCAGGGACTGATTTAGACCTGGTGGGTGCAATTAATTATCAGGTAGAACAGAAAACCAGCAGGTTCCGGAACTCGTAGGGTAAGAGTTGAGTACCCTATACTTGCTTGTTTTGTCACATAAACTGAAATTAGGCTAACTATTAGAATTTCAGCAACCATGAAATGGCGGAGCGATTTCTGCATATTGCACCTTTAAAGCAACTGGGATGTTATTCCATCTACTGACGTCGGATTGAAATTGTTTTGATCATTCTGCTAAAGCTTCTGGCAGAGATATGACCATTCTAGTCTATCAAAAGCTTTTTCTGCATCGAGAGATAATACAACCCAAGGAGCTGTTGTTTCTGATGAAGCATTTAAGATATTTAATAGTCGACAGAGGTTATCTGAGGATGTATTTTAACAAACACGCTTTGGTCTGTGTGGACCAATTTGGGTATGTCTCGAGACAGGATGATAACATTTTGGAAAACAGTTTAATACGCAATATCTGTGTTTATCAAAGATATTGGGAGATAGTGAACACTGGGTGGCACCCTTACCTTTTTTTTATAAAAGCGAAATTAGTGCTGTATTCACATCTCTCCCAAATGAACCTTTGTGAACAGCTGTGTTAATCATTTCGAGCAATAGTGGACCTAATTGAGTCAACATTTTTAAATAGACCTTAGGAGGAATCCCATCCCATCCAGGTGATTTACCTTTATTCATGCTATCCAATGCCCTTTTGAGTTCATTGAGAGAGGTTTGGGCTCCCAGCGAGGTGGCTTCCTCTGTTGAGATAAGATGAGTTCTTAATTATTTTAGAAAGGACTTAGTCTGGCTTGGTGTGGATTTACAATCAGATGTGTACAGTTCTTTATAGAAGCGGGATAATATTTTATTGATTAATTTGTGTTCTGATAATAATTCCCCTATTTCAGATTCAATAGTTGCTATTATCAGCTAATTGATCATTAATGCGTAGCTTGTTGGCCAGTAAACGACTGGGACGATTACCATGGAAGTAATGGTTGAGTCTTACTTGATGGATGGCAAATTCTGCTCTCTTTCTTATCAATAAATAAAGTTATGTCTTGACTTTGGAAAGAGTAATTGGTGCTATTTTTTGTTACTTTTAGTTGACATGAGTAAGAGTCCCTACTCCGTAATATCATCAGATGGTAGCCTAGCGGTTAGAGCATTGCACCGGTAACCGAAAAATTGCTGGTTTGAATACCCAAGCCGACAAGGTGAAAATCTCTCGATGTGCCCTTGAGTAAGGCACTTAACTCTAATTTGCGCCAGGGGCGCTGTACTACTACAGCTGACCCTGTAAAAACAACACATATCACTGCACCTATCCATTGTATGTGACAATAAACATTTATTTTGCATTTTTTATATCAAGTCATCATTCACACAGACAGGGTGAGCTCATTTAACATCCTCGACAGAGGCATAAATGAGGTCTCTTTGAACAATCGTGTCATGAAAGAATGTTCCAGCATATAATATAACGATATCTTCCAAGTACCGAGTGATGTGCTTCAAATCGGTCACAAGGTCTGAGTTGTACTGCGTCCCATTTTCCATAACGACATACTAGTGTTGTGTTTTCGGACATTTCAATCTCTCTCTAGCTCAGGTCGTTATCTGCACCTGCTTCAAGATGTCCACTATCATCCCCATGCCCCAAAAAAGGGAAAGTAACTGAACTGAATGACTACAGACCAAATCATTACTATTATTACACTGTTAAATTAGACTAGTGCCACTGCTTGTGCCCGCCAAGTACCAGTGGGGACCCCAAAACATAATTCACATGATCCATATTCATAAAACAAATGGTACTTTAATGATAATTGTAGCCACTCAATAAACTATCAATATACAGGCCAACATTGACCCGTTGAAGGGATGTCTACAGGGTCGTGTAATGAGAGGGATAGGGCTGATTTGAGAAAAAAAACACTGCAAAGATGAACATTTTCTGTCATTAACAGAAAATGACGGCCAGTGTTCTGGTTAGAGGTAATAGGACGACCACCCTTTGCTTTTGATTGTCGGCACAGTGTTTGTCCTTTAGGAAACTCCTGTAGTAGGGAGTTGAGAACAAGTGTGTGTTTTTGCGTGTGCCTGCATGTGGTGGTGGTAGGGTTATCAACAGAGGGGCACAATGCCAGCGGGGACTATCTGGTTCCTGCAGTCCCTCCTCCCGCCACCATGCAGACTTTACTTTCTACTCTTCCTGCAAGCTGTTCCTCATGACATCACCCAGAATGTGGGCAACCTGTGATGATGTAATCCCCTTGGAATGACCTTCGAACCCAGCCTTACTGTGTGTGTGTGTATGAGTGTGTGTGTGTGTGTGTGTGTGTGTGTGTGTGTGTGTGTGTGTGTGTGTGTGTGTGTGTGTGTGTGTGTGTGTGTGTGTGTGTGTGTGTGTGTGTGTGTGTGTGTGTGAGTGTGTGAGTGTGCCGAGGGATGTCCTAGATCTAGTCTACCTGTTCTCCACTTAATCAAACTGACGTTGAGAATTTGTTTCTGTGATTTTATTGGTTCTGTACTGTATGCCCCCTGACACAAACTAAGGCTCATTGGTTAGTTTCCCCCTGTACCAGGGCTTCCAGGACAGTCCCTTGAGTGCCTAAAATGTGTAGATACCAACCAGATATGGCGGAGTAGAATGTATCAGAATGTCTTACGCACACATTCACAAAGAACACACACACACACAAAGGCTCTTTTCTCTCTCGTAGTACAAGAGTGCTTTCGTTGAGATAAACTCAATGGTTTGTGTAGTGATACGGACAAACCGTTCACCTCCTCTCTCTCACACACTTCATTCGCTTCAGTCACACACACACCGACATCGTTGTCATAGAGCACACTCCCAGTCGCTGCGACAAAACTAATGTCACTTTCCCTCTCTGTTCTTCTGTTTCCATGGCAGCAATAAAGTGTTATGATTTTTCCGAAGCGTCCGTGTTCACGACTGTAGGCGCTCTGCTAATGCACTGATTGTTCAGCTCATCTATACTCCTTTCACAAAGCGTATCATTATCAGTGCAGTTTGACTTCGCTCGGAGCTGTAGGTAAAAGCCTGTTACTGGTGACCGATTGTAATTGGATAGTCAAGGTTTAAGGAACTAGCTTCCATTCAAAACTAAACGTTGAATTAACAGAGTTCCCACTGGGCACAAACTGGTTGAATCAACGTTGTTTCCACCATTTTTCAACGTAAGGTGACATGGAATCTATGTGGAAAATACATTGGATTTGCAAAAAGGCATAACAAAAATTAATACAAAACGGTTGTTTGAGGGTGAAATTACAACCACAGAATTATGTCATTATGGTAACCAATTTTCAACATAGACACACCTTGTATAAAATATGTTGAATTTGTACCTTTGAAACAACGTCAGATCTTCAACGTTATATCCACCATCAGAAAACAAAACAATAAGCTGGGCAGCACCTCCTAGAGAGTTAATCATTCTACAGCTATACATTTGGTCTCCCATCCAGAGTTTTAACTAAGCCAAGTCCTACTTAGCTTTGATATTTGCCACCGATTACTACCACTGTGCTATCATGAGAAGGATTATTGAGCAATCTATGAATAACTAAATAGATTCACTGTTGCTATCAAAGTCATTCCAAAGGATAGGTTTAACAGAGCAAATAAAATGTAAACATACTCTATGAGTCATATATCATCAATTATACTGTTTAAGCCTATATAGCATTTGCGAAGTCATCAACAACTATTGTTTCAATTCAACCCAGTGTTCAACTAAAAATAGACAATACTGTCACGATCGTCTAATGAGGAGGACCAATGCGCAGCGTTGAAGGTGAACATATTATATTTATTTAATGATCACACGATCAAAACAACAAACGAAAAACGTGACGTCTATGGTTACAACACAAACCAACACGAACAAGAACCCACAAAAACAAAGGAAAAACCGACAGTTTAAATATGGCTCCCAATCAGAGACAACCAGCAAACAGCTGACACTCGTTGCCTCTGATTGGGAGTCACTCAGGCCAACATAGAAATAGAGTACATAGATCTACACATCCTGGCTCAACATAACAGTGTCCCCAGAGCCAGGGCGTGACAGTACCCCCCCCTAAAGGCGCGGACTCCGACCGCGCCTACTAAATACCACAGGGGAGGGACCGGGTGGGCACTCCGCCTTGGCGGCGGATCCGGCTCCGGGCCTGATCCCCACTCCCTCTCCAACCCCCCAAAGTACCCCTGGTCCGGTCTGGCCCCGCTGGCCGGAGCCGGACTGACGACACGCACCCCTGGCTTGGTGCGTGGAGCAGGAACGGACCGGACCGGGCTGACGATACACACCCCTGGCTTGGTGCGTGGAGCAGGAATGGACCGGACCGGGCTGACGATGCGCACCCCTGGCTTGGAGCGTGGAGGAGGAACGGGCCGAGCCGGGCTGACGATACGCACCCCTGGCTTGGTGCGTGGAGCAGGAATGGACCGGACCGGGCTGACGACTCGCACCCCTGGCTTGGTGCGAGTGGCAGGAACGGGCTGGACCAGGCTGACGACTCGCACCCCTGGCTTGGTGCGAGTGGCAGGAACAGGCCGAGCCGGGCTGGCGACGCGCACCATAGGCTTGGTGCGAGTGGCAGGAACAGGCCGGGCCGGGCTGGCGACGCGCACCGTAGACTTGGTGCGAGTGGCAGGAACAGGCCGGGCCGGGCTGGCGACGCGCACCGTAGACTTGGTGCGTGGAGCAGGAACAGGCCGGACTGGGCTGGCGACGCACACCATAGGCTTGGTGCGTGGAGCAGGGACAGGCCGGACTGGGCTGGCGACGCACACCGTAGGCTTGGTGCGTGGAGCAGGGACAGGCCGGACTGGACTGGCGACGCACACCGTAGGCTTGGTGCGTGGAGCAGGAACAGGCCGGACCGGGCTGGCGACGCATACCGTAGGCTTGGTGCGAGGAGCAGGGACAGGCCGGACCGGGCTGGCGACGCGCACCGTACACTTGGTGCGAGGGGCCGGAACAGGCCGGACCGTACTGGGGACACACACCACTGGCTCTACCTCGGGATCTGGAACGGGCCGGACCGGACTGGTTACACACCCCAGTACCTCTCGCCGTGCCTCTACACTTTCCTTCCCCTTTAACACCAGTGGCCCCCGTAACCTGGCGGCCTCCTCTGCCGACCCGCTGGACCGCTCTATCGCGGTCTCCTGCTGCCCCGACGTCCACGTCGTGAGCCCCCCCCTAAAAAATTTCTGGGCGGCTCTCCTCTTGGACCAGGCCTCCATGTCTCTAGCCAGACACTCACTCCACTGCTCCAAAGTCCAACCTTTCTGCTCCTCACTTGGCTTGGCCCAGTCGAGACTCTTACTCCACTGCTCCATAGACCAACCTCTCTGCTCTTCACGCTGCTTGGTCCTGTCTTGGTGGGTTCTTCTGTCACGATCGTCTAATGAGGAGGACCAATGCGCAGCGTTGAAGGTGAACATATTATATTTATTTAATGATCACACGATCAAAACAACAAACGAAAAACGTGACGTCTATGGTTACAACACAAACCAACACGAACAAGAACCCACAAAAACAAAGGAAAAACCGACAGTTTAAATATGGCTCCCAATCAGAGACAACCAGCAAACAGCTGACACTCGTTGCCTCTGATTGGGAGTCACTCAGGCCAACATAGAAATAGAGTACATAGATCTACACACCCTGGCTCAACATAACAGTGTCCCCAGAGCCAGGGCGTGACAAATACATTTAGGGCTAGGGTTTCAAGCTTTGGTTGATGTCAAATTAAATCTTCATATTAATAATGAATACGTTGGATTCACGTCTCCATTTCAACCACAATTCTAAGTTAAAGAATAGGACTAAATCAAACCAAACTTTATTTAAAGTTCTTTAACTTTTATTTTTGGTTCAGATGGAGACATGAAACCAACATTTCAATTATTAATTTGTAGACAAACTGGAAGTAACGTCAGATGTTCCAGATGTTGATATTTGGTTGCTTTGACATCCAAACACAATTCAATATACTTTTGCAATGTGGTAAATAGCCTATTAATTTAAAAAAGGATATATGTGTATAGATGTATGTATATACAGTGAGAGAAAAAAGTATTTGATCCCCTGCTGATTTTGTACGTTTGCCCACTGACAAAGACATGATCAGTCTATAATTTTAATGGTAGGTTTATTTGAACAGTGAGAGACAGAATAACAACAAAAAAATCTGGAAAAACGCATGTCAAAAATGTTATAAATTGATTTGCATTTTGATGAGGAAAATAAGTATTTGACCCCTCTGCAAAACATGACTTAGTACTTGGTGGCAAACCCTTGTTGGCAATCACAGAGGTCAGACGTTTCTTGTAGTTGGCCACCAGGTTTGCACACATCTCAGGAGGGATTTTGTCCCACTCATCTTTGCAGATCTTCTCCAAGTCATTAAGGTTTCGAGGCTGACGTTTGACAACTCGACCCTTCAGCTCCCTCCACAGATTTTCTATGGGATTAAGGTCTGGAGACTGGCTAGGCCACTCCGGGACCTTAAAGTGCTTCTTCTTGAGCCACTCCTTTGTTGCCTTGGCCGTGTATTTTGGGTCATTGTCATGCTGGAATACCCATCCACTAACCATTTTCAATGCCCTGGCTGAGGGAAAGAGGTTCTCACCCAAGATTTGATGGTACATGGCCCCGTCCATCGTCCCTTTGATGCGGCGAAGTTGTCCTGTCCCCTTAGCAGAAAAACACCCCCAAAGCATAATGTTTCCACTTCCATGTTTGACGGTGGTGATGGTGTTCTTGGGGTCATAGGCAGCATTCCTCCTCCTCCAAACACGGCGAGTTGAGTTGATTTTGGTCTCATCTGACCACAACACTTTCACCCAGTTCTCCTCTGAATCATTCAGATGTTCATTGGCAAACTTCAGACGGCCCTGTATATGTGCTTTCTTGAGCAGGGGGACCTTGCGGGCGCTGCAGGATTTCAGTCCTTCACGGCGTAGTGTGTTACTAATTGTTTTCTTGGTGACTATGGTCCCAGCTGCCTTGAGATCCTTGACAAGATCCTCCCGTGTAGTTCTGGGCTGATTCCTCACCGTTCTCATGATCATTGCAACTCCACGAGGTGAGATATTGCATGGAGCCCCAGGCCGAGGGAGATTGACAGTTATTTTGTGTTTCTTCCATTTGCGAATAATCGCACCAACTGTTGTCACCTTCTCACCAAGCCGCTTGGCGATGGTCTTGTAGCCCATTCCAGCCTTGTGTAGGTCTACAATCTTGTCCCTGACATCCTTGGAGAGCTCTTTGGTCTTGGCCATTGTGGAGAGTTTGGAATCTGATTGATTGATTGCTTCTGTGGACAGGTGTCTTTTATACAAGTAACAAGCTGAGATTAGGAGCACTCCCTTTAAGAGTGTGCTCCTAATCTCAGTTCGTTACCTGTATAAAAGACACCTGGGAGCCAGAAATCTTTCCGATTGAGAGGGGGTCAAATACTTATTTCCCTCATTAAAATGCAAATCAATTTATAAAATTTTTGACATGCGTTTTTTTGGATTTTTTTGTTGTTATTCTGTCTCTCACTGTTCAAATAAACCTACCCTTAAAATTATAGACTGATCATTTCTTTGTCAGTGGGCAAACGTACAAAATCAGCAGGGGATCAAATACTTTTTTCCCTTACTGTATATATATATATATATATATATATATATATACAGTGGGGGAAAAAAGTATTTAGTCAGCCAGCAATTGTGCAAGTTCTCCCACTCAAAAAGATGAGAGAGGCCTGTAATTTTCATCATAGGTACACGTCAACTATGACAGACAAAATGAGAATTTTTTTCTCCAGAAAATCACATTGTAGGATTTTTAATGAATTTATTTGCAAATTATGGTGGAAAATAAGTATTTGGTCAATAACAAAAGTTTCTCAATACTTTGTTATATACCCTTTGTTGGCAATGACACAGGTCAAACGTTTTCTGTAAGTCTTCACAAGGTTTTCACACACTGTTGCTGGTATTTTGGCCCATTCCTCCATGCAGATCTCCTCTAGAGCAGTGATGTTTTGGGGCTGTCGCTGGGCAACACGGACTTTCAACTCCCTCCAAAGATTTTCTATGGGGTTGAGATCTGGAGACTGGCTAGGCCACTCCAGGACCTTGAAATGCTTCTTACGAAGCCACTCCTTCGTTGCCTGGGCGGTGTGTTTGGGATCATTGTCATGCTGAAAGACCCAGCCACGTTTCATCTTCAATGCCCTTGCTGATGGAAGGAGGTTTTCACTCAAAATCCCACGATACATGGCCCCATTCATTCTTTCCTTTACACGGATCAGTCGTCCTGGTCCCTTTTCAGAAAAACAGCCCCAAAGCATGATGTTTCCACCCCCATGCTTCACAGTAGGTATGGTGTTCTTTGGATGCAACTCAGCATTCTTTGTCCTCCAAACACGATGAGTTGAGTTTTTACCAAAAAGTTATATTTTGGTTTCATCTGACCATATGACATTCTCCCAATCCTCTTCTGGATCATCCAAATGCACTCTAGCAAACTTCAGACGGGCCTGGACATGTACTGGCTTAAGCAGAGGGACACGTCTGGCACTGCAGGATTTTAGTCCCTGGCGGCGTAGTGTGTTACTGATGGTAGGCTTTGTTACTTTGGTCCCAGCTCTCTGCAGGTCATTCACTAGGTCCCCCCGTGTGGTTCTGGGATTTTTGCTCACCGTTCTTGTGATCATTTTGACCCCACGGGGTGAGATCTTGCGTGGAGCCCCAGATCGAGGGAGATTATCAGTGGTCTTGTATGTCTTCCATTTCCTAATAATTGCTCCCACAGTTGATTTCTTCAAACCAAGCTGCTTACCTATTGCAGATTCAGTCTTCCCAGCCTGGTGCAGGTCTACAATTTTGTTTCTGGTGTCCTTTGACAGCTCTTTGGTCTTGGCCATAGTGGAGTTTGGAGTGTGACTGTTTGAGGTTGTGGACAGGTGTCTTTTATACTGATAACAAGTTCAAACAGGTGCCATTAATACAGGTAACGAGTGGAGGACAGAGGAGCCTCTTAAAGAAGAAGTTACAGGTCTGTGAGAGCCAGAAATCTTGCTTGTTTGTAGGTGACCAAATACTTATTTTCCACCATAATTTGCAAATAAATTCATTAAAAATCCTACAATGTGTTTTTCTGGAAAACATTTTCTCAATTTGTCTGTCATAGTTGACGTGTACCTATGATGAAAATTACAGGCCTCTCTCATCTTTTTAAGTGGGAGAACTTGCACAATTGGTGGCTGACTAAATACATTTTTTCCCCACTGTATATATGTGTGTGTGTATGTATATATATGTATATATATATATATATATATATATATATATATATATATATATATATATATATTTGTGAGAGAAAAAAACATATGTGGGATTGGAAGTGATGCAGACAATTACAATCTATCTGAAATATTAAAGCTGATCTACCCCCTAAAAAATAAAAACTATTAACTTGTCGACAAGTTAACAAATGATATATTGGATTCACGTCTCCAACTAAACCAAAAATGAAAGTTAAAGAATAGGATTAAGCCAGTGGCTCAGATGAAACTATCCAAACTGTGACGAGGTGTGAAAGAAGGAGTCAGGCGCAGGAGGTAAAATACCGAAGTCCAGAGTTTATTCCGTTTACATAAATCAAACGCCCCAAGCGTCAAACGAAACTGTACAAGGGTTTCGTTTGACGCTTGGCTGTACAAAACATCCACCTTGGCAATAACACAGTGAAATGTAGCTCAACCGAGCTACACGCTCTCACAACAAAACAATCACTCACAAAGACAAGGGGAACAAAGGGAACACTTACACACATACTAATTAGGGGAATGAGCACCAGGTGTGTGTGATTGACAAGACAAGACAAGTGGAGTGATGAGAATGAGAATGGGATCGGCAGTAGCTAGTACTCCGGTGACGACGAACGCCGAAGCCTGCCCGAACCAGGAGGAGGGGCAGCCTCGGCGGAAGTCGTGACACAAGCATTAGATACATCTCCTTTAGATGTTTATATTTGGTTGCTTTGTCAACCTAACACAATTCAATATGACTTTTGTAATACAGTAATATGTCTAAAGTTACAAACTAATGTAACAATTTTTATTCAACCTTAAAATTAGTAACTCATCCATGGCCACATTTTGAGGTTACTGTAAATATTAAAGTCTTATTATGTAATCATAGAAAAGCGTACATGTTTAAGATAGCATGCAAAGGTCGCAGGTCTGTTGAGGTCTTCACAATATACACTCCCGTTCAAAAGTTTGGGGTCACTTAGAAATGTCCTTGTTTTCGAAAGAAAAGCATTTTTTTTGTCCATTAAATTGATCAGAGATACAGTGCAGACATTGTTAATGTTGTAAATGGCTGTTGTAGCTGGAAACGGCTGATTTTTTAAAATGGAATATCTACATAGGTGTACAGAGGCCCATTACCAGCAACCATCAGTCCTGTGTTCCAATGGCACGTTGTGTTTGCTAATCCAAGTTTATCATTTTAAAAAGGCCAATTGATCATTAGAAAACCCTTTTGCAATTATATTAGCACAGCTGAAAACTGTTGTGCTGATTAAAGAAGCAATAAAACTGGCCTTCTTGAGACTAGTTGAGTATCTGGAGCATCAGCAATTGTGGGTTTGATTACAGGCTCAAAATGGCCAGAAACAAATAACTTTCTTCTGAAACTCGTCAGTCTATTCTTGTTCTGAGAAATGAAGGCTATTCCATGCGAGAAATTGCCAAGAAACTGAAGATCTCGTACAACGCTGTGTAATACTCCCTTCACAGAACAGCGCAAACTGGCTATAACCAGAATAGAAAGAGGAGTGGGAGGCCCCGGTGCACAACTGAGCAAGAGGACAAATACATTAGAGTGTCTAGTTTGAGAAACAGACGCCTCACAGGTCTTCAACTGGCAGATTCATTAAATAGTACCCGCAAAACACCAGTCTCAACATCAACAGTGAAGAGGCGACTCCGAAATGCTGACCTTCTAGGCAGAGTTGCAAAGAAAAAGCCATATCTCAGGCTGGCCAATAAAAATTAAAGATTAAGATGTGCAGTTTGAGATATGGCTTTTTCTTTGCAACTCTGCTTAGAAGGTCAGCATCCCGGAGTCACCTCTTCACTGTTGATCTGGTCAACCAATTACCTTCAGAAGTCACATAATTAGTTAAATAAAGTCCACATGTGTGCAATCTAAGTGTCACATGATCTGTCACATGATCTCAGTATATATACACCTGTTCTGAAAGGCCCCAGTCTGCAACACCACTAAGCAAGGGGCACCACCAAGCAAGCTGCACCATGAAGACCAAGGAGCTCTCCAAACAGGTCAGGGACAAAGTTGTGGAGAAGTACAGATCAGGGTTGGGTTATAAAAAAATATCAGAAACTTTGAACATCCCACGGAGCACCATTAAATCCATTATAAAAAAAATGGAAAGAATATGGCACCACAACAAACCTGCCAAGAGAGGGCCGCCCACCAAAACTCACGGACCAGGCAAGGAGGGCATTAATCAGAGAGGCAACAAAGAGACCAAAGATAACCCTGAAGGAGCTGCAAAGCTCCACAGCGGAGATTGGAGTATCTGTCCATAGGACCACTTTAAGCCGTACACTCCACAGAGCTGGCATTTATGGAAGAGTTACCAGAAAAAAGCCATTGCTTAAAGAAAAAAATAAGCAAACACGTTTGGTGTTCGCCAAAAGGCATGTGGGAGACTCCCCAAAGATATGGAAGAAGGTACTCTGGTCAGATGAGACTAAAATTGAGCTTTTTGTCCATCAAGAAAAACGTTATGTCTGGCGCAAACCCAACACCTCTCATCACCCCGAGAACACCATCCCTTTCATCGGCAGGGACTGGGAAACTGGTTGAAGGAATGATGGATGGCGCTAAATACAGGGAAATTCTTGAGGGAAACCTGTTTCAGTCTTCCAGAGATTTGAGACTGGGACGGAGGTTCACCTTCCAGCAGGACAATGACCCTTAGCAAACTGCTAAAGCAACACTCAAGTGGTTTAAGGGGAAACATTTAAATGTCTTGGAATGGCCTAGTCAAAGCCCAGACCTCAATCCAATTGAGAATCTGTGGTATGACTTAAAGATTGCTGTACACCAGCGGAACCCATCCAACTTGAAGGAGCTGGAGCAGTTTTGCCTTGAAGAGTGGCCAAAAATCCCAGTGGCTAAATGTGCCAAGCTTATAGAGACATACCCCAAGAGACTTGCTGCTGTAATTGCAGCAAAAGGTGGCTTTACAAAGTATTGACTTTGGGGGGGTGAATAGTTATGCACGCTCAAGTTTTCTGTTTTTTTGTCTTATTTCTTGTTTGCTTAACAATAAAACATATTTTGCATCTTCAAAGTGGTAGGCATGTTGTGTAAATCAAATGATACAAACCCCCAAAAATCCATTTTAATTCCAGGTTGTAAGGCAACAAAATAGTAAAAATGCCAAGGGGGGTGAATACTTTCGCAAGCCACTGTATATGGTGTGTATAGTCTAGTGAGTGTGCGTTGGGTCAGTGCAAGATAGAGTCAGTGCAGATAGTTTGTGTACCATTAATTGACTATTTAGCAGTCTTATGGCTTGGGGGTAGAAGCTGTCTCGGAGCCTTTTGGTCCGAGAGCCGATACTCTGGTACCGTTTGCCGGATGGTAGCAGAGTGAACAGTCTATGGCTTGTGTGGCTGGAGTCTTTGGCAATTTTTCGGGCCTTCCTCTGACACCAGCTGATATAGAGGTCCTTGATGGCAGGGAGTTTGGCCCCAGTGATGTACAAGGCACTAAAGTAATACTGTAAAGAATGTGGTAAAGCAATTCACTTTTTGTCCTGAATAAAAAGTGTTATGTTTGGGGAAAATCCAGTACAACACATTACTGAGTACCACTCTCCATATTTTCAAGCATAGTGATGGTTATATAATGTTATGGGTATGCTTGTAATCGTTAAGGACTGGGGAGTTTTTCAGGATAAAAAAGAAATGGAATGGAGCTAAGCTCAGGCAAAATCCTAGAGGAAAACTTGGTTTAGTCTGCTTTCCACCGGACACTGGGAGATGAATTCGCAATTCAGCAGGACAATAACCTCAAACACAAGGCCAAATCTACAATGGAGTTGCTTACCAAGAAGACAGTGAAAGTTCCTCAGAGGCCAAGTTACAGTTTTAACTTAAATCTGCTTGAAAATCAATAGCAAGACCGGAAAATGGTTGTCTAGCAATGATCAACAACCAATTTGACAGAGCTTGAAGAATTCTTAAAAGAATAATGGGCAAATGTTGCACAATCCAGGTGTGCAAAGCTCTTAGAGACTTACCCGGAAACACTCACTGCTGTAATCACTGCCAAACATGATTCTAACATGTATTGACTCAGGGGGTTGAATACTTATCTAATCAAGATATATTAGTGTTAAAACATTTTTTTTTTTTTACAACTGTTAGAATTTTTCTTTCACTTTGACAGAGTATTTTGTGTAGATTGTTGACAGAAATTGACAATTAAATCCATTTTAATCTCACTTGTTAACACAACAAAATCTGGCAAAAGGTGTAAATACTTTTTGAAGGTATTGTAAATGGTTGAAAGTGCAATGATAACCCGTTTAGATGATTTTCCATTGGAATTTGTTGAATTCCCAATGTGTTATCCCTATGCTTTCAACCATCTAAAAGCACAACCAAACTTCTTGCCGTCTTTTTGAGTGGATGAATAAAGATTGAAATCTCACTGATCAACGTCTCAACCAAAAATGACCCACGTTGAAATGACGTGGTGTACCCAGTGGGTTGCTAGTGTTTTTGTTTAGCTTGGTAGTAGAGGTATGAAGGTCACACAGCACCAGTTGAACACCAGTATTATTCCTCACTATACTAGAACTACATGTGTATGGTGTGTTGTCATCAGGACCGTGCACAGACCTTTCAGGGGGCAGGGGCTTTCATAGTTAATAACACAAAATTCATAACATACTAAATGCCTGTAGCAGAGGCATATTTATTTCTGCAACAACACACTCACTCATCATCACAAATTGTAAGCAAGATAGTTACAGTGCCTCCTAAACACAGGATTGACAGCAGGAAAAGAGTGTGGGCTATCAGCTTATCATTGATGTTGATGATTAATGTAAATCTGCTAGTTAGCTACTTCTATTTGTTTTTACTGATTGTGATTTATCTTCAATGCTTGTATCAAATAATTACTTCATAATATAATATTCATAATATTCTAACTCATAATATATGGCTGGCTGACTGTCACGCCCTGGCTCTGGGGACTCTAGTATGTTGAGCCAGGGTGTGAGTGTTCATTTGTTTATGTTCTAGTTTGTATTTCTATGTTGGCCTGAGTGACTCCCAATCAGAGGCAACGAGTGTCAGCTGGTTGTCTCTGATTGGGAGCCATATTTAAACTGTCTATCTTTCCCTTTGTGTTTGTGGTTTCTTGTTCTTATTTGGTTTGTGTTCAACCGTAGACATCACGTTTTCGTCTGTTGTTTTTGATCGTGTGATCATACTCGAATAAATATAAATATGTTCACCTTCAACGCTGCGCATTGGTCCTCCTCCTTAGACGATCGTGACAGAAGAAACCACCAGAACTGGACCAAGCAGCCTAGTGAGGAGCAGAGTGGGTGGACTTGGCAACAGTGGAGGAAGAGCTTCGACTGGGTCAAGCCGAATGAGGAGCTGAATGGCGGAGATTGGAAGCAGAAGAGCGAGAGTTGGGCGAGAATTATCGAGGCCTGGCCCACGGGGAAGAGAGACTCCCAGAAAATTTTTAGGGGGGGGCTCACGACGTCGGACCAGCAGGAGGCCGCGATAGAGAGGCCCAGCGGGTTGCCAGAGGAGGCCGCCAGGTTACGGGGGCCACTGGTCGAAGAGGGGATGGAGGATGTAGAGGCACGGCGAGAGGTACTGGCGTGTGTTGCCAGTCCGGTCCGGCCTGTTCCTGATCCCCACGTAGGGCCAGTGGTGTGTGTTCCCAGTACGGTCCGGCATGTTCCTGCCACTCGCACCAAGTCTGTCGTGCGCGTCGCCAGCCCAGTCCGGCCCATTCCTGCTCTCCGCACCAAGTCTGTGGTGCGCGTCGCCAGCCCAGTCCGGCCCATTCCTGCTCCCCGCACCAAGTCAGTGGTGCGTTTCGTCAGCCCTGTCCGGCCCGTTCCTGCTCCCCGCACCAAGTCAGTGGTGCGCGTCGTCAGCCCGGCACGGCCCGTTCCTGCTCCCCGCACCAAGTCAGTGGTGCGCTTCGTCAGCCCGGTCCGGCCCGCTCCTGCTCCCCGCACCAAGTCAGTGGTGCGTTTCGTCAGCCCGGCTCGGCCCGCTCCTGCTCCCCACACCAAGCCAGTGGTGTGCGTCGTCAGTCCGGCACGGCCCGTGCCTGTTCCACCGGTGGCGGGTCCGGCACCGGTCAGGTGCTGCGTCACGCCGGAGCTAGAGCAATCCGCTCCACCTGTGTTCAGTTCAGCTCTGGTCAGCAGGGCCAGACCGGACCAGGGGTACTTTGGGGGGTTAGAGAAGGAGTGGGGGTCATGTCCGGAGCCGGATCCGCCGCCGAGGCGGAGTGCCCACCCGGTCCCTCCCCTGTTGTATTTGGTTGGCGCGGTCGGAGTCCGCGCCTTTAGGGGGGGGGTACTGTCACGCCCTGGCTCTGGGGACTTTAGTATGTTGAGCCAGGGTGTGAGTGTTCATTTGTTTATGTTCTAGTTTGTATTTCTATGTTGGCCTGAGTGACTCCCAATCAGAGGCAACGAGTGTCAGCTGGTTGTCTCTGATTGGGAGCCATATTTAAACTGTCTATCTTTCCCTTTGTGTTTGTGGTTTCTTGTTCTTATTTGGTTTGTGTTCAACCGTAGACATCACGTTTTCGTCTGTTGTTTTTGATCGTGTGATCATACTCGAATAAATATAAATATGTTCACCTTCAACGCTGCGCATTGGTCCTCCTCCTTAGACGATCGTGACACTGACTAGAGGCTTGTGTGGATACAAGTACAGTATGTTACCGTAATGTACTGTTAAATCAACGTTTATTTGGACTTCACGGTAACATACTGTCCCTTTTTTTACAGGAACTTACAGGTAACTGGCAGCCAGTAAATTACCGTAAAAACAACAGGATTATTTTTTTTTTTACAATGTAGAGTGTAGACTACCTGTGTTGTTTCTGCCCTGACACACATGTGCAACTCCTGACTGAAGAAGGGATTGAGTTGGGTCGAAGGGTCGTTGATGCAGCCGCTCCTCTCTCTGTCTTTCTCCCTCTCTCTGCTGCATGTATCAGCCAACCAGACCCAATATTGATAATGATGTAGGCTAAATCAAGTGTTATCAAGTATTAATCAAATGTTATGCTGCTGTGGCAGTACTGTTGATATTTAAACTAGGTAGCTAGCTACACACACTCGACCGGTGACCTCATCTCTCAAGCCATGCATGTTTGGATACCGGGTGCGCACAATCTCTACAGGGCAGACTGGGCAACAGGCACAACAGGGCGTGCGTGATTTCCATATGAGGCAGATCAACAGGCGCAACCAACGGACTGGGTGCGGGGTGGTGAACTTGACAGTCAAGACACTAGCGGGGCAGTGGGTTCCGAACAACAATAACAAAACATTCATTTGGGGGGGAAATTATACCACCACCCAAAACGACACTTTGGAAACTGGAAGGGCAAAGCCCTATCTGTGCACGTGCCTGGTTGTCATCAGTGGTTTCAAAAATACTTCTACCTACACCGTTAACAAGACAGAGATGCGGGTTTAAAGAAAAATTATACAACGGGTGGTTTGGAATTCTGCCCATGATATACTAGACAACATACACATGGCCACATTCATAAAAAGTGCCATTGTTTACGTCATTACCTAGCAACGGACTACTACTACTACTACTTTTACAGATCCACTGTCTTATCTGCCCAACCATGCAACTTATAAACTTGATCCCCACTGTAAAAACCATCCAGACGTTATCTCCGACATAGATTTTCAAGCCAATTTATGTCAAAACTGTAACTAGGCCACTCAGGAACATTCAATGTCATCTTGGTAAGCAACTCTAGTGTATATTTGGCCTTGTGTTTTAAGTTATTGTCCTTCTGCAAGGTGAGTTGTTCTCCCAGTGTCTGTTGGAAAGTAGACTGAACCAGGTTTTCCTCTAGGATTTTGCTTGTGCTTAGCTCTATTCCGTTTCTTTTTATCCTAAAAAACTCCCTAGTCTTTGCCGATGACAAGCATACCCATAACATGATGCAGCCACCACCATGCTTGAAAATTGTCGGATATGCCCCAAACATAAAGCTTTGTATTCAGGACATAAAGTTAATGTCATTGCCACAAGTTTTGCAGTTTTACTTTAGTGCCATATTGCAAACAGGATGCATGTTTTGGAATATTGTTTATTCTGTACAGGTTTCCTTCTTTTCACTCTGTCAATTAGGTTAGTATTGTGGAGTAACTACAACATTGTTGATCCATCCTCAGTTTTCTCATATCACAGCCATTAACCTCACACTATTTTAAAGTCACCATTGGCCTCATGGTGAAATCCTTGAGCTCTCCGTCAACTGAGTAAGGAAAAATGCCTGTATCTTAGTAGTGACTGGGTGTATTGATACATCATCCAAAGTGTAATTAATAACTTCACCATGCTCAAAGAGATATTCAATGTCTGCTTTTTTTTGCCCTTCTTTGCGAGGCATTGGAAAACCTCCCTGGTCTTTGTTGTTGTACCTGTGTTTGAAATTCACTGCTCAACAGAGGGACCTAACAGATACGTGTATATGTGGGGTACAGAGATGAGGTACTCATTCAAAAATCATGTTAAAAACTATTATTGCACACAGAGTCCATGCAACTTATTATGTGACTTGTTAAGCACATTTTTACTCCCAAACTTATTTAGGCTTGCCATAACAAAGGGGTTGAATACTTGACATTTCATATTTTTATTTGTAATTAATTTGGAAAAATTTATAAAAACACAATTCCACTTTGAGATTATGGGGTATTGTGTATTTGTATTTATATTTATTAGGGATCCTCATTCTTCCTGGGGTCCAAACACATTAAGGCACTTACATCCCACATAAAACT
Organism: Coregonus lavaretus; assembly: GCF_964263955.1. Lineage (NCBI taxonomy): Eukaryota > Metazoa > Chordata > Actinopteri > Salmoniformes > Salmonidae > Coregonus > Coregonus lavaretus. The sequence goes on along the minus strand of NC_139988.1, from coordinate 66,233,736 downwards.
AAAGATAAAACAGTACATCATGTAACATTATTACACCACTATATAGCTACAATACAAAACGTATAATACCGCCATACAACAATGTAAGTGTATGTAGATTGTGTGTGCTAGCATGTGTGTGCGTATGCGTGTGTCTGTACCTGTGTGTGTGCCTCTTCACAGTCACCGCTGTTCCATAAGGTGTATTTGTATCTGATGTGGAATAGAGTTCCAAGTAGTCATGGCTCTATGTAGTACTGTGCGCCTGTTCTGGACTTAGGGATTATGAAGAGACATCTGGTGGCATGTCTTGTGGGGTATACATAGTTGTCCGAGCTGTGTGCTAGTAGTTTGCACAGACAGCTCTGTGCATTCAGCTTGTCAACACTTCTTACAAAAACAAGTAGTGATGAAGTCAATCTCTCCTCCACTTTGAGCCATGAGAGATTGACATGCATATTATTAATGCTAGCTCTCCGTGTACATTTACGGGCCAGCCGTGCTGCCCTGTTCTGAGCCAATTGTAATTTTCCTGTGTGTAGGCTAGTGACAAAGAAATCTGAATGTAATCCATTTTAAATTCAGGCTGTAAATAAATGTATAAAAAGGCAAGGGGTGTGAATACTATCTGAATTATTGCTTAAGAAGCTGTTGCTTTGTTTTATCTCAATCTCAGCCCTACCTCATGTCTGCCAACTGAGCTCTGATACAATACACACACACACACACACACACACACACACACGCACATACAGTGGGGAGAACAAGTATTTGATACACTGCCGATTTTGCAGGTTTTCCTACTTACAAAGCATGTAGAGGTCTGTAATTTTTATCATAGGTACATTTCAACTGTGAGAGACGGAATCTAGACAAAAATCCAGAAAATCACATTGTATGATTTGTAAGTAATTAATTTGCATTTTATTGCATGACATAAGTATTTGATCACCTACCAACCAGTAAGAATTCCAGCTCTCACAGACCTGTTAGTTTTTCTTTAAGAAGCCCTCCTGTTCTCCACTCATTGCCTGTATTAACTGCACCTGTTTGAACTCGTTACCTGTATAAAAGACACCTGTCCACACACTCAATCAAACAGACTCCAACCTCTCCACAATGGCCAAGACCAGAGAGCTGTGTAAGGACATCAGGGATAAAATTGTAGACCTGCACAAGGCTGGGATGGGTACAGGACAATAGGCAAGCAACTGGTGAGAAGGCAACAACTGTTGGCGCAATTATTAGCAAATGGAAGAAGTTCAAGATGACGGTCAATCACCCTCGGTCTGGGGCTCCATGCAATATCTCACCTCGTGGGGCATCAATGATCATGAGGAAGGTGAGGGATCATCTCAAAACTACACGGCAGGACCTGGCCAATGACCTGAAGAGAGCTGGGACCATTAGTAACACACTACGCCTTCATGGATTAAAATCCTGCAGCGCACGCAAGGTCCCCCTGCTCAAGCCAGCGCATGTCCAGGCCTGTCTGAAGTTTGCCAATGACCATCTGGAAGATCCAGAGGAGGAATGGGAGAAGGTCATGTGGTCTGATGAGACAAAAATAGAGCTTTTTGGTCTAAACTCCACTCGCCGTGTTTGGAGGAAGAAGAAGGATGAGTACAACCCCAAGAACACCATCCCAACCGTGAAGCATGGAGGTGGAAACATCATTCTTTGGGGATGCTTTTCTGCAAAGGGGGCAGGACGAATGCACCATATTGAGTGGAGGATGGATGAGGCCATGTATCACGAGATCTTGGCCAACAACCTCCTTCCCTCAGTAAGAGCATTGAAGATGGGTCGTGGCTGGGTCTTCCAGCATGACAACGACCCGAAACACACAGCCAGGGCAACTAAGGAGTGGCTCCGTAAGAAGCATCTCAAGGTCCTGGAGTGGCCTAGCCAGTCTCGAGACCTGAACCCAATAGAAAATCTTTGGAGGGAGCTGAAAGTCCGTATTGCCCAGCGACAGCCCCGAAACCTGAAGGATCTGGAGAAGGTCTGTATGGAGGAGTGGGCCAAAATCCCTGCTGCAGTGTATGCAAACCTGGTCAAGACCTACAGGAAACGTATGATCTCTGTAATTGCAAACAAAGGTTTCTGTACCAAATATTAAGATTCCGTCTCTCATAGTTGAAGTGTACCTATGATAAAAATTATAGACCTCTACATGCTTTGTAAGTAGGAAAACCTGCAAAATCGGCAGTGTATCAAATACTTGTTCTCCCCACTGTACATACATACAGTGGGGGAAAAAAGTATTTAGTCAGCCACCAATTGTGCAAGTTCTCCCACTTAAAAAGATGAGAGAGGCCTGTAATTTTCATCATAGGTACACGTCAACTATGGCAGACAAATTGAGCATTTTTTTTTCCAGAAAATCACATTGTAGGATTTTTAATGAATTGATTTGCAAATTATGGTGGAAAATAAGTATTTGGTCACCTACAAACAAGCAAGATATCTGGCTCTCACATACCTTTAACTTCTTCTTTAAGAGGCTCCTCTGTCCTCCACTCGTTACCTGTATTAATGGCACCTGTTTGAACTTGTTATCAGTATAAAAGACACCTGTCCACAACCTCTAAAAGTCACACTCCAAACTCCACTATGGCCAAGACCAAAGAGCTGTCAAAGGACACCAGAAACAAAATTGTAGACCTGCACCAGGCTGGGAAGACTGAATCTGCAATAGGTAAGCAGCTTGGTTTGAAGAAATCAACTGTGGGAGCAATTATTAGGAAATGGAAGACATTCAAGACCACTGATAATCTCCCTCGATCTGGGGCTCCACGCAAGATCTCACCCCGTGGGGTCAAAATGATCACAAGAACGGTGAGCAAAAATCCCAGAACCACACGGGGGGACCTAGTGAATGACCTGCAGAGAGCTGGGACCAAAGTAACAAAGCCTACCATCAGTAACACACTACGCCGCCAGGGACTCAAATCCTGCAGTGCCAGACGTGTCCCCCTGCTTAAGCCAGTACATGTCCAGGCCCGTCTGAAGTTTGCTAGAGTGCATTTGGATGATCCAGAAGAGGATTGGGAGAATGTCATATGGTCAGATGAAACCAAAATATAACTTTTTGGTAAAAACTCAACTCGTCGTGTTTGGAGGACAAAGAATGCTGAGTTGCATCCAAAGAACACCATACCTACTGTGAAGCATGGGGGTGGAAACATCATGCTTTGGGGCTGTTTTTCTGCAAAGGGACCAGGACGACTGATCCGTGTAAAGGAAAGAATGAATGGGGCCATGTATCGTGAGATTTTGAGTGAAAACCTCCTTCCATCAGCAAGGGCATTGAAGATGAAACGTGGCTGGGTCTTTCAGCATGACAATGATCCCAAACACACCGCCCGGGCAACGAAGGAGTGGCTTCGTAAGAAGCATTTCAAGGTCCTGGAGTGGCCTAGCCAGTCTCCAGATCTCAACCCCATAGAAAATCTTTGGAGGGAGTTGAAAGTCCGTGTTGCCCAGCGACAGCCCCAAAACATCACTGCTCTAGAGGAGATCTGCATGGAGGAATGGGCCAAAATACCAGCAACAGTGTGTGAAAACCTTGTGAAGACTTACAGAAAATGTTTGACCTGTGTCATTGCCAACAAAGGGTATATAACAAAGTATTGAGAAACTTTTGTTATTGACCAAATACTTATTTTCCACCATAATTTGCTAATAAATTCATTAAAAATCCTACAAAGTGATTTTCTGGATTTTTTTTTCTCATTTTGTCTGTCATAGTTGACGTGTACCTATGATGAAAATTACAGGCCTCTCTCATCTTTTTAAGTGGGAGAACTTGCACAATTGGTGGCTGACTAAATACTTTTTTTCCCCCACTGTACATACATACATACTTATTATTGTTATTATGATGGCAATCCCCTCTCTTGTTCGATCCAGGAGCATACCCTAAAGTGTTTCATTAGTCAAACAAAAATGCTTTCAATGCCCCAATCATAAAGACCAGGGCCAAGCTATGAACATATCTAATTAAACCTTCCTCAAAGAAAGGCTTGTTTTCCATGGATACTTCCCAAATGGCACTCTATTCCCTATGCAGTGTACTACTTTTGATCAGGGCCCATATGGCTCTGGTCAAAAGAAGTGCACTATGTACGGAATATGGTGCCATTTGGGAAGTACCCATCTCTAACTGCTTCCAAACCGACGTCTGGAATCTCTAGATGTACATTGGTTTCTCAACATGGCCGACGATGCCTCTTTTATTTCACATAGACACAGCCTAGAATAGGCCAATAAAATATATTGATATTTTCGAGCTAACAAGCAGTATAATATTTCTCCAATAATTCAATAATTTAATGACTGAGCCCTGGCGTGGAAAGTGTGTATTGGAGTGTCATTGGAGTGACTAGTGTCATCGGTAGGGGGGTAAGTTGTTACAGCTTAAGGTACATAGACTGTATTAGGCAGCTGTGATGTCCATTGTGTACATGACACCTTACATTGGTAAAAATAAATTAGTATTTCAATTACATGTTTCAAGGCCAATTTTTAGTTGTTGTAGTGGGGACAGTAACATTAGAACTTTCAAAAAATAAGGAAAATGTATTTATATATTTAACATTTGCAAATGTTTATATTTAGCTCACATAATGTAATTTAAAAGTATGCATTAAAGCTGCAATCTGTAACTTTTGGGGTGACCTGACCAAATTCACATAGAAATGTGAGTTATAGATCTGTCAATTCTCATTGAAAGCAAGTATGGTTTATTTGCACAAATAGAAAGACAGTTTGTAACAGTAAAAAACAACAACAACAGTATGTGCAGGAGGGGGAAAAAAGCCCTAAATGGCTTGTAGAGAAAATCTAAGAAGAAAGTCAAGCTACTGGGGGTGTAGAACTGTGATGGACAGTAGGTGCCTCTTATTTATTTTTTAAAACAACGACAGGGATAGCTTGGCAAAATCAGATGGGAATGAGTTCCAGATCATAGGGCCTCTGTAGGTAATTCGGAATTGAGAATTGGTTGTTCCTGAATATGGGTGACGTAGCTGTTGTCTGTTTCTTGTTGAGTAGTTATGGAATTCATATGTGGCTGTAAAATTGTTTTTGAAGAAAGAGTGTAATAAGTGATTTAAAGTGCATTAAACAAATTGAGCAACTTGAAAATAATTAATTTTATAGTTATTCAGGAGTCCTCATTTTTTTTTTTTTTTTTTAGCAAATATATAAAAAAACAACAACTGAAATATCACATTTACATAAGTATTCAGACCCTTTACTCAGTACTTTGTTGAAGCACCTATGTCAGCGATTACAGCCTCAAGTCTTCTTGGTACACCTGTATTTGGGGAGTTTCTCCCATTCTTCTCTGCAGATCCTCTCAAGCTCTGTCAGGTTGGATGGGGAGCGTCGCTGCACAGCTATTTCCAGGTCTCTCCAGAGATGTTCGATCGGGTTCAAGTCCGGGCTCTGGCTGGGCCACTCAAGGATATTCAGAGACTTGTCCCAATGGCACTCCTGCATTGTCTTGGCTGTGTGCTTAGGGTCGTTGTCCTGTTGGAAGGTGAACCTTCACCCCAGTCTGAGGTACTGAGCGCTCTGGAGCAGGTTTTCATCAAGGATCTCTCTGTACTTTGCTCCATTCATCTTTCCCTCGATCTTGACTAGTCTCCAAGTCCCTGCCGCTGAAAAACATCCCCACAGCATGATGCTGCCACCACCATACTTCACCATAGGGATGGTGCCAGGTTTCCTCCAGACGTGACGCTTGGCATTCAGGCCAAAGAGTTCAATGTTGGTTTCATCAGACTAGAGAATTTTGTTTCTCATGGTCTGAGAGTCCCTTTGGCAAACTCCAAGCAGGCTGTCATGTGCCTTTTACTGAGGAGTGGCTTCAGTCTGGCCACTCTACCATAAAGGCCTGATTGGTGGAGTGCTGCAGAGATGGTTGTCCTTCTGGAAGATTCTCCCATCTCCACAGAGGAACTCTGGAGCTCTGTCAGAGTGACCATCGGGTTCTTGGTCACCTCCCTGACCAAAGCCCTTCTCCCCCGATTGCTCAGTTTGGCGGGGCGACCAGCTCTAGGAAGAGTCATGGTGGTTCCAAATTTCTTCCATTTAAGAATGATGGAGGCCACTGTGTTCTTGGGGACCTTCAATGCTGCAGAAATGTTTTGGTACCCTTCCCCAGATCTGTGCCTCGACACAATCCTGTCTCGGAGCTCTACGGACAATTCCTTCGACTTCATGGCTTGGTTTTTGCTCTGACATGCACTGTCAACTGTGGGACCTTATATAGACAGGTGTGTGCCTTTCCAAATCATGTCCAATCAATTGCATTTACCACAGGTGGACTCCAATCAAGTTGTAGAAACATCTCAAGGATGATCAATGGAAACAGGATGCACCTGAGCTCAATTTCGAGTGTCATAGCAAATGATCTGAATACTTATGTAAATAAGGTGTTTCTGTTTTTTAAACCTGTTTTTGCTTTGTCATTATGGGGCATTGTGTGTAGATTTATGAAAATAATTCATTTAATCCATTTTAGAATAAGGCTGTAACGTAACAATGTGGAAAAAGTCAAGGGGTCTGAATACTTTCCGAATGCGCTGTACTCCTTTGGAAGTCACATACTGCTTTCTATCCTTTAGATAGTTGGAGAACCAAAGCAGAGATTCTTCAGTCACGTCCAAGTTTTTGTAATAAAATATTATGATCAACAGTATCAAATGCTTTTGAGAGATCCAAAAAAGTACCTAATGTATGATACCTAATGTGATCATTTGCCTTTTGTATTTTGTCAGTTAGGTAAGTAACAGCCATGTAGGTAGAGTGAGAAGCCATACTTATGTTTGCATAACAGACTTTCCTTGTTAAGATATTTGATTAATCAGGGCCTCCTGAGTGCACTGCATCTCAGTGCTTGAGGTGTCACTACAGACCCGGGTTCGATCCCGGGCTGTGTCGCAGCCGGCCGCGACCGGGAGACCCATGAGGCGGCGCACAATTGGCCCAGCGTCGTCCGGGTTAGGGGAGGGTTTGGCCGGCCGGGATGTCCTTGTCCCATTGCATTCTAGCGACTCCTTGTGGCGGGCAGGGTGCATGGACACTGACTTTGGTCACCAGTTGTACGGTGTTTCCTCCGACACATTGGTGCGGCTGGCTTCCACGTTAAGTGAGCAGTGCGGCTTGGCAGCGTCGTGTTTCGGAAGATGCATGGCTCTCGACCTTCGCCTCTCCCGAAGGAGTTGCAGCGATGCGACAAGACTGTAGCTACCAATTGGATATCACAAAAAAGTTATAAAAACATTTGATTAATCTGTTAAATGCAAGCTTCTCTAAATTTGTAAAGTTTGCCGGATCATCAGCTTTATGAATTGGAAAAATTCTGGCAATTTTCAGTTCATAGGGCACAATGCCCTTACAAATGATAGATTTAAAATATTGGCAGGAGGTGTGATAAAGAAAAAGAAAAAAACTTATTTAGCCAGCTTAGCATCCAATCTGTCTTGACCAGAGGCAGTGTTTTTCAGAGATAATAAGAGGTTACATACCTCGTTATAGGACACAGGGGTAAAGTGACACTTGCTAGATTGGGACAGATTCATAAATTGGAATTTTGTCTGCTAAAGTAGGCCCAATTGCTGTGAAAAACTTGTGCGCTATCTGTTTTGGATCAGAAGTAAGTGATCCATCAACAAGGAATTCATTGGGGAGGGATTTGGGTTTCATCCTTTTATTGAGGAGTTCATTGATAGTGCCCCATAGTGCTCTCATTTTGTTCTTATGCTTTGAGAGTTCACTGTCACAGTATACTTTTTTGGTTGTTTTAATAATTTGACTGAGTTTGTTTCTATATGTTTTGAATCTCATATGGTTGTATGGAATAGGGTTTTAAATATATACTTTTTGTATAATTTGTTCTTAAAAGAAAGGGATTTAATAATACCATTGGCAAGCCAGGTTTTTCTTATTTTAGGCTGTACTTTAGTAATTGTTCTTTTTTTAGGGAAAGCAAGATTGTAAGATCTGGATATTTAATTCAAAAACTGGGTATAGGCGTGCTGAGGATCATCAGCCTCTAAAGTCTCATTCCAAGAAACTTGGTTTGAAAATCACAGGATAAAAACAATGTGAATACATGGTATCCAAAAATACTTTAGTAAGATCATGATTGACAGAGTTTATGATATTAATATTGATATATGATATATTAATACTCCCATAATATAACAGTTATTTCCTTCCCTGGTTACTATAGCAAATGCGTCTGCCAAGCGGAGGTTGAATTATTTTCTGTCATAGTTAGGAGGTCTGTAAATACACCCAATGATTATATTATCACTGGTTTCCACAAACAGAGATTCTCCAGACAACAAAAATCTATCTTCAATGTCAGTTCTTTGAGAATATTCTATGTTCTCATTAATGTACAAAGAGACTCCTCCACCGGTTCGGCCGTCTCTGGTGGGGGAATGCCAAGATGGAGGCATTGTGACTTCAAAACACAATCAGTTAGGAAAGCAAAGGCTAGCTTTTTCAAACAGAAATGTGCATCCTGTAGCACTAACTCCAAATAGTTTTTGGGACACTGTAAAGTCCATGGAGAATAAGAGCACCTCCTCCCAGCTACCCACTGCACTGAGGCTAGGAAACACTGTCACCACCGATAAATCTACGATAATAGAGAATTTCAATAAGCATTTTGCTACGGCTGGTCATGCTTTCCACCTGGCTACCCCTACCCCTGCAACTTGCCCATGCCCCCCCCCCCCCCCCCCCCCGCTTCTCCTTCACCCAAATTCAGATAGCTGATGTCCTGAAAGAGCTGCAAAATCTGGACCCCTACAAATCAGCTGGGCTAGACAATCTGGACCCTTTCTTTCTAAAATTAGCTGCCAAAATTGTCGCAACCCCTATTACTAGCCTGTTCAACCTCTCTTTCGTATAGAGATTGGAAAGCTGCCACGGTCATCCCCCTCTTCAAAGATCCAAACTGTTACAGACCTATATCCATCCTGCCCTGCCTTTCGAAAGTATTTAAAAGCCAATTTAACAAACAAATCACCAACCATTTTCGAATCCCACCGTACCTTCTTCGCTATGCAATCTGGTTTCCGAGCTGGTCATGGGTGCACCTCAGCCACGCTCAAGGTCCTAAACGATATAATAACCGCAATCAATAAAATAAAGTACTGTGCAGCCGTCTTTATCGACCTGGCCAAGGCTTTTGACTCTGTCAATCACCGCATTCTTATTGGCAGACTAAATAGCCTTGGTTTCTCAAATGACTGCCTCGCCTGGTTCACCAACTACTTCTCAGATAGAGTTCAATGTGTCAAATCGGAGGGCCTGTTGTCTGGACCTCTGGCAGTCTCTATGGGGGTGCCACAGCGTTCAATTCTCGGGCCGACTCTATTCTCTGTGTATATCATTGATGTCGCTCTTGCTGCTGGTGACTCTCAGATCCACCTCTACGCAGACGACACCATTTTGTATACATCTGGCCCTTCATTGGACACTGTGTTAACAAACCTCCAAACGAGCTTCAATGCCATACAACACTCCTTCCATGGCCTCCAACTGCTCTTAAACGCTAGTAAAACTAAATGCATGCTCTTCAATCTAACGCTGCTTGCACCCGCCCGCCCGACTAGAATCACTACTCTCGGCGGGTCTGACTTAGAATATGTGGACAACTACAAATACCTAAACTCTCCATCCAGACTCACATTAAGCATCTCCAATCCAAAGTTAAATCTAGAATCGGCTTCCTATTTCACAACAAAGCCTCCTTCACTCATGCTGCTAAACATGCCCTTGTAAAACTGACTATCCTTCCGATCCTTGACTTCAGCGATGTCATTTACAAAATAGCTTCCAACACTCTACTCAGCAAATTGGATGTAGTCTATCACAGTTGGCTGGCCCTCACTACATATTCATCGCCAAACCCACTGGCTCCAGGTCATCTATAAATCTCTTCTAGGCAAATCCCCACCTTATCTTAGCTCATTGGTCACCATAGCAACACCCACCCGTACTATGCGTTCCAGCAGGTATATCTCACTGGTCATCCCCAAAGCCAACACCTCCTTTGGCCGCCATTCCTTCCAGTTCTCTGCCTCAAATGACTGGAACGAACTGCAAAATTCTCTGAAGCTGGAGACACTTATCTCCCTCACTATCTTTAAGCATCAGTTGTCAGAGCAGCTTACCGATCACTGCACCTGTACACAGCCCTTCTGTAATTAGCCCACCCAACTACCTCATCCCCATATTGTTATTTACATTGTTATTTATTTTGCTCATTTGCACCCCAGTATCTCTATTTGCACATCATCTTCTGCACATCTATCACTCCAGTATTAATACTAAATTGTAATTATTTTGCACTATGGCCTATTTATTGCCTTACCTCCATAACTTACTACATTTGCACACACTGTATATAGATGTTCTATTGTGTTATTGACTGTACGTTTTGTTTATTCCATATGTAACTGTGTTTGTTGTTTTTATCACACTGCTTTGCTTTATCTTGGCCAGGTCGCAGTTGTAAATGAGAATATATATACAGTGAGGGAAAAAAGTATTTGATCCCCTGCTGAATTGGTACGTTTGCCCACTGACAAAGAAATGATCAGTCTATAATTTTAATGGTAGGTTTATTTGAACAGTGAGAGACAGAATAACAACAAAAACATCCAGAAAAACGCATGTCAAAAATGTTATAAATTGATTTGCATTTTAATGAGGGAAATAAGTATTTGACCCCCTCTCAATCAGAAAGATTTCTGGCTCCCAGGTGTCTTTTATACAGGTAACGAGCTAATCTCAGCTTGTTACCTGTATAAAAGACACCTGTCCACAGAAGCAATCAATCAATCAGATTCTAAACTCTCCACCATGGCCAAGACCAAAGAGCTCTCCAAGGATGTCAGGGACAAGATTGTAGATCTACACAAGGCTGGAATGGGCTACAAGACCATCGCCAAGCAGCTTGGTGAGAAGGTGACAACAGTTGGTGCGATTATTCGCAAATGGAAGAAACACAAAAGAACTGTCAATCTCCCTCGGCCTGGGGCTCCATGCAAGACCTCACCTCGTGGAGTTGCAATGATCATGAGAACGGTGAGGAATCAGCCCAGAACTACAAGGGAGGATCTTGTCAATGATCTCAAGGCAGCTGGGACCATAGTCACCAAGAAAACAATTAGTAACACACTACGCCGTGAAGGACTGAAATCCTGCAGCGCCCGCAAGGTCCCCCTGCTCAAGAAAGCACATATACAGGGCCATCTGAAGTTTGCCAATGAACATCTGAATGATTCAGAGGAGAACTGGGTGAAAGTGTTGTGGTCAGCATCAACTCAACTCGCCGTGTTTGGAGGAGGAGGAATGCTGCCTATGACCCCAAGAACACCACCCCCACCGTCAAACATGGAAGTGGAAACATTATGCATTGTGTTTTTCTGCTAAGGGGACAGGACAACTTCCCCGCATCAAAGGGACGATGGACGGGGCCATGTACCGTCAAATCTTGGGTGAGAACCTCCTTCCCTCAGCCAGGGCATTGAAAAGGGGTCGTGGATGGGTATTCCAGCATGACAATGACCCAAAACACACGGCCAAGGCAACAAAGGAGTGGCTCAAGAAGAAGCACATTAAGGTCCTGGAGTGGCCTAGCCAGTCTCCAGACCTTAATCCCATAGAAAATCTGTGGAGGGAGCTGAAGGTTTGAGTTGCCAAACGTCAGCCTCGAAACCTTAATGACTTGGAGAAGATCTGCAAAGAGGAGTGGGACAAAATCCCTCCTGAGATATGTGCAAACCTGGTGGCCAACTACAAGAAACGTCTGACCTCTGTGATTGCCAACAAGGGTTTTGCCACCAAGTACTAAGTAATGTTTTGCAGAGGGGTCAAATACTTATTTCCTCATTAAAATGCAAATCAATTTATAACATTTTTGACATGCGTTTTTCTGGATTGTTTTGTTGTTATTCTGTCTCTCGCTGTTCAAATAAACCTACCATTAAAATTATAGACTGATCATGTCTTTGTCAGTGGGCAAACTTACAAAATCAGCAGGGGATCAAATACTTTTTTCCCTCACTGTATATATATACAGTGGGGAGAACAAGTATTTGATACACTGCCGATTTTGCAGGTTTTCCTACTTACAAAGCATGTAGAGGTCTGTAATTTTTTATCATAGGTACACTTCAACTGTGAGAGATGGAATCTAAAACAAAAATCCAGAAAATCACATTGTATGATTTTTAAGTAATTAATTTGCATTTTATTGCATGACATAAGTATTTGATCACCTACCAACCAGTAAGAATTCCGGCTCTCACAGACCTGTTAATTTTTCTTTAAGAAGCCCTCCTGTTCACCACTCATGACCTGTATTAACTGCACCTGTTTGAACTCGTTACCTGTATAAAAGACTCCTGTCCACACACTCAATCAAACAGACTCCAACCTCTCCACAATGGCCAAGACCAGAGAGCTGTGTAAGGACATCAGGGATAAAATTGTAGACCTGCACAAGGCTGGGATGGGCTACAGGACAATAGGCAAGCAGCTTGGTGAGAAGGCAACAACTGTTGGTGCAATTATTATAAAATGGAAGAAGTTCAAGATGACGGTCAATCACCCTCGCTCTGGGGCTCCATGCAAGATCTCACCTCGTGGGGCATCAATGATCATGAGGAAGGTGAGGGATCAGCCCAGAATTACATGGCAGGACCTGGTCAATGACCTGAAGAGAGCTGGGACCACAGTCTCAAAGAAAACCATTAGTAACACACTACGCCGTCATGGATTAAAATCCTGCAGCGCACGCAAGGTCCCCCTGCTCAAGCCAGCGCATGTCCAGGCCCGTCTGAAGTTTGCCAATGACCATCTAGATGATTCAGAGGAGGAATGGGAGAAGGTCATGTGGTCTGATGAGACAAAAAATAGAGCTTTTTGGTCTAAACTCCACTCACCGTTTTTGGAGGAAGAAGAAGGATGAGTACAACCCCAAGAACACCATCCCAACCGTGAAGCATGGAGGTGGAAACATCATTCTTTGGGGATGCTTTTCTGCAAAGGGGACATGACGACTGCACCGTATTGAGGGGAGGATGGATGGGGCCATGTATCGCGAGATCTTGGCCAACAACCTCCTTCCCTCAGTAAGAGCATTGAAGATGGGTCGTGGCTGGGTCTTCCAGCATGACAACGACCTGAAACACACAGCCAGGGCAACTAAGGAGTGGCTCCGTAAGAAGCATCTCAAGGTCCTGGAGTGGCCTAGCCAGTCTCCAGACCTGAACCCAATAGAAAATCTTTGGAGGGAGCTGAAAGTCCGTATTGCCCAGCGACAGCCCCGAAACCTGAAGGATCTGGAGAAGGTCTGTATGGAGGAGTGGGCCAAAATCCCTGCTGCAGTGTGTGCAAACCTGGTCAAGACCTACAGGAAACGTATGATCTCTGTAATTGCAAACAAAGGTTTCTGTACCAAATATTAAGTTCTGCTTTTCTGATGTATCAAATACTTATGTCATGCAATAAAATGCAAATTAATTACTTACAAATCAAACAATGTGATTTTCTGGATTTTTGTTTTAGATTCCGTCTCTCACAGTTGAAGTGTACCTATGATAATAATTACAGACTTCTACATGCTTTGTAAGTAGGAAAACCTGCAAAATCGGCACTGTATCAAATACTTGTTCTCCCCACTGTATATTATTTTTTTTAACAGTCATCTAGTGTATATATAAATCATTGGTATAAATTGACCTTTCTTTCATTCCATTGACTTTGATGTGTCTTTCATGCGAAAACTGACAATCTGAACCTGAGGACATTAGATGACCTGCCATTGAAAGTGCCATTCATTTTTAATGGGTATTCACTTCCATTAGGAGTCAGTTCACTTCCTGCATTGATGAAGATGAAATGGAATGGAGCCCAGCTCTGATATAACCCTTTGAGCCTGGAACTATTGGCAACACAACAAACAGATTGAGAGCTGTCTCCCTGATGTGTTACTGTTACAACCTGTTTCAGGGGGACTATTTAAATCTCAACACATGATGTACAGTACACTCAGTGGGATGTACAGTACACTCGCTATGGTGAAACTGGGGTAACACACACACACACACACACACACACACAACGTTTTTCAGGAAAAGTTTCTGAAAAACATGCCCTTACATCGGATCGTCTTGAAACTTTCTCTACAAAGCTAACTTTCATCAAGGTTTTATATGGTCTATAATTGGTTTCTCTTTTATTGTCAGTATCCTTTATCAGCGTTATGATGTTCAGCCAAGCCTTTCCTTCAAAATGGCTATCCATGTTTTGACCTAAGACTTACAAACTTCAGTCTCTCCAAAAAGCTTGTCCATTTCATGTAACATCCATAACGCTTCTTATTTGCTTTATTTCTCCAACATGCCCATATTTAGAAGTCTGCTTTTTGGGGTATACGCTCCCCCCAAGGGTACCATAGTCGCACACATCAAAAGTGCAATTTATATATATTCTTTGTCCATTCTGTGAGACATTAAAGTGAAACTTGTGATTTCACGTGCAAATGTAAAATCCATAACGCTGGAATCGCCCATATAGCCTGTATGCTTACAGATGTCGTATATAGAAATAAAACCTTGGAGTTCAAACTTTTCCCAGCAACCGGGAACATTCCCTGGAAATTAGCTAACATTCCCATTAAAGGGGTGCTGAACTGCCTGATTTAGTCTCGGTTTCAATCCTCCTCATTAGGAAATACGACTGAGAACGAGATTTGGGTCTTGGAGGCGTGCTTTAATGTGGGTGTCTCTTGTGTGTGTGTTCGTATGTGGGAAGCGTTTGTACAGTCACTCACCCTTCTAGATAACTTGAAACCGTCTAACCAGGTCTTATGAAAGTAGCCTAGGCTAGCCAGCAAGCTAGCCAACTTATTTTCCCAATTTAGCTTCAGCCGGCCATTGTGCGACCATGGCAAAGTGTTTTGACGTTGGATAGCCTATCTGTGGGGCGAGCTAGGGAACGTCAATATATTACACAATGTAAATGGGACAATATTTTCAAGTTGAACATGTTTTAGTTTTCTCATTAAATGCTTTCCAAATTTGTGTATGAATTTCTATAATTTATAGTTGGTTTGAGATTTTTAAGTCATTGAAATTTGGACCTATTGACATTTTTTTATATTGTCCCATTTACATTGTGTAATTTTACAGATGGTCCCTGACTAGCTCAAATTAACCATGATCAGTGAGTGTGCTGGGCATTAGGATCAGGTCAAGTGCAACTGTGCTCTCAATTGATGATTATTTGGGTGCTGTCAGCTATGGGCATGTGGGAATGATTTAAATCAACCCAAACCAAGGAAACTGTTACGTTCTTCATTCCAAGACGTACCATTTTTACCTAATCATCTCGCAAATCTCTGTTTTGGACAAGACTGACCTTATGACCAAAATGCTTGTATTTTGACACTACAATACATGTTTCTGAGTCATATCGATGCCACATATGCCGTTTTCAACCAGAGAAGTTGTTTTTTTGATTCAGTTGCTCTTTAAGTTCTAGTTAGGGTTTTATCTAATATTAGGATGATAACATTCAAATAATATTTTTGATAACAAAATGTTTTGTTTTTTAATATATATTTTTTAATGTTCTAAATACATGCAATGTTCTCCTAACATTCACTAAAATGTTGAGCACAACATCTGTAACAACCACCACAGAACATCCCCCTAAGGTTCTTATTAGGTTTCCAGGTAATGTAATAACAAAATGTGTTCTGGGAACATTCTTGCAACGTCAGCGAATGTTTTATATAAATATCGTACACTCATCAGAACAACTGGACAGTTTTTGTGTTATTAGAACTTTTGGGACAACCTAATGAATGTTCTGGTTTGCTGGGTTGACAGTTGGACGATTCTTTCCTTCGAGAAATACGCCTCGACAATTTGGATTCTACGAATGTGTTAATTCATGGCATGTCTTTTCTTAGAATAAGTCCTATCTGAAATCCTTGAAATCCTCTCTACACAATCAATGCCAATCGGAACATTTTACAATGAGAAATACATCCGGAGACCAGGGGCAGACCGAACAACACCTGAGTTATTCTGCTACAATTTACCATCACAAATGCCCAACATTTCACAATCGAATGGCAACATTTCTCCAACATCTCATGTTGCAGAGCATTCAACACATTATAAATCGTAACAAATATGAGAAGGGCCTTACAAGGCAACAGCTGCCCTCTTTTAGAGCAGAGGGAGAATGAAGTGAACCCCCCAAAAAACCTAGAGGCCTCCCCAGTCTCCCAGTCTCCCAGTCTCCCCAGTCTCCCCGTCTTCCTGTCTGTCTGCGGACTCCTTGGCCGGAGGAGTAAGGGAGTGAGGGGGTGAAGGAGGTATGGAGAGGGAGAGTAAGGGTTGAAGGAGTGATGGAGATGAGGAGAGTGTGTGTGTGCTCCCTGTCTGCCTCCTTCCTGGCTTACCGACTTGCTGGTTTCATGTGTATAAGGGGGAGAGGGAGAGGGTGGGCTTGCGGAGGCCCTCTGGTATGTTGTTTACAGGCTGAGCGTGGCTCCCACACTGCAGCAGGCAGGCAGACAGGACACTTTTCCCAAGCCCACAATTGAAAGCGGCGTCAAGATTCCAATCAGGGTCAAGTCTGCAGACTGCAGGGATTATTTGTGCTGGAGAGGAGAGGGAGGCTGGAGGAGACCCAGGAGAGGAGTGTGTGTGTGTGTTTGTGCGTGTGTGTGTGTGTGTAAGGGGAGAAAAGGGAGATCTTGGAGTTGCACTGACACAAAAGCAAAGATATTCACTTCTCGTATGTGAGTCTAAAGGGAGGTAAACCGCAAACACAGATGCATGCAGCCAAACTCACATAACGTGTGTGTGTGTGTGTGTGTGTGTGTGTGAGCTCCCATTGTGTGGCTGGCATTTGCCTGTTCTTCAGTGGTACTGAACTGACACCCTGCTGTAGCTATGGATTACATCATGAAAAGATCAATGAGACAGGAGACTCAAAGGGAAGTGTGTGGGGGTGTGTGTATGTTCCAACTAACTCTCACAGTCTCATGTCAGAATTAGACGTTCATCCATGTTTCTCAAACTCAAATTTCGAAGTTCTTTCAAACATAACATTTCGAAGGGTTTAAGGTTAAGTTTAGGCAGTAACTCCGAATTTTTATGGTTAGGGTTAGGTTTAGGGATTAACTCAGAATGGTTGAGGTAAGGGTTAAGGTTTGGGATAGGCTTACAATAAAAATAAAAAACAACAACTTTCTATCACTAGATTCGAACATGAAACATTTGGCACCAAAGGCAGATGCTTACGCTCCTCCACCATCCCCAACACCAACGTAAACCTATTTGTAGGTAACAGTGCTCACTGCCTAGTGGCCGGGTTCCACATCACCTCCCGATGTCCTCAGACATGGATGGATGTTGAATACTGACTTGTATCACGGGTGACCTGGCTGGTGTGTTCAGAGTGGGAAGGGGGGGTCAGTCGGTGGTGTTTGATTCGAGGCGACATCTGAAAGGCCGATTTCATCCGTGTGTGTGATCTAATCTGTTACGTGTGTGAGAAAGTGTCTGTCGGGTGCTTAGGAGTGCTTATGGTGGTCGCCTCCCTAATGCTCTGATGCAGAGCGGCCATTTTTTAGCACACACACAGACACAAATGCAAAAACGCACAAACACACACGCAAACGTATGCAGCCATGCACATGCACACACACATACATAGACACACAGATGTTCCTCCCGTTCCATAGCTTTCCTATCAAACAGTCACACACTTTGTTTCCTTCTCTTAACCTATGAGACTCCTTCAAATAGTAGGGTGTTTCCTTAGCCCACCTCCCTCCCTGTTCTCTCCCTCTTCTTCTCCCATTTTCTCTCCATAGCCCACCTCTTTCTTCTCCTCCCCTCTTCTCTCCATCTCCCTGTCCCATCTTTGTCCTCCTCCACTCTCCCCCCTATCTTCTCCCCATTTCCCATCATTCCCTGTTTCTTATCGTCCCCTCTTTCCTCTCCTCCCCTCTTCCCCAGCAGGAAGCAGTAGTTTTGGGGTTCTAGGCGCATTCACACAGCAGCCACTTGAAAGGCAGCCATATTGCCCCCCCCCCCCCCCCCCCCCCCCCCCACCCCATCTATAGAGGCTCAGATAGCACTTTATGGAAGCAGCTCTATGATGGTGTTTACTGTTAGGGGTGAGCTGCCTTTTCCCATCTATGTTTTTAACACCGCCAGTTCATTTCTTGAAGTATGGTGCTTCAAATGCCAGCGATTTGCTTGTAATGGAAGCATATGCTGTCCAACATGTTCGTAACAAAGTCTCCTGAAAATCGGTTCGTTAAGCTGGGTTTCTCTCTCTGTGTGTGTGTGTCTGTGCGTGTGTGTGTGTACTGTATATGTGTACGTGTGTGCGTCTATGATTCAGAGGACCAGAATGGAAAAGGCCATGCTTCACAGAATCCCCCTGTAAAAACACACAAAACTAAGCATACACACACACACAATTATGGCTGGGGTGCCTTCCCAAAACAATCGGCGTCTGCCTGCGAAAAGCTTTGGCATCATCGCTCGTGCTTGGGAAGTTCTGAACCATCAGAGCTGCACTGCAGCCAAACCCACATCAAAGACAGCCGCTGCACGGCGCTTTACAACAAGCCCCTCACACACACACACACATACATACATACACACACACACACACACACACACACACACACACACACACACACACACACACACACACAGAGAGAAACCCTGGGAGCCAGCAATCTCCTTGGCCCGCCTGCTCCCTCCACCGCTGCTACTGTAAATATTCCAATATATGTTTACACAGCATTTTCAAAACCCAAGAAAAAAAACTGAAGACTATGTTTCATATTTCGGCAGACAGGGGAACCCTCAGACTCCATTAGCTGTCTCCCCAAGTCTAAGTTGGCTTTTTCTCTCTCCTCTTCTTCCCCTATTTCCAAGGAATGTTTTGGAGGCGCATTCCTACTTACGACAGGGTGCCGGGGAATGAAGTGGCAGACCACCTAAACACTGGGTTCTGGGGCTAGTGCTGGGGCTGGGGCTGGGGCTGGGGCTAGTGCTGGGACTGGGGCTGGAGCTCTCCTCTATCCTCTATCCTCCTCTCCCTCTACAGTCCCAGTAGTGTTAATAAGGCCTGTGCACTGACGATACAGTACCAGGAATCGTTTCCAAGCACTGATGTCACTGTCGAATTAAAGGTCCAATGCAGTCGTTTTTATCTCAATATCAAATCATTTCTGGGTAAAAATTAAGTACCATGCTATAATAGATGTCCATTAAAATGGGCAAAAGTAGCTTTTTAGCAAATAACTATTTCTCAAGCAAGAATATTGCTAGTACTCTCTAGGTGTGGTCTGAATTGGGAGGGGAAAACTGAATGCAAAGCTGTGCAAACCTGCTGATTAGAAGGACTTGCCCTTAACTTGCACAGAGAGAGGGTGGAGCTCTTTGCGGTTCCGAGCCTTGTTCTATCTCTTCTCTTAACATGTATGGACTTCATCGAGCATCTGACCAATTACGTGAGACTTTAGTTCTAGGTTAACCCATATTACAGTCAATTTAGAGGTGGAACTCCACCGATAAGTGCTTTGTCACACTCCTATTCTCACCCCGTTGAAAGACAGATGGACGTAAAACGAGAATGAGTATTGAGGTGAGAAATACGTTTTCAAACCTTGTGAAAGAGCTGGACAATAGCTAGATGATAGTGAGAAGACTGAAGCTATGTTTCCATTAACTTGTCCAGTGATTTTTTATCGACATTTGGAACGTTTGCATAGAAAATAGATGCGACAATTGTCGCTACAGTTTATCCTGTCGATAAAAACAACTGGACGTAATGACGTCACACCCCAAAACATTTTTTGGGGCAGAAAAAACCTAGTGTCGAATAAAAACGAAGTGCTTGAAGTGTTTACATTATCCATTTAGGCAATTTGCGCATTAATACATTGGCGAAAGCCTGTATGCCCTCCCATCTACAGTATATGTTTAATCTCAGGTAGCCTGCAAAAGCCAGCATGGATAGAATGCAAGAATTTACTAATATTTGCCATATTCTAATCATTCTTATGTGCCAACGTATCGCCACAGTCCATGCCATGGTGGTGAATCTGGTACTGTAGATCTGAAATAATTGGATGGTGAAACTCCAGCCAACCAAAAAAGCCAAGGTGAAGCAATTTAGGCAAGAAACTCAATTCAACACGCATTAGGCATTTAGAATTACATGTGGAGTGGAACTTTATAGATACTTTATGACATGACACACCCCACGTACCTACAAAATTATTCGGCATACATCGTTCATTTGAAAAACAGAGTTTCCATCATCATTTGTAATAAAGAAAGTTTGACAAACGGAAAATCCACCCCTGACGAAGAGATAAAAATGTTGTCGATCTTTAGAACATTTGTCCTATAGCTGCCATTTCCATTACACATGTTTTGTTTTTGCTTCATTGCTTTTGTCGAATAAACCAATGGAAACCTAGCTAATGGAAACCTGGCTAATGGAAACCTGGCTAATGGAAACCTGGCTAATGGAAACCTGGCTAATGAGACACTTTTGAGACGAAAGTGAGACAACAATAAAAGTTAACGTCTGTGAGGTCATGGGATGACCGTCAAATAAGAGCTGGGTGCACAAGAGTGAGACAAACTTTCTCAGTTCTTCCATCCACCTCTCTTCCAACCCCTCGCCCTCACCTCCAGTTTAACCCCTCCCCTTCTCTCTCCAATCCCCCACACTCCGCCCCCCATCTGAGAACAATTACACGGGCCTTCTCCTCTGAATAAATTAGGCTAATCAAGGGTCTTTCTCCCTGACATCCGTTCCTTAAATTCCCTGCACCACTCGTCCGTCGCGCTATAGGCTCCTCCAACCGCATCTCTTCCTTCCTGCACTGTCTGCACCCTCACTTATGTAACACACATAAGAGAATAAAAGATGGGTAATGTGGATGGCTGTAGAAGACTGGGTGTCTGCACATATTCCTAGTGTTTCAGGTTATTAATGATTATGGGTCGAGTAAAGAGAGAGAGAGAGAGAGAGAGAGAGGGAGAGGGGGGGAGAGAGAGAGGGAGAGAGAGAGAGAGAGAGAGAGAGAGAGAGAGAGAGAGAGAGAGAGAGGGGGAAGAGAGAGAGAGAGAGAGAGAGAGAGAGAGAGAGAGAGAGAGAGAGAGAGAGAGGGGAGAAGAGAGAGAGAGAGAGAGAGAGAGAGAGAGAGAGAGAGAGAGAGAGAGAGAGAGAGAGAGTGGCGGTGTTTGTTTCAGAACTTTCTCTCACCCTCTCTTTCAGTCTTTTTCTTTATAGCCTACTTTAGGAGGTTACACATCATTACCCCTCACCAAACCCCTCTATTCTGAGACTCGTGTCACATGACTTCACATGACAGTTTCGCTTGGCCATGGAGAATGCTGCTTGTCTCCAGGCAACTGTGGCCAGGCAAGCCGCACTATGCAGCGACTGCCCACCAGGCATATTGCTGTGGTGAAGACTGCCCACATGGCACATGCAGAGTGTGTGTGTGTATGTGTGTGTGCGCACACGCGAGACACAGGAGGTTGGTGGCACCTTCATTGGGGAGAACGGGCTCGTGTTACTGACTGGAGCTTAATCAGTAGAATGGTATCAAATACATCAAACATTTCCAGGTGTTGCCATTCCATTCCGGCCATTATTATGAGCTGTTCTCCCCTCAGCTGCCTCCACTGGCATGCGAAATGCATGCAAGTGTAAGTTCTGCATGCGTCAGTGTGTATGCAGCAAGCATTTAAGTGTATGTTCTGCATGCATGAGTGTCCGTGCGTACTTGTGTGTGTGCATGTACGTGCACAAATGCAGTAAAAGCCAGTTTTCTGGAGGAGGCATCCAAACATAAAAAATACAGTATGAGTCATCCCAGACTAATATCATAGAAGGCCTACAGATCATTTAGTTTAGAGCGATGACAATGTCCGTTATCACAAAACTTGGCATAACACTAGCTAGGTCACAATTTCAAACCCCCAGCCTTACCTGCTCATTTCAAGTCATTACAGGGTTTTTTATAATAGTTTGGAATTACCTTAGAAATCCCAGGGACATTCAAACTCAAACCTCCCATTCATAACCTGAGAAATCTGAAAACAACTGTTCAATAGACATCTAAGTAGTGTATTCTTCAGCGTGTGTTGGTCTGAGTCGGAATGGAGGAATGTAGTGGTCACAACACACACCTCCATGTTCAGTGAGAAAGCCTGTTGCTATGAAACCGCCCGAGCGCAATTCAAATGTATGAGCATGGTAGTCTGTGGCAATGCCACCAGTCTTTTACTGGGGGGAACTTAGGGGAACACATACATGCCCACGCACTCATACACACATGCCCCTAATGTATCTTTTGAAAAAGAGAGACGAGAGAAAAATAACCAACCGTTACATGTAAGCCAGTGGGGAGTTAGGTTGATGTGAACATTTGTGATAACATTCTACTATGCCATAGTCCTCAGCAGAGTTTCAATGCTGAGTAACAACTTGACATTGAACAGGAGCTAACAATGTTCAAATGTTTTCACAAAGCAAACCTATGAGATGCTGCTCTTGTTGTCTCTACAATTGAAATGCGACAACATCCTATTTTGTGACCTTGATCTGATGATAACAACGGTGGCCATTTTGAATTCTCTCAACCATTTGAAATACCTCCTTTCTCATCTCACTCTGAACAAATGTGCAAAAAAAGGGTTTTCACTGCCATTTGATGCATGATTTATTCCACTGACAAAAAGATTATCCACCCCTGTCTAGCGTGTTTTTTTCTGTTGACATTTAGAAAGTTTACCGACAATTATACTGTCATGACTTTTTTATCCAACAGGTACTTTACTCGCATTAAAAATGGTTGGATGGAAACATGGTTTCTGACAGAAATTGTGACAGAAACCAAGTTAATTCCCTTGAAGCAGAGACAATGAGGTGAATTGCTCTTCACTCACATCAGCATTGAAGGACATATAATAATCATGCTTAGAGTGATCAAATCACTCGGTCTCCGGGTAAACAGGTGAGGGACATTATAAAAGCTGCCATGGTTTTGTTTCGATAATCCGAAAGAAAATAATTAGTGTGAAATTACATTGGGCGCAAATAACAGGCAATTAACTCAAATAGCTTATTGTCAATCAAAACAGTGGTGTGCCGAACCTGCTGGCGACTGGCGAATTATCATAATAATTCACATACTGTTATTTATAATCTGTATGAGATTAGGAGGGATTACTGGTCGGGTTGAGACGGAATTAGTGAATTAACATACTTTCTCCAGAACCTGATTCAGAGCCAGGGCCTTTATTCACAAAGCGTCTCAGAGCAGGAGTGCTGATCTAGGATAAGTTTGGCCTTTTAGATCACAATGAATAAGATTATATGGACAGTGGGGACCTGATCCTAG
Organism: Coregonus lavaretus; assembly: GCF_964263955.1. Taxonomy (NCBI): domain Eukaryota; kingdom Metazoa; phylum Chordata; class Actinopteri; order Salmoniformes; family Salmonidae; genus Coregonus; species Coregonus lavaretus. The sequence continues at coordinate 66,210,245 of NC_139988.1, read as the reverse complement.
ATCAGCACTATTACTCTGAGAAGTATATGAATGAAAAGTAATCTGAACATAAACGACAAAAGAAGGGCTGGAGAGGGACAAGGAGAAATAAAAAAAAGAAAGAAAGAGAGCGAGACGGACTTACTTCTTTTGTTGGGGCACTTTCCTGTCCGCTGACCCCAGACTCTGTGAAAGAGAGAGAAAACAGAGAAACATATGAGCATCATAGACCAGTCCTAAATAGGATACCAAGTGGGGTCAGCAGGTAAGATGGATTCCTCTGCATAATTTCCCCATTAGATTCAAAGAAAAGTCCTCACTGCAAAATGCAAACTCCAACTAAATGCAATGCTGTAATCCCAAACTGTGCCAACAAAGTGTAATTCGAAGACAGAAAATACAAACACACACAGATAACTGTGTAAGCCTTGACAAAGCCTTGAGGCTGAAACATTCGAACCAGCAACCTTTTGGTTAGTGGCCCAACGGTCTTAACCACTAGGCTACCTGCCGTCCCATATTTAAGCATGTCATTCAGTTAATGTGCTTCCCCCTTTTCAAATGGAATTCCACATTAGAGTCATGGTTTGCTATTTTACTTCGAAATGCAGCTCGATGAATTTATTTGCTGTTTGTTTTCAAAAATGTCAAAGAGTCGAACAGACACATCATAGTCTTGACTTGATTTTCAAGTCATTCAGTCGAGCACCTGATTCCCTTTTTTTTTTAAGATGGGCTGAAGTGTGTTTGGGTATACTTTTTCCCAGATACATCATAGTGTCATGAACTGAAAGAGACTAATGACATCAAGTGCACCTCATTATGGGAAATATTACCAGGCCAGTGCAAGCTCATTAATGACACGGTGATTGACAGACATTTGAGCAAATGGGGACGCCAATAACAGCAACATGTGAAGCTCTCGCCCTATCAACGATGCGAAGATGAAAACTCTGTGAAAACGAAGCCTACAGCCAAGTTCATTAACCTGGAGTAAGAAGAACTTAGCCATAGATACTGATCTGAGGTCAATTTTGTGTTCTGATCCTAGATCAGTGTCTAGTGCAAAGTGCACAGTAGAAGCCATAAGAGCGTCCAAATGTTCACTGACGGAGAGGCTACCACACTGAAATGGGTTTTCAATAACAGTCCAGAAATAGTCCTAATTCCCCTCACGTCTTTTATTCTCTCTCACAACAGGGGATTTATAATTTTAAAAACTCAGGCGAGGACAACATACACTCACACACAGCCCCCCTACTGTAAACAGCTCCAGGAGAACTCTGGGAGACACAGGCAGAGGGTGGAAGACAGACACAAGTTGTCCATAACTAGCTCCGGGCTGAGACACTTCTAGAAGACATCAGTGCCCTCATCATTTTTCATTTTTCACTTTGCATTTTTATTTATGCTGGGGTAAATCTGTCTTCACACCATAGGGGGTATCTCTCTAGGCCTCTACACCCCCAGAGGGGTAAGAGGAGCATCTGAACCTACACGGTGGGTGGGATAAGCAGGCCCTGTCAATCACTGTTGCAATATAATTTATTAGACTGCAATAGAATGCAATAGAATTCGATATAATGCAATAGAATGTCACGAATTCAGCCGAGGCGGGAGACATCTTTCACTCTGCTGTTGGTACATTAGTTAGTATTGATTGCAAATGATAGAGTTCTGTCAGACAGTGTATGATAAATGTATGGTAAATACTAAAACGCAATAGCACATTGTATATCTATTTTGTGTGCTAAAGAGTGTGTGGTAAAAAAGTGTGAAGGACATTCCCCTTTCTGATCGAGGCCGCACATATGCGTGTGTGTTTTGTGTGTGTGTTCACACTTCTGAGTCAGCCACAGTGACATTTCGACAATTGAGGGACCACTGAGTCTTTTTATAGAGCTTTTCATCCCAGTGCCTCCGCAGTAGGGAGAAGTCCCCCATGCAGTCATTATGACCTTATCCACCCCCACCACCCCCTCACTCCTTGTCAGTACACTCAGCCAGAGCATCTCTGCCTGGGGACAGAGAGCAGGTGGAAACCCATGGTCCTGGAGAGTTAGATTAAATGTAAATGTTTGTAAATTGAAATGTAAGTGTACTTGAAAATGTATACATGTATTTACCTCTACTATACATTGGAATACAGAGGGATAGAGCATGGGCTTGCAACACCAGAGTTTCAGGTTCAATTCCTGCATGTGCCACAGAGTGCCTTCAGAAAGTATTCACACCCCTGAATTTTGGTTTAGTTGTCATTTAAAAGCACTTTCAACCATTTATAGTACCTTCAGAATGTATTCACACCTTTTTCCACATTTTGTTGTGTTACAAGGCACGTTTAAAATGGATTAAATTCTAATGTTTTCTCAACAATCTACACAAAATACTCTAATGTCAAAGTGGAAGAAAAATTCAAACATTTGTAAAAAAAAATATGAAAACTAAAACACGAATATATCTTAATTACATAAATATTCAACCCCCTGAGTCAATACATGTTAGAATCACCTTTGGCAGCGATTACAACTGTGAGTCTTTTGTTGACTCTAAGGGACGGCAGGTAGCCTAGCAGTTAGAGTATTGGGACAGTGCTTGTTCGAATCTCTGAGCCGGCAAGGTGGAAAAATCTGCCGTTCCACCCTTGAGCAAGGTAGTTATCCCCCACAACAACTGCTCCCCGGGTGCCGATGATGTGGAAGTCGATTAAGGCAGTCCCCCGCACCTCTCTGATTCAGAGGGGTTGGGTTAAATGAGGAAGAGACATTTCGGTTGAATGCATTCAGTTGTGCAACTGACTAGCTATCCCCTTTCCCTCTAAGAGCTTTGAAAACCTGGATTGTATATTATTATTACAAAAATTATTCAAGCTCTGTCAAGCTGGTTGTTGATCATTGCTAGACAGCCATTTTCAAGTCTTGCCATAGATTTTCAAGCCGATTTAAGTAAAAACTGTAACTGGGCCACTCAGGAACATTCAATGTCGTCTTGGTAAGCAACTCCAGTGTATATTTGGCCTTGTGTTTTAGGTTATTGTCCTGCTGCAAGGTGAATTTGTCTCACAGTGTCTGTTGGAAAGCAGACTGAACCAGGTTTCCCTCTAGGATTTGCCTGTGCTTAGTTCTATTCCATTTATTTTTTATCCTAAAAAACTCCCTAGTGCTTGCTGTTGACAAGCATACCCATAACATGATGCAGCCACCACCATGCTTGAAAATTGTTGGATTTGCCCCAAACATAACGCTTTGTATTCAGGACATAAAGTTCATTTCTTTGCCACATTTTTTGCAGTTTTACTTTGGTGCCTTATTGCAAACAGGATGTGTGTTTTGGAATATTTTTTATTCTGAACAGGCTTCCTTCTTTTCACTCTGTCAACTAGGTTAGTATTGTGGAGTAACTACAATGTTGTTGATCCATCCTCAGTTTTAAAGTCACCATTGGCATCATGGTGATATCCCTGAACGGTTTCCTTCCTGTCGGGCAACTAAGTTAGGAAGGACGCCAGTATCATTGTAGTGACTGGGTGTATTGATACACCATCCAAAGTGTAATTAATAACTTCACCATGCATAAAGAGATAGTCAATGTCTGTTTTTTTTTGTGTGTTTTTAAAAAATCTACCAATAGGTGCCCTTCTTTGTGAGGCATTGGAAAACCTCCTTGGTCTTTGAGGTTGAATCTGTGTTTGAAATTCACTGCTCGACTGAGGGACCTTTAGAGATAATTGTATGTGAGGTAGTCATTCAAAAATCATGTTAAACACTGTTATTGCACACAGAGTGTGTCCATGCAAATTATTATTTGATTTGTTAAGCATATTTTTACTCCTGAACTTATTTAGGCTTGCCATAACAAAGGGGTCGAATACTTATTGACTCAAGACATTTCAGCTTGAAAAAAACACACAAAAACATAATTCCACTTTGACATTATGGGGTATTGTGTGTAGGCCAGTGACACAGAATCAACATTTAATCCATTTTAAATTCAAGCTCTAACAAAACAAAATGTGGAAAAAGTCAAGGGGTGTGAATACTCTCTGAAGGCACTAACCATATGTTTTTACAGCAAGTCACTTAAGTGTCTAAGATAAAAGTAGGTCAGTAAGACAAAAGCATCTGCTAAAACAACCATACTATACATCTATTTTACAATGGCTAACATCAAATGGACACTAGCAACAGTGAGGACCACAAGAGTTGAACAGTGAACAACAGTGTACACAATAGTTCATTTCCAACGGTCCCTCCACAGTGCTTCACTCAGTGCCCTGAATGCCACCTCTGCACGACCTTCATTTCCTGCATCCCTCTCTCCCTACAGCCAATTTCACAGCTGAGAGTGGTGGCACTTTAAAAACCCAAAGGAGCCATGGAAAGCATCCATGCCGAGGGAACAAGAGTGTCTAACTGTCCATTTTACACACACACGCACACCTACCTCAGTAGCTCTTTTAATGGATAGTTTGCCTGGAGAATTGGCAGGTGTCAGCCTCTAATATAGTACTTTTAGATCGACATCTCTGTCAGGTGTAGAACAGGTGGGGAGACACAGGAAAAACAATTAGGCTTTTAACAGTGGTAAATGCAGTAATGGAAACATTGGCCTGTAAGTGCACTATCAAAACAAGCATATCCTTTTCAAACAAGGACAATGAAAAAAGGTAATTGACTAAAAATAGTGCAGTGTTCGTGTCTACTGACTCTGCTTGCTTGCATACCTGTGCACCAGGTGCTGTGAAAACCTGGCATGCCAATGCTAAACCACAACCTCCCTAAATGCCTAGAAAGCAACACACAAACACACACAGCTTCCCCCATATCTTCTGCATACCTTCTTATTGCGACCCGACTCTCGGCAGAGACATACCTGTCGCATCCAATGCTGGCCACAGTCAAACAATTCCTTCCCCCTCCACTCTTCACTTCGCTCTCCCTCCTCCCTCACTCCTTCTCTCGTTCTTTCTCTCCCAGCCTCAATCCTCACTCTCTTCTTCGAACGGCAGCTCTCTTCCACTTTGATGCAGTCAAATCACCGGCAGCGTTATTCACCTGTTCAACTTTTTCTCGCTTTCCCTCCCTATTTTTCTCTTTTCTCTCGTCTTCCCTCTCCACAGTCGGAGCGTGCTGTCCGTCACACCGAGGTGCCTGCTTAGAGCGGTGGCTGCCACCGAGTGAGTTGTTGTACTTTAATTGTGGTTGCCAGGCGATAAGCTTCTCTCTAACTCTCTCACACACAGTGGAGGGGAGGACAGAGAGAGAGAAGGGGTGAGGGAGAGAATGGGAGAAGGTGGAGGGAGAGGGGTGGTGAATGCTATTGACTGTCACACCAGAGCCTGAAAAGGGGGAGATCGGAGAAGCTTATAGTGGATGTGGGGGGAGGCAGGTTTTGCCCCTGGGTGGAGGGAGGGAGAAAGGGAGAGAGGGTGCTAAAGTAACAGGTGCATTTTCTCACATTTACTTTTACTTGGGGTGCTTTCAAGTTGAGGATTTTGCCACCATTCTGTTGAATGAGGTAAATTAGTTCACTACAATGTTGTGGTGAAAGAAATGTAATCGAGAAAAAATGACCATTCCCCCAAAAGGGTTGTATATTGTGCCACTATTTTACTTTTATTCAGATTTAGACCAATTCAAGTGTCTGTTTCTTGACTTGCCTGCACATGGTTTCCTTTGATATATTTTTGGGCCCTGTTTGTTAGGTAGCCTGGTTAACACTAGAACTGCCATAGGACTACGACCACTGACGTTTGATTTAGTAAAACAATTATAATAAATGGCCTCCAAAAATTGCAATGCCCTGCTCCTTCCCTGACTAAATATTGATATTTTACATTGCTGTTTAAATCACAAACAGATAAGTATTTAGTATTTATTTTTTCACAGCTATTACTAACTTAAGGGACAAGACAAATGTGCTGAAGGGCATTGGTACCCAGGCGCTAATGTGAGCGCATCATTCAGTCTGGTTTAACCAGGCTAGATTTTGGGCCTTCCAGCTCATTATAACCAGGAAGGAGATTTCAAACCTCGCTTCCCCAATTAAACATGTGGGACCACATTTACTGTGACACTCGTCAACAGGAAATAAACAAGACCAACAAGTTGCTGCCACGAGGCAGATAATACTTGTGGTGTCACGAGCATTCATAACAACTCATGTCAATTGTATTTAGGACCAATTAACTTATCTTGTCCATTTGTGTTAGTAAGCTAGATTCTAGACATAGTCGCAACCTGATAAGAGAGAGATGAACCTAGAGAGGTGCACCTTGCATACCATTAAAGGTAAGTCGATAGTGTTGTATAGTTGACATAAAGAAAATAAGCATTGGGTAAAATGTGGAATTGTGACATCAGTTTGACAATGTAGAGAGGGGGTTAATAGTGGGGTACAGAACACTGGCAGTGATTCCATTTATGTTCGTATTCTTATCGTTCATTTTTTTGTTGTTGTTGCATTGTCGGGAAGGAACCTGCAAGTAAGCATTTCGTTGGACGATGTATACCATGCGTATCCCGTACATACGACTAATACATCTTGAAACTATATTAGAACACCTTACATGTGAGCTGCGAATACAGAGGATGATACTGACTCGACTATACGGAGGCATAATCTTTCCCTAGGAAACCCACAACAATGACTGGTGATCCCACTCCTACATTCACATACTGTATACAGATTTATCCCACTCACATTGCCAACTGGCATGGTTTTTCAATTCCAACTAAACTGAGCATTACCAAACTGAGCATTGACCATTCACAGAACGTTTTTGAACCACTAAAAAAATGGATGCTATTTGGAAGAGAAAAGGATCACCACTTATTTGGAATAGATCCCTGCCACCCCCAGAAAGGCATTACTCAGGGAGCCGATGACAGGGCCATGGAGAGCTGTAATCAGTGCCCTCAGATGCACCGAGGAGTGTGTTTGTGTGTGTGTGTGTACAGGGCCGTTTCTAGCATATTGGGGGCCCTAAGTGAGATTTGGTTGGGGGGACCCCTCACCTCGGGCAAGTAATTTTAGTGGCCCCCCTCTTGGTGGCTGAGAGAACATTTTGCCGTTTTAAAGCTAATTTCCTGCAGTTATACACATTTTGCCAGGTCAGGGCCCCTGGGCACGTGCCTTGCGTGCCCGGTCAGTCATTTGGCCATGATTACTACAAGGTTTAGATAGCTTACTAGACTAACTTACATAGCAATCTATAAAATGTTAGCTAACATGGGCTAATTGAGTGACTGTCAGTGACTGACATAACAAGAAGAAAACTTCTGATGCACAAGCAAATTTCGAAATTGCACGTTGTGTATTCTACTATTCTAACTAAGAGTAAGTTAAGACCCCGACTGACTTCCTAAAAAAAAAGGTGGGGATCCCGTAGCGGCTGCTTATGCCTACAAATGGCACTGTGTGTGTGTGTGTGTGTGAGAGAGAAATAGAGGAGTGTGCGAGTGTGTGATGATCACGTCTGACACCCTGCCAGCCCAGAAAGATCCAGAAAGAGGAGAGAGAGAGGCTATGTAGCAGAACAGACGTTATCAGGGCTAACCTATCACCACAGAGAGCACACACCGCACAAGTTACCCAAATTAGCCCACACTACTTTCTGCCCAATGCTAATTGCCATGAGCGATGATGATCATGCATAAGAAGTAGTGGCAGCGAGCCAAGCTGAGCCCAGTGACTTCAGTCACACAGGAAAGTGACAGGACCTGAGGGCTAAGACCAGCACCAGGGGATAAGTGGCTAAATGGGGTTATTCCAGGTTTAAGCCTACGACCTATTAGAACTCAATCAAACAATCCATTGAATTGTATATTTATACTGTATAATGTTTTGTGTATAACTACAGTATTGGTATTGGTGTTCGTATTGTGTTATTTAAAATGCCTATGTACTTGTTTTGCTGACTTCTCTTGCTGAATCCAAGTCTCCCCACAAAAAAAAGGGATTTTATCCTGATTAAATAAAGGCTAAATAAAGAATGGCCTCAGAATCAGACAACGGTGGTTTCAAATAGTGTGACTCACCAGCTAGTCACAGGAAGTCTTAGTAACATCGTCCGACAAAGCCGACAAAGGAGAGGACATTGGGGGGGAAACAGAATGCAAGAATATCAGAATGCCACATGGTGTGAACATTGGCCTTGACCATGGGTAAGTCCCAACTTTTTTTAGCTTCCTCCTCTCTTGAACCCTTCTGCTTTGACAGTTGCAGATCCACAGTTGTGTTTCTCATAGACGTAGAGAAAATCAACTCAGCGGCCTTCACACAGCTTATTTTCATTGAACTGTATGCCCTCTGTGACTAGGTGCGAGTATGTATGACTAAGTGCGAGTGTGTGTGATTAGGTGCGAGTGTGTGTGATTAGGTGCGAGTATGTGTGTGTGTGTATGTATATATTACTCATAGTCAGAGCAAATGTCAAGCATACCAGCACTCTCCTGAAAAGGCATACCGAGGTCATCATCATTTGAATCCACTTTTAATCCCACTTTTCCTCCCTCCATCCCTCCCTCCATCCCTCCCTCCCTCCATCATCACCTCTGCTTCTTCACCTCATCACCAGATATGAAAACTGTAGCGGAAAAGACATTGGAGAGACACCAGGAAGACGACGAAAATCTAATCAACAATTCCAGGGAAGAAGAATATGTGTTGGGGAGGGATATGTGTCGTAAATCAGCCCACTGGGGTTAGCGGGCCAGGGACCTCAGAGAGAGAATGCCAGGAGAAGTAGCTCCCACTGGCATCGCCAGGAAGATGACGTCCTCTATCCGCCAATCAATCGGTAGCTCCTGGAGATGTCCGGGAAGCCCAGAGCTCCCAGCATGCTCTGCTGAGGCGTGGGGTCGCGGGGCGTCTCGCACACCTGTCAGTCAGTCAGCAGGTAGACGGAGAATGTGGTGGCGGTTATCTAATCATTCACACACACACACACTTTCAATTGGTTTCTTAGAAGCCTCTCCCTGGGTTACCAGTGGCCTTTCAGGAGCTGCTCTCCTATGCACAGTCCCCTAGGAAGAGATTATGACAGATAGCCCCAGGACACTCTCTCACACCTAAACCTCTAAATGTTAGGAGGGATTAAACAGATCCCTGTTCGATTTCACAGACAGATATCGGTAGCCTGTTCCCAGGTGTCTTTATTCTGTTGGATCGTCTCATATCGTATCGTTTAGCCATTGTCAGGCCAAACGACCAGGCTAAGGTAAAGGTAGAATCGATGCCAACTGAACTGACGAAACTAAACAGTTACAGTATAGCCGACTCCTGGTATATGCAATGGTTTGGTTCAGTTGTGAATGCATGCAAATATCCAGAGCAAGTCGAATGGAGTATTTTGGGACTGGTCAACTGCAATACACTTCAACAGAGTATGAACTTGTTTCACTGTCACTTATACAGGATAGGTGCAGTGAAATGTGTTGTTTTACAGGGTCAGCCATAGTAGTACGGCGACCCTGGAGCAAATTAGGCTTAAGTGCCTTGCTCAAAGGCAGCGACAGATTGTTCACCTATTAGCGGTCTACAGCATATCTGTAGACACAATAGACTCACTATAGACTGCTGAGCTAATACACATCTAGCTGAAGGGTTAGTTAAGGTGAAGACTAGCTCTCTTGAGGTTTTTATCTGGTCTTAACTTCAGAGAGGTGTGACTTTTATGTTGTTTGGGTCTCTCTAATGCCCTCTTAGTCAGCCCTCATACTGTGGGATGAGTTATATTTACCACTCAATCTTTGGCTATAGACCGTTAACCTGACGTGAATGGGCCACCTGCTCTGTGCTGTGTTAAGACAGATCAACAACCGATAAACAAGTCAACTGGTACCTCCCACATAGACGCGCTGGCAGAGACATGGAGAGAGAGAAAGAGAATAAAAGAGAAAGAAAATAAATTGAGAGACAGGCATAGTGAAAAACCGTTACTGTGAGTGTGGGCCAAAGAGAGAGAAAGAGAGAAAGAAAGTGTTGTGGTGTGAAAGTGATTGCTGTAGGCTACAGTCGGTGTCGTGGTGTGAAAGTGATTGCTGTAGACTACAGTCAGTGTCGTGGTGTGAAAGTGATTGCTGTAGGCTACAGTCAGTGTCGTGGTGTGAAAGTGATTGCTGTCGGCTACAGTCAGTGTCGTGGTGTGAAAGTGATTGCTGTAGGCTACAGTCAGTGTCGTGGTGTGAAAGTGATTGCTGTAGGCTACAGTCAGTGTCGTGGTGTGAAAGTGATTGCTGTCGGCTACAGTCAGTGTCGTGCTTTGGCAAAGCTGGTTTCTGATGCCGAGTCAATAAAGCCTGTTTGAATGTGAACTTGAGAGAGAGTGGGATAGATCTAGATCAGGACGGAGGGGGGACATGGAGGGTCTTCAGAGGCTATCCTCTCACACTGTGTGATCTGGACATTTGCTTGAGCATTTATCGGCTAACAGGTTCGCCGGTAGTAGATTATTTGTGTGTATGCGCGCACGCGCGTGTGTGCGTGCAATTGTGTGCAGTGTGTGAAGGGACCAGTGTCTGATTTAACGAGAGAGCGGCGGAATCTAAGGAGGGTGGCGGGGGCATGAGAAGATGTGGCTTCTTGCGGGCAGAGTTTCTCTCTCTTTTAATCTTTTTTCCAACGCCACACTAGACAGTGAGAGTTAATAGGGCTTTAAACAGCCCTGAGAGAAACTTCTGTGGCTTGGACACACTGTCCACCGTATCCTATCCCCCCTCCCTGCCCTCTCACTAAAGGAGAAAGTCCAGACAGACACTCAGTTCACAGTCAGGTAATGACATGATAGATGAAAGGAGGACAAGGACAAAATGAAAGACAGAGGATGGAGCAAAGAGATTGTAGATGGGCAGCCGGATGGACAGATGGACGGACTGAAGTGTGTATTCAAAATCAAATATGAGCCAATCGCAATGCTCAGTTCAGCAGGCCTGTCTATGTCTGGCTGTCTGTCTGTCTAACTTTGCTAGGTGTGTAGTGGTGGGTGGGTGTCTCGCTGTCTCTCTCTAGCTCTCTCTCTCTCTCTCTCTCTCTCTCTCTCTCTCTCTCTCTCTCTCTCTCTCTCTCTCTCTCTCTCTCTCTCTCTCTCTCTCTCTCTCTCTCTCTCTCTCTCTCTCTCTCTCTCTCTCTCTCTCTCTCTCTCTCTCTCTCTCTCTCTCTCTCTCTCTCTCTCTACACAATGTCATTATTTGGATAGGATTCCCCCTCCCAAGTTTTGTGGTTTGGGGAGAAAGGGGCCAGAATTTGAAACATAAATCAACACTCAGAAGGGGGGACGCAAATATTACCCATAAATCAGTGTGGCGGAGCCACCTACAATCATACTAATGGGGCTGGAAGACATGCTGTCATCTAAACCATGATGTCACCCCCGGCCTTGCGAGTGTGTGTGTGCGGTGGTGGGTCTCTACGTCTGTGTATGTGTGTGTCTCTGTCTGTCTATGCGGGTTTGTGTCGGTTTGTGTGTTTAAGGGTGGTCTCTATGTGTGTGTCTGTGTGTATGTGGAGGAGTGTCTGAGTGTGTGGGTTTGTGTGTGTATAACTGGGGTTTGTATGTCTATGTGCGCGCGCGCGTGCGTGTGTGTGTGCCTTGTGGTTTGTACTGGCTTACAACGAGTGTGGGATTCCATCGAGAAAATCTAAACAAGTCGAGTGGTTTAAGTCTGTGTGACTCGTTTTTCACACAATGGCATTCTTGGACAATGGAAATAATTGAAAGGACATGAAAGGTGACACTCATTGCCAATTACATCTTTGAATAGGGACTAATTGAGAAATAATTCAATTTTACAACGTTAAATATGACTTGTAACAATTAGATCAACCATCACATAATAATTATCTTTTGTTTTATTCCCAACTCTAACATATTTCAAAATATGTTTACTTGACATTAATAGTTCACTATAATATGCTAGTAAAGTCAGATGTTGATGTTTTCTTTAAAGTATTGTTGCTTGGCATTAATATCAAATCAAATAACATTTTATTTGTCACATGCTCCGAATACAAAGGTGTAGACTTTACCGTGAAATGCCTTTCACAACAACAATAAAAAAGTATGACACTTTTGCAAAAAAATTAATAGGACATAGTAACACAATTAAATAACAATAACGAGACAAAATACAAGGAGTATTGGTAGCGAGTCAATGTGCAGGGGTACGAGGTAGTTGAGGTAATTGAGGTAATATGTAGATGTAGGTAGGGGTATAAGTGACTAGGTAATCAGGATATATACAGTGGGGAGAACAAGTATTTGATACACTGCCGATCTTGCAGGTTTTCCTACTTACAAAGCATGTAGAGGTCTGTAATTTTTATCATAGGTACACTTCAACTGTGAGAGACAGAATCTAAAACAAAAATCCAGAAAATCACATTGTATGATTTTTAAGTAATTAATTAGCATTTTATTGCATGACATAAGTATTTGATCACCTACCAACCAGTAAGAATTCCGTCTCTCACAGACCTGTTAGTTTTTCTTTAAGAAGCCCTCCTGTTCTCCACTCATTACCTGTATTAACTGCACCTGTTTGAACTCGTTGTGATGGTGGAACATCATTCTTTGGGGATGGTTTTCTGCAAAGGGGACAGGGCGACTGCACCGTATTGAGGGGAGGATGGATGGGGCCATGTATCGCAAGATCTTGGCCAACAACCGATCTTGGCCAACAACCTCCTTCCCTCAGTAAGAGCATTGAAGATGGGTCGTGGCTGGGTCTTCCAGCATGACAACGACCCGAAACACACAGCCAGGGCAACTAAGGAGTGGCTCCGTAAGAAGCATCTCAAGGTCCTGGAGTGGCCTAGCCAGTCTCCAGACCTGAACCCAATAGAAAATCTTTGGAGGGAGCTGAAAGTCCGTATTGCCCAGCGACAGCCCCGAAACATGAAGGATCTGGAGAAGGTCTGTATGGAGGAGTGGGCCAAAATCCCTGCTGCAGTGTGTGCAAACCTGGTCAAGACCTACAGGAAACGTATGATCTCTGCAATTGCAAACAAAGGTTTCTGTACCAAATATTAAAATCTGCTTTTCTGATGTATCAAATACTTATGTCATGCAATAAAATGCAAATGAATTACTTAAAAATCATACAATGTGATTTTCTGGATTTTTGTCTTAGATTCCGTCTCTCACAGTTGAAGTGTACCTATGATAAAAATTACAGACCTCTACATGCTTTGTAAGTAGGAAAACCTGCAAAATCGGCAGTGTATCAAATACTTGTTCTCCCCACTGTAATAAACAGAGTAGCAGCAGCATATGTGAAGAGTGTGAAAGTGTGTATGTATGAGTGTTTGTGTGGTGTCAATATGCATGTGTGCGTGTGTGAGCATATGTAGTGTGTGTGTGTGTGTGTATGTGTGTGTTTCGAGTGTCAGTGTAGTATGTGTGAGTGTGTGGGTAGAGTCAGTGAGTGTGCATAGAGCCGGTGCAAGAGAGTCAGTGCAAATAAACAAGGGGTCAATGAAAATAGTCAGTGTAGCCATTTGATTAACTGTTCAGCGGTCTTATGGCTTGGGGGTTAAAGCTGTTCAGGAGTCTTTTGGTGCCAGACTTGGCGTTCCAGTACCACTTGCCGTGCAGTAGCAAAGAGAACAATCCATGACTTTGATGGCTGGAGTCTTTGACAATTTTTAGGGCCTTCCTCTGGTATAGAGGTCCTGGATGGCGGGAGCTCGGCCCCAGGGATGTACGGGGCTGTACGCACCACCCTCACATGTGCAACCAGAGAAAGAAAAACTCTAGACCACCTTTACTCCACACACAGAGACACATACAAAGCTCTCCCTCGCCCTCCATTTGGCAAATCTGACCATAATTCTATCCTCCTGATTCCTGCTTACAAGCAAAAACGAAAGCAGGAAGTACCAGTGACTCACTCAATACGGAAGTGGTCAGATGACGCGGATGCTACGCTACAGGACTGTTTTGCTAGCACAGACTGGAATATGTTCCGGGATTCATCCAATGGCATTGAGGAGTATACCAACTCAGTCACCTGCTTCATCAATAAGTGCATCGACGACGTCGTCCTCACAGTGACAGTGCGTACATAACCAGAAGCCATGGATTACAGGCAACATCCGCACCGAGCTAAAGGCTAGAGCTGCAGCTTTCAAGGAGCGGGACACTAATCCGGACGCTTATAAGAAATCCCACCATGCCCTCAGACGAACCATCAAACAGGTAAAGCATCAACACAGTAGTAAGATTGAATCCTACTACACCGGCTCTGACGCTCGTCGGATGTGGCAGGGCTTGCAAACTATTATGGACTACAAAGGGAAACCCAGCCGCGAGCTGCCCAGTGACGCGAGCCTACCAGACGAGCTAAATGCCTTTTATGCTCGCTTCGAGGCAAGCAACACTGAAGCATGCATGAGAGCACCAGCTGTTCCGGACGACTGTGTGATCACACTCTCCGTAGCCGATGTGAGCAAGACATTTACATTTACATTTGCATTTTCGTCATTTAGCAGACGCTCTTATCCAGAGCGACTTACAAATTGGTGCATTCACCTTATGATAGCCAGTGGGACAACCACTTTACAAAAATGTTTTTTCTTTTCATTTTTTCTTTGGGGTGGGGTAAGGGGGGTTAGAAGGATTACTTTATCCTATCCCAGGTATTCCTTAAAGAGGTGGGGTTTCAAGTGTCTCTGGAAGGTGGTGAGTGACTCCGCTGTCCTGGCGTCGTGAGGGGGCTTGTTCCACCATTGGGGTGCCAGAGCAGCGAACAGTTTTGACTGGGCTGAGCGGGAACTGTGCTTCCGCAGAGGTAGGGGGGCCAGCATGCCAGAGGTGGATGAACGCAAGACCTTAAAACAGGTTAACATTCACAAGGCCGCGGGGCCAGACGGATTACCAGGACGTGTTCTCAGAGCATGCACGGACCAACTGGCAAGTGTCTTCACTGACATTTTCAACCTCTCCCTGACCGAGTCTAATACCTATATGTTTCAAGCAGACCACCATAGTCCCTGTGCCCAAGAAAGCGAAGGTAACCTGCCTAAATGACTACCGCCCCGTAGCACTCACCTTGGTAGCCATGAAGTGCTTTGAAAGGCTGGTCGTGACTCACGTCAACACCATCATCCCGGAAACCCTTGACCCACTCCAATTCGCATACCGCCCCAACAGATCCACAGATGACTCAATCTCAATCACACTCTACACTGCCCTTTCTCACCTGGACAAAAGGAACACCTATGTGAGAATACTGTTAATTGACTACAGCTCAGCGTTCAACACCATAGTGCCCACAAAGCTCATCACTAAGCTAAGGACCCTGGGACTAAACACCTCCCTCTGCAACTGGATCCTGGACTTCCTGACGGGCCGCCCCCAGTTGGTAAGGGTAGGCAACAATACATCTGCCACACTGATCCTCAACACGGTAGCCCCTCAGGGGTGCGTGCTTAGTACCCTCCTGTACTCCCTGTTCACCCACGACTGCATGGCCAAGCACGCCTCCAACACCATCATTAAGTTTACCGACGACACAACAGTGGTAGGCCTGATCACCGACAACGATGAGACAGCCTATTGGGAGGAGGTCAGAGACAAAAACCTCTCCCTCAATTTGAGCAAGACAAAGGAGCTGATCGTGGACTACAGGAAAAGGAGGGCCAAACAGGCCCCCATTAACATTGACGAGGGTGTAGTGGAGCGGGTCGAGAGTTTCAAGTTCCTTGGTGTCCACATCACCAACAAACTATCATGGTCCAAACACACCAAGACAGTCGTGAAGAGGGCACGACTACACCTTTTCCCCCTCAGGAGACTGAAAAGATTTGGCATGGGTCCCCAGATCCTCAAAAGGTTATACAGCTGCACTATCGAGAGCATCCTGACCGGTTGCATCACCGCCTGGTATGGCAACTACTCGGCATCCGACCGTAAAACGCTACAGAGGGTAGTGTGTACGGCCCAGTACATCACTGGGGCCAAGCTTCCTGCCATCCATTACCTATATACTAGGCGGTGTCAGAGGAAGGCCCAAACAATTGTCAAAGACTCCAGTCACCCAAGTCATAGACTGTTCTCTCTGCTACCGTACGGCAAGCGGTACCAGAGCGCCAAGTCTAGGTCCAAAAGGCTCCTTAACATTTTCTACCCCCAAGTCATAAGACTGCTGAACATTTAATCAAATGGCCACCCGGACTATTTACATTGACACTCCCCCCTTTGTTTTTACACTGCTGCTACTCGCTGTTTATTATCTATGCATACTCACTTTACCCCACCTACATGTACAAATTACCTCTAATAACCTGTACCCCAGCCCATTGACTCTGTACCGGTACCCCCTGTAAATAGCCTCGTTATTGTTATGTTATTGTGTTACTTTTTATTTAACTTTTAACTTTTGTTTATTTAGAAAATCATTTTCTTAACTCTATTTCTTGAACTGCATTGTTGGTTAAGGGCTTGTAACTAAGCATTTCACGGTAAGATCTACACCTGTTGTATTCGGCGCATGTGACAAAATAAACATTTGATTTGAAATGAAGTAAGACGGATTTCAGTTTTCCTGCATTAAAATCGCAAGCCACTAGGAGCGCCTCCTCTGGGTGAGCATTTTCTTGTTTGCTTATGACCCTATATAGCTTGTTGAGTGTGGTCTTCGTGCCAGCATCAGTTTGTGGTGGTAAGTAGACAGCTACTTATAGATGAAAACTCTCTTGGTAAATAGTATGGTCTACAGCTTATCATGAGGTATTCTAACTCAGGCGAGCAGAACCTCGAGACTTCCTTAATATTGGAGATTGCGCAGCAGCTGTTGTTAACAAAGAGACATACACACACCACCCCTCTTGTGTTTACCCAACGCTGCCATTCTGTCCTGCCGATGTATAGAAAAAACAGCCAGATTTATATTGTCCATGTCCTTGTTCAGCCACGACCCTCTGAGAAGCATAGGATATTACAGTTCCTCAGATCACGTTGATAGGATAGTCTCGAACAGAGCTCGTCCAGTTTATTCTCCAGTGATTGGACTTCACCAATAGAACGGAGGGTACATGCAATACGGATCTCTACATGCAATAGATGACGGTTCATTCACTTGCTTATTTCCTATTGTTAGGGCCCTGAGTTTTTCACAAGGGCCTGCTCACCCTCATTAAAGGAATCACCCTTATCGATAAATAAAACAGGACCAAGCTACAAAATGTGATTATTACTCCATGTAGCGGCTGAGGTTTTCCAGACTATAGACCAGTGATTCCCCTCTTCCTCTCCTAGGCTCCAGTCCCAAGTCTGGTGGCAAAAACCTCTCTCTCTCTCTCTCTCTCTCTCTCTCCATCAGCAGCTCTTCATTTTCAATTAGTCAATTAGCTCACTCAGTGACACTGACCTGGCCCATGATGCCCCACCGATGTGTGTCTGTCCGCAATTGTGCGTGTCTGTCTGTGTGTGTTCTCACACTTCAGAAATAGCCCCATCTCATCCCTGACCTAAGACAGTGAGACGGGATGTAGGAGCTGAATCATGAGTCAATATCCTCATCTGACTCATTGAGAAAAACACTGGTGACATGTCCCCAAATGTCATACAGTAAGTACAGCGTAATGTCATTCACCTGTTGAGAGGTTTTCCCAGTTCCTCTCTATGGCTAGTCATTGATATGCACTTATGCATTGACCATTTCTCCTATTTGTTTTGAAACGCAATGGTAGGATAAAGACATTAGAATGACCAGTTCGTGTGAATTGATATGAAGTCTTTGTTATTCTTTCTATCTTATCATCTCATAAGGTGTATCTGCTGACATGAACACACACACACAGGCACGGATGCATGCACACACAAGTAGGCCTACAGTGCATATGAGAAGCAAACAGATAAATCATACACACACACACTCTCGCTCTCTCTCTCTCTCTCTCTCTCTCTCTCTCTCTTTCTCTCTACCTTCACAAGTCAATGGCAGCGCTGTCATTTATTTTCCCTCATTAGTTTTACATTTGCCATCCAGACATTACCATGGGTCCTGCTTTTAATCATTGGAGAAAGCAGCGTTGCGGTTGCCGCTCCCTTTGATGTTCCCCTGGTCGGCAGTAGAGCGAGCGAGGCGAACGTCTCTCACTGCAGATAGCAGTCTGTCTGTGTTACTGTTAGCACTGTCTCTCGCTTTCCATGTGTCATCACACACACCTCTTCACACCATAACACACCGCTTCACACCATAACACACCGCTTCACACCATAACACACCGCTTCACACCATAACACACTGCTTCACACCATAACACACCTCTTCACACCATAACACACCTCTTCACACCATAACACAC
Source organism: Coregonus lavaretus (assembly GCF_964263955.1). Taxonomy (NCBI): domain Eukaryota; kingdom Metazoa; phylum Chordata; class Actinopteri; order Salmoniformes; family Salmonidae; genus Coregonus; species Coregonus lavaretus. The sequence goes on along the minus strand of NC_139988.1, from coordinate 66,191,957 downwards.
CGCTTCACACCATAACACACTGCTTCACACCATAACACACCACTTCACACCCTAACACACCGCTTCACACCATAACACACTGCTTCACACCATAACACACCTCTTCACACCATAACACACTGCTTCACACCATAACATACCACTTCACACCATAACACACCTCTTCACACCATAACACACCTCTTCACACCATAACACACTGCTTCACACCATAACACACTGCTTCACACCATAACACACCGCTTCACACCATAACACACTGCTTCACACCATAACACACCACTTCACACCATAACACACAGCTTCACACCATAACACACTGCTTCACACCATAACACACCTCTTCACACCATAACACACTGCTTCACACCATAACACACTGCTTCACACCATAACACACCGCTTCACACCATAACACACCTCTTCACACCATAACACACCTCGTCACACCATAACACACCGCTTCACACCATAACACACTGCTTCACACCATAACACACCACTTCACACCATAACACACTGCTTCACACCATAACACACCACTTCACACCATAACACACCTCTTCACACCATAACACACCTCTTCACACCATAACACACTGCTTCACACCATAACACACTGCTTCACACCATAACACACCGCTTCACACCATAACACACCGCTTCACACCATAACACACCTCTTCACACCATAACACACCGCTTCACACCATAACACACCACTTCACACCATAACACACCTCTTCACACCATAACACACTGCTTCACACCATAACACACTGCTTCACACCATAACACACCTCTTCACACCATAACACACTGCTTCACACCATAACACACCACTTCACACCATAACACACCTCTTCACACCATAACACACCGCTTCACACCATAACACACTGCTTCACACCATAACACACCACTTCACACCATAACACACCGCTTCACACCATAACACACTGCTTCACACCATAACACACCTCTTCACACCATAACACACTGCTTCACACCATAACACACCACTTCACACCATAACACACCTCTTCACACCATAACACACCTCTTCACACCATAACACACCGCTTCATACCCTAACACATCGCTTCACACACACACACACACCACTAACAATACTGACTGTGACTGACATCCAGATAAAGTGAAAGGCCGGAGTGGGACACACACACACACAAAAACACACAAACAAACATAACATAAACATGCACATACAAATACATACGCTCGCATACCCAATCTCCAAAGAAAACGCCATACCTGGCCATAACTGCAGCAACAGAGATATGGCATGGCTGGCCCTTTTAATTATGGCGTGTGGGGCCGTCTATATTGCCATTTTAAATCAAGCATATTTTGCTGTATGTTAGCTGTCAGTCAAACTGCGCAAAAGTAAACTGAAACGAACATTGATGGTTACATTTAGGAATTCATAATTAATACGAGATTTTGGTTAAATGTAGGCATTAGCGTAAGGGTTAACGTTTGGGATAAGGTTCAAACAGAAAAACTAAAATGATAAAACAAGTGCCTAGCATTGGGATTGTACCCGCGATCCTTGAAGCGGTAATAGACACTCACATTGCCCCTAGTGGACGGTGGGAAATTGCCATGGAAATAAAATGCCGCCCCATGCCATAATTTCACAATTTCAAATATGCCTAAATACGCCATAATCCTGCCATGTCCACACCAGTTAGATACTGACATTGTAGGGTATCCAGCGCAGAGAGGTTATAGTCACGCTTCGCTGTCTGAGCTATAGGAGTCAGAATCATACAGGTTCACAGACATTATATATAGAAGTCCAAGAACCCCACCATTTCAGCCAAAGTTGAATGATGTTACATAATGGAGCTACCGTAGGAGAGTGACAGCTACACAGGCAAGTGATAGCAATGCAAAATCACAGAGTTTATCGCCATTGCAGTCACAGACAAAGTCAATATGACACACCTCACTGTCAGAGCTCCAGCTGGTCAAGACACAGATCTAATGGTGTTATACACCTGGTATAGAGGATGTGCACACAGAGTTCACCCTTGGCTAGCAGGCCAGAATTCACATTTCATAATTTTCAGAACAGCAGGAGCAGTGGGCATTGTCAAATCCACTAGGGAGAGAGAGAGAGAGGCTGTCAACTGTTCCAATTAATCAATCCATCCATCCAGACAACCAGAGTACCAAAGAACAGGCATTGGCTGCTGCCTCTGTCTGAGCTTAGAGCTCATGTTGCCTGTAGAGGCTTTGGCTAGGGTGGGCTCAGAATAGGGTGGGCTGGGCTGGGTTGGTGGCTGGTGTACAGGGATTTGTGGGGAGGTGGGGAGTGTGCGTGTGCGTGTGCATGTGCGTGTGTTCTTTGCTGCTTGTATGAATACAGGCTGTGGTGGAATGTTTCCATGAGTATACATGCACAGTGGGGTGAGTATGCATGTGGGGGTGTAGATGTGTGTATGTGCGCGTGCATGAACATGTTTGTGCATGTGTGTGTTCTGGAAAAGTCCTTTGCGGGTGGGGGGTAGCTACAGTAGAGACAGTCTTAAAAAGAAAATTATCGAGAGAGAGAGAGAGAGAGAGAGAGAGAGAGAGAGAGAGAGAGAGAGAGACAGAGAGAGAGAGAGAGACAGAGAGAGAGAGAGAGAGAGAGAGAGAGAGAGAGAGAGAGAGAGAGAGAGAGAGAGAGAGAGAGAGAGAGAGAGAGAGAATAAGCCTATGGGTGACATCATCACAGTCATTGGAATGGCATCTAAGATCTGCTTTTCATTTCTCTCCTTCAAACTAATAATATCTGGGCCTAAAGTGGGGACTTGCAGGCCTAAAAACACACTCTAAAGAACGATAGCACTTCATTCTGTTGGCTGGCTGGTGGCTAGACTCAGGCCTCCATGCATTCCAATGAGAGGCCAGAAGATGTGGAAGACTAGATAGGACTTGAGAGGAAAAACTGCTTGGCCTATAAGCCCCTCAAGTTTTTAAAAATCTTTTAATCACATTTTTGACTTGTCTCTCTTCCTCTGTGATCACTGATAGGTACAGTATATTGATTGGATAGATCTCTACTGTAATGTTATGAGCATATTTTAAGTATATTCAGATTAGTGGTGAAAAAGGAAAGGAGACACAGGAAGGAAGCCAGATGAGCTTATTGGGACACAGCCATATTTCATTTCATACTACTGGGTGGTACTCTAATACAGATTGTATGTTCCCTTCTGATCCTGATTTATTCCATTTTTCTTTTGGAGGATGATATGTGTTTAGTCATGAGACATTAATAGAGTGGAAAACAACGTGATGAAAAATGAGCCCATTGACGTGTGTGTGTGTTCTGTGAGAGCCTGAGGCCCACGCTGTCACTCAGCCCAGCACACAGGGTGGTCTAAACACTGAAGCCTCTTTACTCAGTCACACACACACACACACACACAAACAAACGCTCACAGATCCATACCTAACAACAACATACATATAAACATACAGTGCAGAACAACAAAGTGCACAACATGAACACATAATGAAGCAATCAAATAAGCTCCTGTACCTAAACATACACCTAAATAGGCCTACATACTGTCAACAAGTTACCAGAGATGAACCGCCAAAGAGATGAAGAATCTCCCAGCTTATGCTTGTATTAGTCAGTCAGTCAGTCAGTCAGTCAGTTAGTGGGTTGGTTGGTCGCCAGTCTAATAGAAGTCAGTCAGTCAGCTCAATTAGCTGTCTACTCAGTTATCTAACCAGCCAGGCAATCGGTCAACTCTTCATCTGTCAGCTGGTGAGTCTTTGTGTCTATCAGTCAAATCTGTGCATCTCTCCGCTTTCTTTCTGTCCGTCCCTCAGTCTGTCAGTCCGTCCGTCCTTAAGTCAGTCTGTTCATCAGTCAAACAATCCATCTCTCCATCCTTATGAAAGTCGATCCGTCCGTCAGTCAGCCACTCCCTATAGGTTTCCCAGGCCCTGCGGAGAGCGGTCTCTTCTCCTGAGCAAACAGCACCTACCAAACAGCAGTGATCAGCCTAACACACACAGATCAAACCGAGGCCCTAATTAACAAGGTTAGCAGACCTGAAACGCAATGTCTGCCAGCCCCGGCACACACCACTACAAAGACACGGCTGCATGATTACTTACAGGATCTCTGCAGGAAAAAAAATGAGAGAGAGAGCAAGAGAGGCTTATGAAATGCATGTATAATTATGCAGAAAGCACCTCAAGGAATATTTGTCTGACAGTATAGGGAACTGAAAATCTCAGTTTATAGCAAAGTAATGCAAGTGTGGCAGCGAGGAGAGCGAATGTTTTGGTATGGAGGGAGAGAATAACAGAACTTTACGTTCGATTCTGGTTCTGGACGTTACATTCCCTTTTAGAAAGACCATGGATGGAAGTCTAATCTATCGATAACTACTTCAACAAAAACTACAAAAAAGCAGTCTGTGATGTTGCAATTGAGCAGAAAGACCAGAAACACATTCCCCCTCCCAGTATTACCCATGCTTTTAGTTTCCATGTCTGTTGCTCCAAAAGACAACAATCCATGAGGTTCTGGTTTGAAGAAATCTAAGTGATTTATTTGGGCTATTAGCGTTGCCATGTCTCTGGGTTAGCTCGGGTTGAGACTTCCAGGTGAGAGGGAAACGAATTGTTAATATTTGCGCTACGCTAGAGTACAACTGCCACAACATCTCACGCAGCAGGCAATACATTCCCCCATTAGGAATCCAAAGAACAGATATGGCATGGTTCCCCCCCAGAACGGTAATAAGCTCTAATTGCCTGTAATCTGAATACATTAGCCTAATGAGGAGCTCTGTATTCTTTGTGTGCAATCACGGAATAACTCGAAACTAAAATAAGACCCGAAGGAAGGCGTATAAATCTGTCAGGACGGTCAATATAATTTTTTCTGTGAATCCTCTCCAAAAATAGATGCGAAATGGGTCACGATCACAAAACTCGAAGAACACAAGCTGTGAGTCATGGTGCTTGTTTGTGGGAGATTAGAGTTTAGTAAATGCTGTGTGAGCGTAACAATGTCATACTGTTTGAGTTGTCTCTGGGGTCTCCAAGCACCATGATCTGTGATTGATGATGGATTCTGGCGTAGAATCCACTGCTGGCATTGACACGGCGTCCTCAGACAAGCTGGATCAATGAGAGATGATGACATATCTCGCAGTCTTGAGGGAGAAATGAGAGCTTCACAATCCTGGTAAAAAAAAATATCCTGGGCAGTCCACCTATACACGCTATTCTGGTTTTTTGGATCCCTCACTGTTTTCTCTCTCTGTGTATTTTTGTTTTGAATGGCTGCCGCCGCCGCCGTCATCACCACCACTGGCGACTGGCTGCTCTCCCTTCACCAGGACGTCTGTCTGGAGCTGGCACGTTTACTCGCTCTCTTTCTCCCTCTCTTTTTCTTTCTCTCTTCCCCTCTCCCTCTCTTCTCTCTAAGGTCGGAGGCGCCATTGTGTGTTTGCTGCTTGTTTACGAGGAACGCTGATTCACCCAAGGAGGTTTGGCTGGCTCGGGTGATGGGGAAGAAAATATGAATGAGCCTACAAGCCCCCAACCCACCCTCCCTCACACCCATGCCTCTCTCACACTGCAAACTACCCGTCTTCCCATCTTCTTCCCTGACCGTCCCCGTATGTGTCCTGAGCCAGGAGGAAAGCTGGGGAGGCCAGGGCCTCATTCTTGTGGCCAGGCAGTGTGTATCCCATCTCGGGTTGAAATCCTCCAGCTACTCCCACACCCTGGGGTTTCCAAGGTGTCCAACCAGCCCACTTAGTCAATCCTGGATAGTCATTCCTGGAGAATCCTTGCCAAAACCCAGATCTCATTTTCAGGTCGTTATTCAAAATGACAAGCTGCAAAGCTTGCAAGACATCGAGAGAGAAAAATTAGAGGGTAAAAGGTGGGTACCCAAAATTGGAAAGAACATTTTGACTGGGCTTCACGGATAAGTTGGTGATAGGATGGACTAATATGGTACCCACTTAGGTTGGACTAATATGGAGCGATATGTCCCAAAAATTTCAAGGTTAAAAATGTCTGCCTGCTGATGGTCATGCTCTCTCAAATATGCCAAGCCTGAGGTTGTCATTGAGACCAGCGATATTCTCCATTCTGTACATTCATACAGTACCTAATTGGAGCTTTTATTGCGGACATATGCCTTTATGTTCATATGTTGTAGTAAAAACGAATGTCTAAATATGGTCACATTTGTTAATTAAAGTCAAACATAATCTTGTGCAATCATGACGAGCAGCATTTGAAACGCAGGTCATCCGCCTTTCAATCCAGCATTAACAAGCCCTCGTGAATTGTCTAAGAGAGTTTCTTCCCAACACGGATAACTAAACTCTGAGCACGCTTTTGGCTTGGAGCTGTGCAAAGGTTAATGTGGCCAACAAATAAAATGGCACATGGTGGATTTGAGAAAGTTCAGGAGTTCAAACCATCGGTGATGTGAGGGGGGGTTAGGGATATTTGATTTCTTGCTGACAGCAGAGGAAAATCTGGTCTTGAGAGAGAGAGAGACGGTCCTGGAGACAGCAGCATCCTCGGCTTCACACCTCCTCTTTCCCACGGTATTTGGTTTGTTTACTAGCAAGAGTCAGTGACATGAGGCTCCCAGGTTCCCATATTCTGTCCACCACTAGGCTAGTTAGGAGGGATAGAGCCAGCCAGGCCTTCTGCTTAAAGACACAGGATGCCGCCGTAAAGGTGGACCTTCTTAACACATGTTATCGACGTCAGAACTCATTCCCTCCCTCCCTCTCTCTGGATGCAGTAACTGTGGGTGTGGGACCTCCGGCAGGGACTCTCCCCGTCTAATCGTTTCTCCAGTTTGTGACTTGTTCGGCATCGACGTCCGGGAGGCGATACCCAAGACGCCAGCCTGACCCCTGCTGACCCCACACACACACACACACATAACCCACCGTCTCCACCCAACCCTCCTCACGCCCTCCCTTCACCCCTCCACCTTCCCCCAGGCTCGTCTCAGACCCTCTTACCCCAACCTCCACCCTGTCCCTGCCTCCCAGTGGGGGCTAATTTACAGTGTTTGTGTGTCCTGGGATATCCGTGAACAGCTGGCTATTCTGGGCATGTGGAACACGGCATTAATACCGGATACTTCTCCGGATACTTAATGCCGGATACCCAGGCATCCATGTTATTGCCCCCCACAGCTGTGACGCGGTCTGCTCCCACGTAAGCACCGTAAGCACAGTCATCGGCCGTATCTATTTATCACGAAAAGTCCTTCGGGGTAGATCATGGTTCAGGATCAATTCCATTTCAGTTCAGTTGAGATGCAGTGAAGTTTTATTTCAGCCTGGTCTCATAGACTAGACGTAACATAGTAAAAGTAAATCTGGGATATTCAAATTAGTAAGATATGTTACGTTTGGTATGGTTACAGTTGAAGTCGGAAGTTTACATACACCTTAGCCAAATACTTTTAAACTCAGTTTTTCACAATTCCTGACATTTAATCCTAGTAAAAATTCCCTGTCTTAGGTCAGTTAGGATCAACACTTCATTTTAAGAATGTGAAATGTCAGAATAATAGTAGAGAGACTGATTTATTTCAGCTTTTATTTCTTTCATCACATTCCCAGTGGGTCAGAAGTTTACATACACTCAATTAGTATTTGGTAGCATTGCCTTTAAATTGTTTAACTTGGGTCATACATTTCGGGTAGCCTTCCACAAGCTTCCCACAATAAGTTGGGTGAATTTTGGCCCATTCCTCCTGGCAGAGCTGGTGTAACTGAGTCAGGTTTGTAGGCCTCCTTGCTCGAATACGCTTTGGAAGTATGCTTGGGGTCATTGTCCATTTGGAAGACCCATTTGAGACCAAGCTTTAACTTCCTGACTGATGTCTTGAGATGTTGCTTCAATGTATCCACATAATTTTCTTTCCTCATGATGCCATCTATTTTGTGAAGTGCACTAGTCCCTCCTGCAGCAAAGCACCCCCCAGCATGATGCTGCCACCCCCGTGCTTCACGGTTGGGATGGTGTTCTTCGGCTTGCAAGCAGCCCCCTTTTTCCTCCAAACATAACAATGGTCATTATGGCCTAACAGTTCTATTTTTGTTTCATCAGACCAGAGGACATTTCTCCAAAAAGTATGATCTTTGTCCCCATGTGCAGTTGCAAACCGCAGTCTGGCTTTTTTTATGGCGGTTTTGGAGCGGTGGCTTCTTCCTTGCTGAGCGGCCTTTCAGGTTATGTCAATATAGGACTCGTTTTACTGTGGATATAGATACTTTTGTACCTGTTTCCTCCAGCATCTTCACAAGGTCCTTTGCTGTTGATTTGCACTTTTCGCACCAAAGTACGTTAATCTCTAGGAGACAGAACGCGTCTCCTTCCTGAGCGGTATGACGGCTGCGTAGTCCCATGGTTTTTATACTTGCGTACTATTGTTTGTACAGATGAACGTGGTACCTTCAGGCGTTTGGAAATTGCTTCCAAGGATGAACCAGACTTGTGGAGGTCTACAATATTTTTTCTGAGGTCTTGGCTGATTTCTTTTGATTTTCCCATGATGTCAAGTAAAGAGGCACTGAGTTTGAAGGTAGGCCTTGAAATACATCCACAGGTACACCTACAATTGACTCAAATTATGTCAATTAGCCTATCAGAAGCTTCTAAAGCCATGACATCATTTTCTGGAATTTTCCAAGCTTTTTAAAGGCACAGTCAAGTTAGTGTATGTAAACGTCTGACCCACTGGAATTGTGATACAGTGAATTATAAGTGAAATAATCTGCCTGTAAACAATTGTTGGAAAAATTACTTGTGTCATGCACAAAGTAGATGTCCTAACCGACTTGCCAAAACTATAGTTTGTTAACAAAAAATGTGTGGAGTGGTTGAAAAACAAGTTTTAATGACTCCAACCTAAGTGTATGTAAACTTCCGACTTCAACTGTACATAAGACAGAAGGTTACTTAAGGCAAAAACTAAAGTAGGGTGGTTGGTTGGGTTGGGTGGCCATATAACGGCAACATCTAGCAACCCAAAGGTTGCGTGTTAGAATCTCATCACGGACAACTTAAGTATTTTAGCTAATTAGCAACTTTGTACCTACTGACTACTTTTTATCTACTTAGCATGTTAGCTAACCCTTCCCCTTCCCCTAACCCTAACCTTAAACCTTTAAGCTAACTCCTAACCATAACCTTAACCTTAACCTTAGCCACAGAGCTAACATTAGCCACAACAAATTGGAATTTGTAACATATCAAACGTTTTGCAAATTCGCAACATATTGTACGAATTGCAATTCATAACATATCATTCGAAATAATACATACCATACAAAATGTAACATATCATACTAATTGGAGTGTCAAGGATTTCCATTTACTATGTTACAGTGGCTTGCGAAAGTATTCACCCCCCCTTGGCATTTTTCCTATTTTGTTGCCTTACAACCTGGAATTAAAATGGATTTTGGGGGGTTTGTATCATTTGATTTACACAACATGCCTACCACTTTGAAGATGCAAAATAATTTTTTTTGTGACACAAACAAGAAATAAGACAAAAAAACAGAAAACATGAGCGTGCATAACTATTCACCCCCCCAAAGTCAACACTTTGTAGAGCCACTTTTTGCAGCAATTAAAGCTGCAAGTCTCTTGGGGTATGTCTCTATAAGCTTGGCACATCTAGCCACTGGGATTTTTGCCCATTCTTCAAGGCAAAACTGCTCCAGCTCCTTCAAGTTGGATGGGTTCCGCTGGTGTACAGCAATCTTTAAGTCATACCACAGATTCTCAATTGGATTGAGGTCTGGGCTTTGACTAGGCCATTCCAAGACATTTAAATGTTTCCCCTTAAACCACTCGAGTGTTGTTTCAGCAGTATGCTTAGCGTCATTGTCCTGCTGGAAGGTGAACCTCCGTCCCAGTCTCAAATCTCTGGAAGACTGAAACAGGTTTCCCTCAAGAATTTCCCTGTATTTAGCGCCATCCATCATTCCTTCAATTCTGACCAGTTTCCCAGTCCCTGCCGATGAAAAACATCCCCACAGCATGATACTGCCACCACCATGCTTCACTGTGGGGATGGTGTTCTCGGGGTGATGAGAGGTGTTGGGTTTGTGCCAGACATAGCGTTTTCCTTGATGGCCAAAAAGCTCAATTTTAGTCTCATCTGACCAGAGTACCTTCTTCCATATGTTTGGCGAACACCAAACGTGTTTGCTTATTTCTTTCTTTAAGCAATGGCTTTTTTCTGGCCACTCTTCCGTAAAGCCCAGCTCTGTGGAGTGTACGGCTTAAAGTGGTCCTATGGACTGGTACTCCAATCTCCGCTGTGGAGCTTTGCAGCTCCTTCAGGGTTATCTTTGGTCTCTTTGTTGCCTCTCTGATTAATGCCTTCCTTGCCTGGTCTGTGAGTTTTGGTGGGCAGCCCTCTCTTGGCAGGTTTGTTGTGGTGCCATATTCTTTAAAACATTTTATAATGGATTTAATGGTGCTCCGTGGGATGTTCAAAGTTTAGTATTTTTTTTTATAACCCAACTGTGATCTGTACTTCTCCACAACTTTGTCCCTGACCTGTTTGGAGAGCTCCTTGGTCTTCATGGTGCCGCTTGCTTGGTGGTGCCCCTTGCTTAGTGGTGTTGCAGACTCTGAGGCCTTTCAGAACAGGTGTATAAATACTGAGATCATGTGACAGATCATGTGACACTTAGATTGCACACAGGTGGACTTTATTTAACTAATTATGTGACTTCTGAAGGTAATTGGTTGCACCAGATCTTATTTAGGGGCTTCATAGCAAAGGGGGTGAATACATATGCACGCGCCACTTTTCCGTTATTAATTTTTTTGAATTCTTTGAAACAAGTTATTTTCTTAATTTCACTTCACCAATTTGGACTATTTTGTGTATGTCCATTACATGAAATCCAAATAAAAATCAGTTTAATTTACAGGTTGTAATGCAACAAAATAGGAAAAACGCCAAGGGGGATGAATACTTTTGCAAGGCACTGTACGTCTACTCCGGGTTGTTTATTTTCAGATAATTTTTCAAAACTTGGATTGGAATACCCAATTCATCACTGGAATTGACTGAAATAAAATGTTATGTTGACAGCAAAACTGCAGTGACTGAAAACATACAGAGTTAAAGTTAGAATGTAGGCTAACTGCCCTACAAGAAACACACACACTGGGAACCACAGGCTCCTGATGGACATAACTAGTGTGTGTGTTGACAAGACTGTGGACAACATAAATAGCAATGTTTGTGTGCGCTTGCATGAGCATGACTACATGGGTGCCTGAGTGTGTACGTGTGTGTGTGCGCATTTGTGTGTGCATGCATGTGTGTGTGAATGAGAAGTGTTTAACTCCAGAGCCAAAGAGAGAGAGAGCGAGTGGAAGAGAGAGTTAGAGAGGGGCCTAGGAGATTCTGTATTCCCATAACACGCATTCCCATCCCAGGCATTTGGGGGAAAAATACCACAGTCTCCACAACTCTACAGCTCTCGTAAATAATCTGGGTCTGGGCGCCACCTCAGAATCCCTGGCTGGTGGGTGCCATGTCCGCTCAGGCAGGGGGAGCCGATGGTTCTGGGGAGGGGGTGGGGGAAGAGGTCGTAAGCCCAGTCTTGCATCATCACGGCCGGGGGACTGATTACAGGGAGGGAGGGGGCAAACTGGGTATAACTGGAGGTAAAGGGGGTGAGGGAGGAGTGGGTATCCTCCTTCTGTCTCCTTTCGGCCCCCCTCCTGACTACTATGTCTGTCCCCTCTGCACTTCCCCATGTGGAGATCTTCTCACGAGGTTACAGAGAGAGTGTGTGTATGTGTGCGTGCATGTTTGTCTCTATATCTATCTACTGCATGTTGCCGTCCCATGTCCTCCCACGGTTTAACTGTCCCTTGTTTGTCCCCAACTCCCTGCAAGGTCCAGCTGTACTGGCATTCTGTCAATAAAGGTGTTTGCTGCCTCTTTTTTTTTTTATCATTCGGTTTTCGAGGTAGGGGGTGTGTCTGCGAGTGTGTGTGTGTGTGTGTGTGTGTGTGTGTGTGTGTGTTTGGGTCATGTCCTGAGACCTACAGTAAGCTCTGATTTTGTGTACAAGTCTGTGTGTGTGTCTGGCATAGGACCTCTGCTTTTCGAGCCAAACATCTGACACACTGCCTTTACTCAATAACACCTCTGGCTTCAGAATGTTAGAAATACATTTCAGGGAGCTTTCTGACCAAATGAAAATAATGCAGCAGAGAAACATAATAGAGGAACATTTCTCATTTATTCTCCCTCTTTGACCAATGACTTAAAAAACAAAGAATGTTTATGGAGTAGACGAGTGGCTGCATAAACTGAAGTAACCGATGGCTTTATTAATAAAGTTGTCTCACACACTGAATACTATATACACATAGACACACACTATGAGGACACTAAAACAACGAGAGTCATACACAAACACATACAGTAGCACACCAACACACACTCAATGACACAGAACACAACCTCCCTCAAAATGACACACACACTGCCTTACAGTGGTCCCCTGCACATAAGCCGCCATTGAGCGTGCCTGCTGGAATGGGTTTACAAGGACAACTGCCCCGCATTCCACAGGCCTCAGCGCAAATCAGGCCCAAATGCCACACAAATATTTATTATTATGACAGCGGGGCTGAGTGAACTCCGAGCACCAGGGAGCCAAACTCAACCTGCTGCCCCACCATGAGTACAGTGCCCTGGCATCCCTACCACGTGAACTTCCACGTAGGGAAACAGGGGCTTCCACCATGGGAGTAGGATGGTTGCCCTTAAAGAGGAACTGACACAGATTTAGCACCATTAAATCTTTAAAAATGTGTTCATATACTCCCCTTAGGAAGAATTACATGTTTTTTTTTACATTTTGTGACAAGCGAGCACATAGATATGCTAACTTTCACGTTTTCATACATTCATAGAAGGTTTGGAAATGACGTATAGATGTGGTATCTTAATTTGATCACTGTTGTCGCTTAGAATTTTCCTGCATTGCAGGAAATTCAAAGAAGCCTTGTGATTTACATAAATTCGCTGAAAACCCGCAGTTCTATTTCTCTCTTGCTCGCTCAAATGCTAAAGCACCAGACAGAATAAATGTCTTACTACTGTATTTCCTACTACTGCGACATTCAAATGTACAAGAATGTATCTGAAATGCAGCCATACACATCAACAACCGTTGTTTTATATAGCTTAAAGGGATTCTGGCAATTAAGCCGTTTTTCTACTTACCCAGAGCCAGATGAACTCATGGATACCATGTTTATGTCTCTGCGTGCAGTTTGCAGAAGTAAGGTTGTTTTGCGAGCCAATGCTAACTAGCGAGAATCTCACACTATCCTTTTAATAACACAAAATAGATATCTCCCCTACGACATACAAGTGTATCAAAACTAATTTCCCGTTAGAAATTACAGCTTTTTATTAGAATATTCAAATCCTCCTGGTGCAGGATTATTTTACTCCTGCAACAAAAATGGTCAATTTAAGATTCAACAACTGTGGAGTCGGTTATGAGTGGGAAGCGGCCGTGCATTTGGGCAATTAATAAACACTGCAGTAAATTAAAACTAATAAAAACTTGTCAGTCTTGTCCAGGCCCAGACTCTACAATAGCCCTCTATGCAAATAAGCCATTGCCGTAAGAGCCTATGCCATTCACTTTTAAATGTGGGTTTACAGTCAGCTGCAACAGTGCGACTTTAGGTAATAGAAAGCAGTCGCAAAAGCCACACAATACACCTGAATGGCTTTCTATTAATATGTAAATACCAACAGAGTCACCTTACTTCATGGAACTTTACTGCCCTATTGATCAAACAACCAATAGGTAGTTGCCTATGCACATCAACAACAACAAATGTTAGCCAGAGCCCGATGAGCTCAAATCTAGTGAGGGATAAACCCTGTCAAACTTTTTCAGCGTATATAGTAAAGCAATTGTAGCCTGCTCGCCCTTGCTGCAGCCTGCCTGCCAATGCCTGCTTCTGTCCCATAACCCACGTTTTTGACAACTGAATGGGATTTTCCAGCTTGCTTGCCTGCCTGCCTGCTCATTTGGTCGATGCCAAATAGATTTGATTGACAACTGAGATATGCTAACTGTGGATAATAAGTTCAGAATAGCTAGCTAGCTAAGTGAGTCACATTTCACTGGCCATATACCACAAACCCCTGAGGTGCCTTATTGCTATTATAAACTGGTTACCAACGTAATTAGAGCAGTAAAAATAAACTTTTTGTCATACCTGTGGTATAAGGTCTGATATACCACAGCTGTCAGCCAATTAGCATTCAGTTTATATATACAAAAGTATGTGGACACCCCTTCAAATTAGTGGATTTGGCTATTTCAGCCACACCCATTACTGACAGGTGTATAAAATCGAGCACACAGCCATGCAATCTCCATAGACAAACATTGGCAGTAGAATGGCCTTACTGAAGAGCTCAGGGACTTTCAACATGGCACCGTCATAGGATGCTACCTTTCCAACAAGTCAGTTCATCAAATTTCTGCCCTGCTAGAGCTGCCCCGGTCAACTGCTGTTATTGTGAAGTGGAAACGTCTAGCAGCAACAACGGCTCAGCCGTGAAATGGTAGGCCGCACAAGCTCACAGAATGGGACCGCCGAGTGCTGAAGCTCTTAAAAATCATCTGTCCTCAGTTGCAACACTCACTACCGAGTTCCAAACTGCCTTTGGAAGCAACGTCAGCACAAGAACTGTTCGTCGGGAGCTTCATGAAATGGGTTTCCATGGCCGAGCAGCCGCACGCAAGCAGCAAACAATGTACGAGCTGTGATTTACAACCTGATAGCAATATTTATTAGACTACCAAGCAATGTATTGGTGAATTATATTAATCATGCATTGACTGCTTCCATGTATTCTGCCAACAATGCCCAACTATACATAATAGAATTTTGAGTCAAATAGAATCTATTTTTAAAACTGCCAATAAAGTTGGTTTTGAAGTATAAACTGTGCATTTGATATTTTGGATTGATATTATGACTATCTGTATGTTGCATATCTGTAAAGTAGTTAAAACGATATCAGTTCCACTTTAAATAAATTATACAAGGTCAGTTTTGTGTTTCAACCTCAAAGGTTAAGATTAGGGGTAGGTAAGCTGATTCTAGGTTAAGAGAGTTTAACTTCTACTGGGGGCTCCCAACATGGGCCGCCTAGTCTGCCAGGAAATGGGCCAAGGCTGGAGGAGGTGTGGGTAGTTGGTTGGGGGGCAGAATGGAAGGAGATGGCCAAGAGGAGGTTTATAATAACCTTGTCCCAGATCTGATTGTGCTGATGCAACAAGCCATAGAAGTTGGCTATACAGTACAAACAGATCTGGGACCAGGCTAACTTTACACTGTCCTGATACTATACTGTGAGCGAATAGAGATTAAACAGAATCTCCTAGCAGATGGTTAAGTCTTCTAACCCTGGCTAATGTCCCTGGTGTTGGTTCCTGTTACTGTTACTCTCGGTAGGAGTTGTCCCACTGCCCAAGGATGTACTTTACTGGGTAACAGTTTCCATATCAGTTACAAGCTAGCGATCGCTAGGTTTATTGGCTAGCTAGCTAAGACCCAAGATCCAAACATACTACAAAAATGCAAATTCATCCATCACTGAGTGCTACGATGCGTATAACAGCCTAACAAAGTCTGTTGGAGTAAAGAAGTTGGAAATGAATGTTTTTCCAAATAATGTTTTGTCTGTACTCAATTATAACTAAAATCTGCAAATCCATGGACAGTCCCACGTTCGGCATTCTAATTGATCCAACAATGGCATTCCAACTCAACAACTACTGTTCCAAACGAATGCAGGAATTCTTGATGTATTAATTAGCCAAGGTCTTTTCCCTGGCTACCTCAGACATTGGGAGAGCAGGCAGACAGGCACTCTCTGCCACTCAAGAGCTCTGGGCTAGTCTGAAACAGGAAATTAAACATCTCAGGCTTTCCTCGTTGCTCTGTCTGTAGTGGTCGAATGATTACCCTGTGCTAGTGTACAGACGGCATATTAATGTGTGAAGATGGAGTGTATGTGTGTACACAACATATTAGCATGTATATGAGTGTGTGTGCATGCAGAAGTGTATGTGTGTATGTGTGTGTGTGTGTGTGTGTATGTGCGTGCGTGCGAGTGTGATACCAGTGTTTGTGGTCACTGGGTCCCTGTTCCTGGTCATAGTGGTTTGTCAGCCTCTAGTGGTCATCCTGTGACACATCAGAGACCAACAGACCACAACATCTATGATGACTGCAGCTACATACATCTTCCACCTACCTGTAGAAACTCTGCCATGACTATATGCAGACTGACAAAGACTATAGACAGACCCACTACAATTAATTCAAACATCCATTAATTTGTTCATTGCTCCAGGTTAGGGCCTGTTTTGCACGATCATGTCACATGCCTGGATTTTAACCTACTGTATATTTAAAGCTTTTTCATCAAACTGTCCCCTTTTCTTTTTATGTCAGAAGGTTCAGCACCATCCTCAGACAATCGCTTTCATTGTTGGTGTATTTGTCATTTCTGGGTAAGGCTTAAAGGCCCAGGACAGTCAAAAACGTGATTTTCCTGTGTTTTATATACACTGAGTATACAAAACATTAGGCACACCTTCCTAATATTGAGTTGCACTACCTTTTGAATTCAGAACAGCCTGAATTCGTCGGGCATGGACTCTACAAGGTGTCGAAAGCGTTCCACAAGGATGCTGGCCCATGTTGACTCCGTGTAGCTCAGTTGGTAGAGCATGGCGCTTGCAACACCAGGGTTGTGGGTTCGATTCCCACGGGGGGCCAGTATGAAAAAAATGTATGCACTCTGGATAAGAGCGACTGCTAAATGACTAAAATGTAAATGTAATGCTTCCCACAGTTGTGTGAAGTTGGCTGGTAGCGGATCTCTACTCTGAATAGCTCGTTCCATCTCATCCCACAGATGCTCAATTGGATTGAGATCTGGTGACTGGGCAGGCCATTGCAGTAAGCTGAATTCACTGTCATCATAGCCTTGTGGAATGGGGCATTATCCTGCCAAAAAAATCAATTTGCAGATGGATACACTGCTGCCATGAAAGGATGCACCTGATTGGCAATGGTGTTCAGATATCCTGTGGCATTTAAACATTGCTCCTCTTTTATCAAGGGGCCCAATGTGTAACATGAAAACACACCACACACCACCACCAACAGCCTGCAATCTTGACACGCGGCATGATGGATGCATGTCCTCATGTGGTTTTCTCCATACCCTAGTCCTCCCATCAGTGTGAAACAACAGGAACCAGGATTCATCAGACCAAGCAATGTTTTTCCAATTCTCCAGTGTCCAGTGTTTTCGTTCCTTAGCCCAATTCTTGTTTTTTGCTGAAAGAAGTGGAACTCTGTAAGGTCGTCGGCTGCCATACCCCATTCATGTCAAGGTACGATGAGTTGTGCATTATTTTATGGGTCTTTGGCCACCAATGTTGTACTGGACTGTCAGTTGACTAACTGTAGCCTGTCTGTTGCTCTGCACAATTCGTGTCAGTCTCCTTTGTCCTCTTTCATCAATGACCCATTTTCGACCACTGGCCTGCCGTTGGCTGGATGTCCTTTGGGTGGTGAGCGTGAAAAACCCAGGAGTGTTGCAGTTCTTGACATACTCAAACTGGTGTGCCTGGCACCTACTACCATACCCCGTTCAAAGGCACTTCAATCTTTTGTCTTGCCCATCCACCCTCTGAATGGCACACATACACAATCCAGGTCTCAATTGTCTCAAGGCTTAAACATCCTTCTTACCTTTTACTGCAGTGGGCTAAATCTGGGTCACACAGAGTGTTGCTTAGTAGCCTTAAACAAATCTACTTTGAAACAAAAGTATACACCTCACAAACATGGTTATGGGCTTTAAAAAAAGAAGATACCTGTACCATGTCAGATATAGAGTTGAAATGTATTACATTTTGAGTTTGCATCCCAATATTACACTTTATATACATCACAGAAGACTGAAATATAACATCACCTTTTGAAAACAGTTTGGCATTTTTGAAATAATGTTTTATTTATTATGAAATTATGAAACATGAACTCAGCAAAAAAAGAAACGTCCTCTCACTGTCAACTGCGTATATTTTCAGCAAACTTAACATGTGTAAATA
Source organism: Coregonus lavaretus (assembly GCF_964263955.1). NCBI lineage: Eukaryota > Metazoa > Chordata > Actinopteri > Salmoniformes > Salmonidae > Coregonus > Coregonus lavaretus. The sequence goes on along the minus strand of NC_139988.1, from coordinate 66,173,709 downwards.
TTTGTATGAACATAACAAGATTCAACAACTGAGACATAAACTGAACAAGTTCCACAGCCATGTGACTAACAGAACAGTCAGTATCTGGTGTGGCCACCAGCTGCATTAAGTACTGCAGTGCATCTCCTACTCATGGACTGCACCAGATTTGCCAGTTCTTGCTGTGAGATGTTACCCCACTCTTCCACCAAGGCACCTGCAAGTTCCTGGACATTTCTGGGGGGAATGGCCCTAGCCCTCACCCTCCGATCCAACAGGTCCCAGACGTGCTCAATGGGATTGAGATCCGGGCTCTTCGCTGGCCATGGCAGAACACTGACATTCCTGTCTTGCAGGAAATCACGCACAGAACGAGCAGTATGGCTGGTGGCATTGTCATGCTGGAGGGTCATGTCAGGATGAGCCTGCAGGAAGGGTACCACATGAGGGAGGAGGATGTCTTCCCTGTAACGCACAGTGTTGAGATTGCCTGCAATGACAACAAGCTCAGTCCGATGATGCTGTGACACACCGCCCCAGACCATGACGGACCCTCCACCTCCAAATCGATCCCACTCCAGAGTACAGGCCTCGGTGTAACGCTCATTCCTTCGACGATAAACGTGAATCCGACCATCACCCCTGGTGAGACAAAACCGCGACTCGTCAGTGAAGAGCACTTTTTGCCAGTCCTGTCTGGTCCAGCGACGGTGGGTTTGTGCCCATAGGCGACATTGTTGCCAGTGATGTCTGGTGAGGACCTGCCTTACAACAGGCCTACAAGCCCTCAATCCAGCCTCTCTCAGCCTATTGCGGACAGTCTGAGCACTGATGGAGGGATTGTGCGTTCCAGGTGTAATTCGGGCAGTTGTTGTTGCCATCCTGTACCTGTCCCGCAGGTGTGATGTTCGGATGTACTGATCCTGTGCAGGTGTTGTTACACGTGGTCTGCCACTGTGAGGACGATCAGTTGTCCGTCCTGTCTCCCTGTAGCGCTGTCTTAGGCGTCTCACAGTACGGACATTGCAATTTATTGCCCTGGCCACATCTGCAGTCCTCATGCCTCCTTGCAGCATGCCTAAGGCACGTTCATGCAGATGAGCAGGGACCCTGGGCATCTTTCTTTTGGTGTTTTTCAGAGTCAGTAGAAAGGCCTCTTTAGTGTCCTAGGTTTTCATAGCTGTGACCTTAATTGCCTACCGTCTGTAAGCTGTTAGTGTCTTAACGACCGTTCCACAGGTGCATGTTCATTAATTGTTTATGGTTCATTGAACAAGCATGGGAAACAATGAAGATCTGTGAAGTTATTTTGAATTTTATGAATTATCTTTGAAAGACAGGGTCCTGAAAAAGGGACGTTTCTTTTTTTGCTGAGTTTATTAATACAATTCCACCCATGGGGCCACTAGAGGGCGATTTGGTCATTTGACTGCAGGAAATGGCTACCCTGTGAAGTTTAACATGTGACATCAATAAGGGATCATAGCTTTCACCTGGATTCACCTGGTCAGTCCAATGTTTTGTACAGCTAGTTTTCAGTTTTCATCTCCCCACTCAGACCACTCCCAGACAGTCCTAGCAAACTTATTGCTTGATAAATTGCTCTTTGCTAAGAAGCTATTTTGGCTTATTTCTTACCATTTTAATTGAAAACAATCATAGTAAGGTACTTAATTGTTACCCAGAAATTATTTGATTTTGAGATAATAAAACAGCTGCATTGGACCGTTAAAATACAGGATAAAATCTTGCTATGTCACATGATTGCGCAAAACACAGGGCGCTACTCCAGCCATTCATCCACTCATCCTTTCTTTCATCAATCAATGGTGTGTGGTTGACACAAGTCTGTCTTTTTCTGTCTCTCTGTCCTCTATGGATCTGTCAGCACCGTCCATCCAAGGGAGAGGGGGGTGACGGAGCAGAAGAAGCCCATGGGGAAACATCAAAAGCGGGATGCTGGCCTTGGCTCTCTCCTGTCCCTCTCTGGAGCTCCGGGACCCTCCTGTCTGTCCACGCATGATCTGGACTAGCTACAGTGGGACGGGAGAGGAACTGTCCACCAATGACAAATGACGACATCTCAGAATAAACACACTACAGGAATTGGTGGGGGGCGAGACAAGAGGAATGGCTGAATCACTCTTTCATCATCCTCTCTACCTCTCTCACTCTCTTTCTTGACCTCTCCTCCCGGTTCTCTCTTTTTCACCCTTTCACTCTTTCTTTGCTTCCTCGCTGATTTGCCCTATCTAAAGCGCTATATTGGTCTCGAAGTTGGATTGACTTCTCTCTCCCATTTAGTAGCTTGTCTTTCAATGTGTACATCAACTGCAGTACCTACAGCTTTTCCAGATGCCACTTATTATGGATAGCATATCATCTACATGCACATCTGTGCTTGTATACTGTATTAGGTCCAGTATGATCAGTGCCCAGTGCTCGTAAAGCAGGCCTATGGGAGTGTGTTATGTGACTGGACACACATACACACACAAACCAACGAGTGCAGCGACAACGAGCGCATACCAACATGTGCACTCCAGTGTCATTCGTTCCCCCTTACTCTACCTCTCAGCACCAGTTAAAACCAGCAGCGGTCGTAGCAGAGCCCCACTGATCCCAGTGCAGCGCAGCGCGGCTGAACCAAACACACATGATAAATGCCTCCTTGGGTGCAGGCATTTGGAGCATCTCCTCACGCCGCTAAAGGGCTATTCCTTTTATAACCAGTGTGGGGATCAGGGGAGCTAACAGAGGAAGCTAGCTAGCATGTGCAGCCGGACTTCTGATAAAAAAGCATCCCAAATTGAATCAATAACCACAAGCCGCCCGCTAATCCTACCCAGCAGCCCCCACACCTCCCCCTTTACCACCCCATAGCCCCCTGAAACCCCTTCATCTTTTTATAACTGTGCCCCAGGGCCGAGTGGGGGGGCTAAGATGAGGGGGGAGTGGGTGTGGGCATGGAGGGACGGTGGGGCTGGGTTTGTGATAGGGGAGGGGGTGGGGTGGGGCTGCTGGGTTGCTCAGGTAATCCGTCTGCAGACAGGCCAGCTTTGGGGGCGGCCGGCAGCAGTGTGGAGTGGTGGGGAGAGAGGGACAGCTGACGTTGGTCGAGGTCCAGACTGTGGCACGCCAGATGGGATAAAGAGATATAAGCCCCCCCCCCCTTCCCCCGCCCCAGTATCCTAACCCCATGTCCCATCCCAAGGCTCTTTCATCTTCTAACGCCAGCGCTAAAGCAAACTTTCCACCCAGGGGAAAGGGCATTGTGGAATAGTGGAAAGGCCTGCTCACTGCGCTCACCCGCCCAAAGTGGAGTGAGATGCCGGCACAACCACCCAATGATTGGCGGGCCCAGAGAGTAGTCACAGTGAGTCCCCAGGAGCTAGGGCAAATAATAAGACCCGCCCACATAAGTAACGTATAAAGCTCACCTATGAATAAGACAAGCAGTTCAATTCTAACTCACGTAGGACCATATCTACGGTGGTCACCACAGAGAAGCTCACTCCATGATGGATGAGCACCAACAAAAATTCAACAAACCACGACCACACTCAAACCGTTGCTAACCATCTTCCATCATACAGCCATTGCGGTCCATACTGTTACAACTGATTTGATAAACAGATATATACTGTTATTCAGATGATTTGAGCTTTACCCAGCCATTCACCATGCCCTTCCCATCTAGAACCCAGCAAAAATTCCTCCCGGCCCTCTCGCTCGTCTCAATGAAGATCACTTTTCCCCTTAAAAAGTATTCGGCGGAGGGAAGACGCAAGCTGAGACGAGGATCAAGCCACGGAATGGTGGGATTTCCAAGCCGTCAGAAAAATGGAGCAAATCCTATCCCCAGGCCACTGGCTCCAAGGAGGAATGCAGGGCATCCACTTTAATTGTCCTTTCTCGTCCAGATCCCCATTTAATTTCCCCTTTTCTCACTCATGGATTCCCTGTAGAGCCCGGTGTACTGTCTTTAAATGCCACTCAAGCGGCCGCATAAAAGCCTCAGTGAATTCACAGTGGGGTTTAAAAGGAAGGACATTCGAGACTGATAGATAACGGAACACATAAAAGTCTATAGGGCTATATGGAAGACAGACAGACGGACGGACAGACAGTAAGCCAGACGCTTATCGAATGCCGTTTAGCTCTTTGCGTGTCAAAAAAGACACACATTTGACGCGTCAAATAACAATGTGCAAATTATTATTTCAACTGACTAGACAGAGGTAAACAAACACAGATAATCGCAGGCATACAGAGGAGGACAGATAGACAGGTAGACCTACAAACAGCCAAACCATCATCTAACAGACAAAACAGACAAACAAATCCTATAAACAAAGATAGAAATAGACCAAATAAAAGGGCTTGGCTTACAGCCAGTCTGACAAATACACAGACACATAGACAGACAGACATCCCCAATGCTGTGCAACACAAAGGACAGTACAGTAGTGGGCGGCGGCAGCAGTAGCGAAGAGAGACTTAATTAGTGAGGTCAGAGCCCCAGGGTACTTAGTGTAACACTGGAGGCCTATGCAGCCGCCCCCTGGCCCTATGGCGAGGTGGATATTGCATCTTAGCGATAAAATCTCCTTACATAGGAGGGAGCCCCAGCATCACAGCATAAAGACCCCTGTTTTCGGCAAGTTTGAAATGAGGCTTTGTTCCTCCAAGCCTCCCCCTCCTCCTCCTCTTTCCTCTTGGGTGGGCCGCGGAGTCTCTCTCTAGAAAACGGAGCAACTTCTGTTTAGGAGTAGGGAGGAGACCCCCCTCTACACACTCACAGACACACACACACACACTAGCGAGTACACACCTTGTGCGCAGGGACACACACTCAATCCCACTGCTCTATCCCCTCTCCCGACAGTGGCGTCCCCTGGCTCGTGGCCACGTCGGTGTGGAGAGAGAGAGAGCACCGGGGAACAGTGCCCACCTTGAGGCCTACAGAGGAGGGCCTGTGGCAGGCCTGGGGGTAAGGTTGGGGGAAGGCCTGGGGGAATGGGTCCTGGCCAAAAATGCCTGTCCACAATGGGATCCTCCACAGAAAGACATAATTTAACATGGAGCTCAACACAGGACTCTAACCCCAGTCTCAATGTCAAGAGGAATACAGCACACAGGCCTATACAGTCAACCCATCAATACCCACCACTCGCACACACACCAATCAAATCAAATCAAAGTGTATTTGTCACATGCGCCGAATACAACAAGTGTAGGTTTTACCGTGAAATGCTTACTTAGGAGCCCTTTCCCAACAATGCAGAGTTAGAAAGTAAGAACAATTTGCACAAAATAAAAAATAAAAAATTTACACATTAAAATAACAATAACGAGACTATATACAAGGAGTACCGGTTCCGAGTCAATGTGCAGGGGTACGAGGTAGTTGAGGTAATATGTACATGTAGGTAGGGGTAAAAGTGACTAGGCAATCAGGATAGATAATAAACAGAGTAGCAGCAGCATATGTGAAGAGTGTGAAAGAGTGTCTATTTGTAAGTGTGTGTGTGTGTGTGTGTGTGTGTGTGTGTGTGTGTGTGTGTGTGTGTGTGTGTGTGTGTGTGTTAGAGTGTCAGTGTAGTATGTGTGTGTGCATAGAGCCGGTGCAAGAGAGTCAGTGCAAAAAAAAGGGTGTCAATGCAAATAGTCCGGGTAGACATTTGATTAACTGTTCAGCAGTCTTATGGCTTGGGGGTAGAAGCTGTTCAGGAGCTTTTTGGTCCCAGACTTGGTGTTCCGGTACCACTTGCCGTGCGGTAGCAGAGAGAACAGTCTATGACTTAGGTGGCTGTGGAGTCTTTGACACCGCCTGCTATAGAGGTCCTGGATGGCAGGGAGCTCGGCCCCAGTGATGTACTGGGCTGTACGCATTACCTTCTGTAGCGCCTTACGGTCGGATGCCAAGCAGTTGCCATACTAAGAAGTGATGCAGCCAGTCAAGATGCTCTCAATGGTGCAGCTGTAGACATTTTTGAGGATCTGAGGGCCCATGACAAATCTTTTCAGCTCATCACTCATCCTAGCGACATAAAAGCACTCTCCACAATCCACCCATTGATGCACATCTTCCCTCATATTCTCCATAAAAGCCCTCTCAATGGTATATCATTGACTTTCAGAATCAGATAGAGTATTAAAGTGAAATTCGGCTGATTATGTCTACATAAATACCCCCCTCAACTGACTCGAAAATGGCTGTTATTTACTCAGGATCACTATGAGATAATAATCAGACATTATAAGGGGGTCATACAGTGAGGGAAAAAAGTATTTGATCCCCTGTTAATTTTGTACATTTGCCCACTGACAAAGAAATTATCAGTCTATAATTTTAATGGTAGGTTTATTTGAACAGTGAGAGACAGAATAACAAACAAAAAATCCAGAAAAACGCATGTCAAAAATTTTATAAATTGATTTGCATTTTAATGAGGGAAATAAGTATTTGACCCCCTCTCAATCAGAAAGAGTTCTGGTTCCCAGGTGTCTTTTATACAGGTAACAAGCTGAGATTAGGAGCACACTCTTAAAGGGAGTGCTCCTAATCTCATCTTGTTACCTGTATAAAAGACACCTGTCCACAGAAGCAATCAATCAATCAGATTCCAAACTCTCCACCATGGCCAAGACCAAAGAGCTCTCCAAGGATGTCAGGGTCAAGATTGTAGACCTACACAAGGCTGGAATGGGCTACAAGACCATCGCCAAGCAGCTTGGTGAGAAGGTGACAACAGTTGGTGCGATTATTCGCAAATGGAAGAAACACAAAATAACTGTCAATCTCCCTCTGCCTGGGGCTCCATGCAAGATCTCACCTCGTGGAGTTGCAATGTTCATGAGAACGGTGAGGAATCAGCCCAGAACTACACGGGAGGATCTTGTCAATGATCTCAAGGCAGCTGGGACCATAGTCACCAAGAAAACAATTGGTAACACACTACACCGTGAAGGACTGAAATCCTGCAGCGCCCGCAAGGTCCCCCTACTCAAGAAAGTACATATAGAGGGCCGTCTGAAGTTTGCCAATGAACATCTGAATGATTCAGAGGAGAACTGGGTGAAAGTGTTGTGGTCAGATGAGACCAAAATCAAGCTCTTTGGCATCAACTCAACTCGCTGTGTTTGGAGGAGGAGGAATGCTGCCTATGACCCAAGAACACCATCCCCACCGTTAAAAACATGGAGGTGGAAACATTATGCTTTGGGGGTATTTTTCTGCTAAGGGGACAGGACAACTTCACTGCATCAAAGGGACGATGGACGGGTCCATGTACCGTCAAATCTTGGGTAAGAACCTCTTTCCCTCAGCCAGGGAATTGAAAATGGGTCGTGGATGGGTATTCCAGCATGACAATGACCCAAAACACACGGCCAAGGCAACAAAGGAGTGGCTCAAGAAGAAGCACATTAAGGTCCTGGAGTGGCCTAGCCAGTCTCCAGACCTTAATCCCATAGAAAATCTGTGGAGAGAGCTGAAGGTTCGAGTTGCCAAACGTCAGCCTCGAAACCTTAATGACTTGGAGAAGATCTGCAAAGAGGAGTGGAACAAAATCCCTCCTGAGATGTGTGCAAACCTGGTGGCCAACTACAAGAAACGTCCGACCTCTGTGATTGCCAACAAGGGTTTGCCACCAAGTACTAAGTCATGTTTTGCAGAGGGGTCAAATACTTATTTCCCTCATTAAAATGCAAATCAATTTATAACATTTTTGACATGCGTTTTTCTGGATTGTTTTGTTGTTATTCTGTCTCTCACTGTTCAAATAAACCTACCATTGAAATGATAGACTGATCATGTCTTTGTCAGTGGGCAAACGTACAAAATCAGCAGGGGATCAAATACTTTTTTACCTCACTGTACATGCTCATGACAAGTCTTACAATGCATAATAACTTAATCCTAATGCATTATAGCTGCAGGCTTTTGAATGTGATTCAGAGCATTTCAAGGTGTCCCAAGGTCTTGTGATGTAAATATCCTTGTGCTGGGCTGATGATGGTTCAGTTGCCAGGTAGGAAACAGACACGTGCCCATTAAGACCATTTATACCAACCAGCTGCCTGATTTATGAAACCGTAAAGTTGGATCTGTCATTTTCCTGTCACAGCTCATCTCCTCCCCTCTTTCAAAAACAATCTATATTTTTTCCATTCCAGGCCTGCCTGTGTGTCTGTACGCATCTGTGAGTGCGCTTACACGTGCACATCCATGCATGTGCGTACACACACGCACGTACACACGCGCACACTCCCAGCCCCAGTGCTGGGTGCTTTCCATGTTCATTATCACTTGTTTTATAGTGGAATATTTAAGTAGGGGGCCTTGGCTGCAGCACGGCTATAGTTAGGAACAAAGGGAGAGCGCAGAGGCGTGGCGCGGAGAGAGAGAGAACGCGGCAGAGAGAGTGAGAAAGAGAGCTTTCGGTAAGTGTTGTGCCACACTTCATGGAAAAGCTGGGCGGGGCCGGACGCAGACAGGGCTAAATTCAACTCATTCCTGTATTAATGGGGGCTTACGTGCGATCCACCTCTCTGCTAGAGGGCATTAGTATGGCCAGACAGCCAGGATACACCTCAAAATACCCCCCCCTTCGCTGCCTGTCGCTATCCCCTTTGTTTCCAGCACGTGTGGCAATTTGGGGTGGGGAGGAGGAGGGTAGTCTATACAGCGTTGGAGACAGGAAGAATAGGATGAAGTGGACATGGAGTTAAGACCAGAGGACAGAGTTGGAGACAGTTGAACAGGAGAAAGGAACAGGGAATGGAGACTGGTAGAGAGAGAAGAGGAAATGGCATTGTCACCTCTTTGTCACTTTCTCATAGTGATGGCCCCAATGTCTCTCTCATTGCACCCCCCCCCCCCCCCCCCCCCCCGGACCCCTCTGCCCCCCACCCCACCCCCACTCCCCTGCAGTCTTTCAGGGTCAAAGGTCACTCTTTGTCACATAAACACACACACATCGAGAGCAGGGCTTAGGGTGGTAGGCAGGTTCAGAATTTGCTCACTTGATCTATAGAGGCGAGTAACCTCAATGGAATTTCCCATAAACTCTGGTATGGGGACGGGAGCCTCCACAACCCTTACACAATGCATGCTAATTTAACATGAACGTGATTCCCAACGACATATGTTAAATACAGCATATGGGCATGGTATATGGGGTTCTTTTGTGATAGTATCACATTGGTATGCATAGTGTAACACCGCAAATGACTTTAAAACATTGTATTGCCTTGCAGCATATTGAAATAATATCACAGTTTTTTGCTGTATTTATTGTGTGCTTCTATTCTACATGGTATAAAGTGTTCTATTGTGGAGTATTACATTCTGTTGCATTGGATTGTGTCCATAGAGTGTAATACCGCAAATGAGTGTTATATTGTATTGGCTTTAAGCATATTGGAATCACACATATGTTTACACATTCTTAGAAAAAAGGGTTCCAAAAGGGTTCTTTAGCTGTCCCTATAGGAGAACCCTTTGAATAACCGTTTTTGGTTCCAGGTAGAACCCTTTTGGGTTCCATGTAGAATCTTCTGTGGAAAGGGTTTTACATGGAACCCAAAAGAGTTCTACCTGGAGCCGAAGAACCATTTTAGGTTCTAGATAGCAACCTTTTTTCTAAAAGTGCAGCATATGGGCATGCTGTATAGTGTTCTTTTGTGGTAGTATCGCAGTGTGTGGTATTGGATTGTGTGGTATGGGATTGTGTGGTATGGGATTGTGTGGTATTGGATAGAGTGCCTTGAGGCATATTGGAATCATCTAATTGTATTGTATTGTATTGTGAAGCGTATTGTACTGAATTACTTTGAACTCGATTGTTACAAATTAAATTGTTCTGTTGTTGTATTGCTCTGTTCTGTTGGCTGCCTTCCGCTTGTGGCTTGGGTGTGTGTGTGTGTGTGTGTGTGTGTGTGTGTGTGTGTGTGTGTGTGTGTGTGTGTGTGTGTGTGTGTGTGTGTGTGTGTGTGTGTGTGTGTGTGTGTGTGTGTGTGAGTGTGTGTGTGTGCGTGTGCCTGCAAGTGTGTGTGTGTGATTGTGTGAGTATGTGTGTGTGTGTGTGTGTGCCTGCGCACTCGCCCATGTGCACTCGTGTGTCTCCTCGTGGTTGTGTGTGAGGGCGGGATCTGTGGTTATTGGCTGGCGGGGATAATTCGGCTCTATGTAGGTGGCATGACCCGGCTGTCTTTGTCAGGAAGACTGTGATGGGAGCGTGACCCGAGCCACTGACTTTACAAATACAATACAGCGACCTCTGATCCTGACATTAAAGGAACAGTGTTGTCTTTCCACCGTCGCGCAGCCAATTAGGCACAAGGGCCCAAGGATCTTCTGTCTTTTAACTGGAGACCTGCAGGCTTAGGAGGGATTCTCACCGCTCCTCTCCTCCTTTCCTACCATCCCTCCATTCCGCCTCCCTCTTTTCTCTGTCTGCGGTGTTATAGATGTGTAGGAATTACTTGACTGACATGGTTGTTTTGTTTTTATATCACTGCTTCGTTATCGTACTGACTCACATACATGCATTCTGTACACACACACACTATGGAGTGAACATAGAGCACACACACACACTCATTTGCACACACACACCATAACCCCCCCCCCCCCCCATCAGACACACACAAACACACCCCACTACACTCCACCCCACACACTCTCTATAAATAAGCCGTGGAGCGTGACAGCACATTGGGTCTTCTGATGGAGGGTCATTGCGGACCCCTGTCCCATGTGTGTCAATCAATCCCAGGGTCATACCAAGGGGACAGAGGGGTGGGGGGGGGGGCATTAGAGAATAGATGTCTGTCACCAGCGTCTGTGGTCCTGGGCCCTGGGGGACAGGCCTGTCCCCTGTCCCCAGTCTCCCCTATCATGGGCCTTGTTGAGAGAGTGACCAGCCTTAATCGACAAGGGGGTAGGGAGATATGGAAATATGAGCTATATGTCCTATTCAATAGCGACAGACATATCAGCTATATGTCCTATTCAATAGCGACAGACATATCAGCTATATGTCATATTCAATAGCGACAGACATATCAGCTATATGTCCTATTCAATAGCGACAGACATATCAGCTATATGTCCTATTCAATAGCGACAGACATATCAGCTATATGTCCTATTCAATAGCGACAGACATATCAGCTATATGTCCTATTCAATAGCGACAGACATAATGAGCCATATGTCCTATTCAATAGCGACAGACATAATGAGCCATATGTCCTATTCAATAGCGACAGACATAATGAGCTACATGTCGTATTCAATAGCGACAGACATAATGAGCCATATGTCCTATTCAATAGCGACAGACATAATGAGCCATATGTCCTATTCAATAGCGACAGACATAATGAGCCATATGTCCTATTCAATAGCGACAGACATAATGAGCCATATGTCCTATTCATTAGCGACAGACATAATGAGCCATATGTCCTATTCAATAGCGACAGACATAATGAGCCATATGTCCTATTCAATAGCGACAGACATAATGAGCCATATGTCCTATTCAATAGCGACAGACATAATGAGCCATATGTCCTATTCGATATGTACTGTATGTCCTGTATTGGTTACAGTATGGCTACTATGCTATGTGATCTGAGTATGAAAACCCCTGGTTATGGCCTACAACTAGGGCGCTGAGTAAAGGGTGCTGGTATAGCTTTAACATGAGTGTTAGTGGGGCAAGGTGAATGTATGTGTCTGAGTATGTGAGTATGTGAAGAGGTGAGAAGTAGGGAGAGAGCATGCATGCGTCCGTGTGTGCGTGCGTGTGCATGTCTGTGTGTGTGAGTGTGTGTGTGAGGTGGAGGGTTGTGTGTGTATACAGACATGTGTTTGTGTGAGGGTCATTGCACCTCCACTAAAATGTTCCCATAAAAGAGTGCAATTCCACGCACCTCGCCGGCAGTGGCTGAGGTTTTCCAGACTATAGACCAGTGATTCCCCTCTTCCTCTCCTAGTCTCCAGTCCCAAGTCTGGTGGCAATAACTATGGGCTGTACCCCTCTCCCTCTCTCTCTCTAATTGACTGTAACCTAGCAACCAGGGAAGAAAACCTAGCACCCTCTTCATCTCTAGGGCAGTAGTGAAATTGCTGGGCGTTTTTTACCCTAGTATTATCTGTTGTGTAGGTGATAGTGATCACTACTCTCCTGTTGCAATGGGAGGGAAAGAGCTGAGTAACACAGCTCAGAGAGGTGTATGTGTGTAATAGAGAGAGAGAGAGAGAGAGAGAGAGAGAGAGAGAGAGAGAGAGAGAGAGAGAGAGAGAGAGAGAGAGAGAGGAGGGGTGAGAGAGAAGGTTTGGAATAGGAATGGGGCAGGAAAAATAAATGAGTGGAGGAGAGAAGGAAAGGTAAAGTAGAGACGAGGGGAGAGGGGGAAAGGAGAAGACTAGTTTCTGGGTTGTAGGTAAAACTAACAGAGAGGGAGAGGGTGTGGGGTTGGGGGTATTGAGGGCTTGGGAAGGCGGGGGGGTGTTGCTGGTGTGGTAAAGTTTTTCGGGAAGGCTATTGACATAGACGGTGTAAAAACATGGCAGTAAAATGTATGACTAGGAAATTCAGAGAAGTGTCAGTAGGCCCCACTTAGCAGGCATAAGAAGGCTTTGACAGTGGGCTGGACAAAGTCCAGACCTGGGTGAGGGGCTTGGGGGGGCTTTGACAGTGGGGCCGGCCAGGTTCAGGTGATCGTTGTATATTCATTCATGCTTTTTCCTTGGTCCGCCATGATTACAAACACCAGCGTGTGTCCTAACATTATATGGTGACCTGCAGTGTTTGACATGAAACCCTGATGAAGACAGCTTGCTGTCGAAATGTTGGTAAATAAATTATATCATCGATTGCATCGGAGCTATTAGAGTGTGCGGCTTATCTTTTTATTTTAAAGGGCATGGATAAGCTGACAGTGGGGCGAACCAACATGGCAGGAAAGGGGGAGGGGAGGGGAGGGGGGGGGGAGGGGTGGGTCATATCAAGAAGTTGGCATTTTGGACCATGGGGTAAAACCATCATAGGCAGGCAGGGGGTGGAACCACTGGGAAGTTGGCACTGGAACCTTGTTACGTTTGGCAACAAAAACATACAGTTTCTCTCACACGCACGCATACGCTTGCACGCTCACACACACACACACACATTAAATACTGTATATTGGGAGTTGTTACGTACACGCCAAAGGCGATGGTGAGGGAGGTACAGTATGTAAGCATGTTGGCTCCACCCACTGGCTAGTTCAAGGACATGACATACTTTGTGCTTCCTCCGCTAGCACACCTGATCAATGTTGTGTGCGTGCATGCATGTTTGTGTTTGTGTGTGTATATGTAACATCTAAGTATCCCCCATCTATGCTAGGACATTTGGGTTACAGACATGCACTTTTGGATCATGTCTACTGTAGCTTGAATTTCCGTGCCTTCCTCAGTCCCATTTGAGCGTATTGGCTTAGATTGTGTGTGCATAGCATAGCATGGCATGGGTCGTTGGTCTGTAGCCTCTTTCTGCCTTCCACCCATAACAACGATCAAAGGGAACCTTACTATCAACCTTTCAGAACAAACTCTGTCCCTTCCCTCCTTCCCACCCTCCTCCCCTCTCCCCTCTTTCTCCACAGTTCATCTCCCAGTCGCAAAGACGTGGAAGATGAGAAAATCGGGGGAGAGAGAGAAAGAGGGAGAGAGAGGAAGAGGGGGGGGAGATGGTGAGTGAATTAGGCTGGGTCTATTGTTTCCGGGTAATTTAACAGGATCAGATCAGAGTGGGTCCAGACAGAGACAGCCGAGCAGCAATCAGCTGGGAAATCTCCCCTGTAATTGGCCAGCTCTGGAAAGGCCAGCGCCACCGAGCGTGCGCCTCGGAGCGCCACAAAGCTCTACCTTCATTCACAGATAGCAGCCTGACCTGCTAATCAATCCCAGATCTTTGACAGCTCTCTCAGCCTAACAAGTAGCGGACGTCTGAAGCTGTCAGTGAGAGGGAAGAGACAGATTGCGCAGTGCCGAATGCAAGTACTGTCAGTGGCAGTGGAGGCTAAACAAACTGTGCTTCCACACACACACCTTCAAACACACACACACATGCATGCACACACACTTTACCGACTTGATCTTTCTGTCAGTCATACTAAATGACAGCAAACTCACAAACTAAGTGATGCCGCCAGGGTTGCCAGGAAACATTTGTGTTTGGATAGGCGTGTGTGTGTGTGCACGAGTGCTTGTGTGACAGAGAGAGTAGGAGCAAGATTTGTTTTAAAATGCTATCTAATGAAAGAGTGCTGCAGCTTTAGGAGTAGAGAGGAGGACAGGAGACTGACAGACTGGCAGGCTCCTATACAGTAAATCAAGGAGAGTTGAAATCACAGTGTTAAAAATGTTAGCGTTAAATTGACTCTACTGGAGTTATCTTAACCCTCAACAGAGTGATACGCTCCCAGGAGTTAGTGTCGATAACTGGAGTTGATTGGGACTGAATACTTTTAACTGCACTAAGAGTAATCAGAGACAGGGAGTTAAATCTGTGGAATATCCACAGATGTGGGAGGGGCCTCAGTCATATTTCCCAGCATGCTCTGTTGTAGGTTGATTTTTAGAATTGTTTGTTTCAATATCTGTATTTTCGCTTCTACATTGATTGTTTTTTATCTTATGCTACACAAAGATAAGTAACATACATTTTTCTAAACTAATCCAATCTGTAAGTGGTTGGATTTATTGCAACTGTTAGTGAAATGGCTGTTCCAGTTTACATGATGTAGGTAGTCTCAGGCAGTGTTGTCAACTTAGCGACTTTGTCGCTATATTTTGCGAGTATTCAGACCACTCTAGCGACACATTTTTTAAAAATCGACTGGCAACAAATCTAGCGACTTTTTCTGGTGTTATTGGAGACTTTTGGAGACTCTGACGTGAAAGCACGTATCGTTCTTACTCTTCTCAACAAGCAGCGGGTGCTGCCGTGGGCCCCACCCCATTCCCAAAGCACTCACAGGCGGCCCAGTCCTCGCGCAGCAGTCCCTCCCAGCTGCAGTCAGAGCAGGAGATGTTCACCCCTCCGCGTCCAGACTGCAAATGAATCGCACATGCGGGAAGCCGCCGCTGGCTGATCCCGCCCTGGCTTACATTCAGTGCGGGATGTAAATGTAAAATGTTCTTTGTCTAAAATAAATCACTGAATTTGACTCACACAGCCTCAGTCACTTACTCACCTCGTCCACTGTGTGTGTGCCTCTCTGTGACATAAGATAAACATCTAGCTAGCTAGCTCATCATGTCTCAGTCTAAACTGTATACTCAAAAATACAGAAAGGAGTGGGAATCAAACCCTGAATTCAAAGGCTGGTTGAAGCCGTTTATTGGAGATGATACACGGGCATACTGCCTGTATTGTAAGGCTGAGTTCTACGCCAAACTTAGTGACGTAAAAAAACACATGACAACTCAAAAACATACTCAAAAGGCAAAGCCTTATAACAGTTCCACCCAAAACAAGCTGCCATTTATGGTTAAAAAAATTGACTCTGCAAAAAAGGCTGAGGCCACCATGGCATTAGCTATCGCTGAACACTGTTCCATGCTGGCATGTGATCACATTGGAGAAGCATGTAGAGCTGCTTTCTCAGACTCCACTGCTGCTACCCACTTCAAAATGCACAGGACAAAGTGCACAGAAATGATTAATGGTGTTCTAGCACCATACTTTCTGAAAAAGTTGGTTGCAGATGTGAGTGACCAGCGTTTCAGCCTCCTCCTCGATGAGTCCACGGATGTAAGTGTTTCTAAGTACCTGGGGATTGTGATAAGGTACTTTAGTGACACCAAGCAGACAATTGTATCAACATTTCTGGGGCTTGTTGAGTTGGAGGGAGGAGATGCCAAATCTATAGCCTGTGCTGTTGTGGCTTTCCTCGAGAAGTGTTGTCTTAAAAAAGAGAAACTCCTGGGGATATGGACTGACAATGCCTCTGTTATGACGGGGATTAACAATGGGGTCCATAAAGTGCTGAAGGAGGAGTATGGCCTCAAAGATCTGGTTCTTATTCGCTGTGTGTGCCACTCTCTGCAGCTTGCTGTAAGTCATGCTTCCAATGACACCATCCCCCGTAGTGTGGAGTACTTGGTACGAGAGACTTATAACTCGTTTTTCAGTGTCTCCAAAGCGCAGGGAGGCCTACAAGGCTATATATGAGACCATCAACTGTGCGGTGAAACCATTACAGATAATCAAGGTGTGTGCCACACGTTGGCTCTCCATTGAACCTGCGGTTTCATGCATTTTGGACCAGTGGGAGGAGCTTAGGCTGCATTTCGCAGTCACCAAGTCCAGTGAACACTGCTACATGGCTGAGGTTTTATACTCCATGTACAGTGATCCTCAAAACATATTGTATGTGACTTTTTTGAAGTCAGTGCTGGGTGAGGTACATTTGGCCATCAAGGCTTTTGAGATAGAGCAAGTAGATCCTCTTAAGCTACTTGACAGCTTGGTTAGCCTGATCAAGTCTGTGAGCAGCAGGGTGCTGAATCCACTGGCAAATGTTGATGTACTCAAAGGGCCAATAGATGGATACATCAGTCCCAAACCGTACCTTGGTTACCTTTTTGAGTCAAAGGCAGCTGAGCTCCACATTGCGCCTGAGGATGAAAACAATGTCTGAAAGCGGTGTGTAGCCTTCACCATCTCCCTCACTAATGAGTTGAGGGTGAGACTGCTGGACAACATCAAAGCATTGCAGTACATGTCAGTTTTCAATGTGGAGGAAACTCTAAAGCACAATAAGAGCCCTGGAGACATACAGTGGGGGAAAAAAGTATTTAGTCAGCCACCAATTGTGCAAGTTCTCCCACTTAAAAAGATGAGCGAGGCCTGTAATTTTCATCATAGGTACACGTCAACTATGACAGACAGAATGAGAAAAAAAAATCCAGAAAATCACATTGTAGGATTTTTAATGAATTTATTTGCAAAATATGGTGGAAAATAAGTATTTGGTCAATAACAAAAGTTTCTCAATACTTTGTTATATACCCTTTGTTGGCAATGACACAGGTCAAACGTTTTCTGTAAGTCTTCACAAGGTTTTCACCCACTGTTGCTGGTATTTTGGCCCATTCCTCCATGCAGATCTCCTCTAGAGCAGTGATGTTTTGGGGCTGTCGCTGGGCAACACAGACTTTCAACTCCCTCCAAAGATTTTCTATGAGGTTGAGATCTGGAGACTGGCTAGGCCACTCCAGGACCTTGAAATGCTTCTTACGAAGCCACTCCTTCGTTGCCCGGGCGGTGTGTTTGGGATCATTGTCATGCTGAAAGACCCAGCCACGTTTCATCTTCAATGCCCTTGCTGATGGAAGGAGGTTTTCACTCAAAATCTCTAGATACATGGCCCCATTCATTCTTTCCTTTACACGGATCAGTCGTCCTGGTCCCTTTGCAGAAAAACAGCCCCAAAGCATGATGTTTCCACCCCCATGCTTCACAGTAGGTATGGTGTTCTTTGGATGCAACTCAGCATTCTTTGTCCTCCAAACACGACGAGTTGAGTTTTTACCAAAAAGTTCTATTTTGGTTTCATCTGACCATATGACATTCTCCCAATCCTCTTCTGAATCATCCAAATGCACTCTAGCAAACTTCAAACGGGCCTGGACATGTACTGGCTTAAGCAGGGGGACACGTCTGGCACTGCAGGATTTGAGTCCCTGGCGGCGTAGTGTGTTACTGATGGTAGGCTTTGTTACTTTGGTCCCAGCTCTCTGCAGGTCATTCACTAGGTCCCCCCGTGTGGTTCTGGGATTTTTGCTCACCGTTCTTGTGATCATTTTGACCCCACGAGGTGAGATCTTGCGTGGAGCCCCAGATCGAGGGAGATTATCAGTGGTCTTGTATGTCTTCCATTTCCTAATAATTGCTCCCACAGTTGATTTCTTCAAACCAAGCTGCTTACCTATTGCAGATTCAGTCTTCCCAGCCTGGTGCAGGTCTACAATTTTGTTTCTGGTGTCCTTTGACAGCTCTTTGGTCTTGGCCATAGTGGAGTTTGGAGTGTGACTGTTTGAGGTTGTGGACAGGTGTCTTTTATACTGATAACAAGTTCAAACAGGTGCCATTAATACAGGTAACGAGTGGAGGACAGAGGAGCCTCTTAAAGAAGAAGTTACAGGTCTGTGAGAGACAGAAATCTTGCTTGTTTGTAGGTGACCAAATACTTATTTTCCACCATATTTTGCAAATAAATTCATTAAAAATCCTACAATGTGATTTTCTGGATTTTTTTTTCTCAATTTGTCTGTCATAGTTGACGTGTACCTATGATGAAAATTACAGGCCTCTCTCATCTTTTTAAGTGGGAGAACTTGCACAATTGGTGGCTGACTAAATACTTTTTTCCCCACTGTGGAAAAAATTGCCAAGCTCCTTGGCTACTCCCCTGCAGAGATAGATAAGATTGTCCAGCAATGGCGTGCCATCCATCTTAGTAAATGGAATGAGACAAAAAACACACTGGGCTTCTGGAGTGAGATTTGGAAGTTCAGGGATGCAGCTGATATCAACCCGTTTCAAGAACTTGCCATGGCTGCTGTGTCTGTGTTGTCCTTGCCACAATCGAATGCTGAAGTCGAGAGAGTATTCAGCCAGATGAGTGTGGTAAAAAGCAAACTTAGAAATCGGATGTCCTTGCAGACCCTTAACTCCATCCTGTACATTCGATATGGACTGAAGCTGTCTGGTGAGGCTTGCTATGAGCACCAGCTGCCTGATAATGTTTTGCAGCTTTTTGGCACATCAGCTGCTTACTCATTTAAATCAGCTCCCTCAGTTGCTGAACCTGCCATAGAGAGCCTTGACCAAAATGACGATGACCCACTCTTTCTGTGAGCCAGCACAGCCTGTGTGTGTGTGGAGGGTGGTCTGAAAAAAAAAAGTTTTACCTGAATTAGGGCCAGACTAGTTACCATCATTTTCTCACATTGCCATTGACAGTTTTTTCTATTGTCTCCTTTTGGTCCATTTAGATTGTTCATGTAGATTGTATACAAAAAATTGTTAAAATGTTATGGTAAAAAAAATTCATGTTTTACTGTGACTTGTTGTAGGCTCCTAAGTGGACCATAAGGTTAAAAACCAAACCAAACTGAAGAAAACTAAACTAAAATAATAATAATAATAATAATAATAATAATAAAAAAGTTTTAAAAAAATTTACAAATAGGTAACTCCGCCAGAGTGTCTCTTTTGGGTCACTTTTGCTGGTCCCAAGTCCAGATAAAGGAGGAGGGTTGGAATTGTGACATTAAAAAAACAAAAATCGACAGAAGAAAGTTAATTTGTAGTTCTAAACATACTTAGGGTGTTTTTCACTCACTTTTTGTCTCTCCCAGAACATTATTCCTCTCTCCTACAGCGTCCATCACAATTACATGCACATGGCCAATTATGCGATGACGTCATTTAGCGACTTCTAGCGACTTTTAGGACAGCCAAGGTAGTGGGTTCGATCCCCGGGACCACCCATACACAAAAAAAAAATGTATGCACGCATGACTGTAAGTCGCTTTGGATAAAAGCGTCTGCTAAATGGCATATTATATATTATATTATTATTATTATATTATATTATATTATTATTATATAACACTGGTCTCAGGCAACAGTATAGTCCTCCCTGCTCTGACATGCAATCTTAATGTAAGTAGTGGGTGATGTAAAATTGCTGGACAACCTCCCTCTAATTGGTTGTCACAGATTGGATGCCACATTGCAGCACCATAATGTAACACATTAAAAAATATGCAAATGAGACTTAATCACCCTTATACCTCAAATGGGACCATATAAACCGCAAAATAGTGTTGAGTTTGACTACATAGAACTTGAATGAACTCTTGCGATTTTACTGTGAAAGTAAACATTACGCTAAACAATTAACTCTAGAACACTGAACAACACTGCATGTTTTCAATTAATACTGTACAGATTGAAACGCAATGATGCAGAGTTAAATATAAACACTACATTTAACAAATACAACTCTTAAAAAACAACTCTGTTGCCAGAGTACGTTTTACTCTTTTTAGACTGGGACCAAACATTATCTGTGGCAGAGTAAAGTTTTCTTTAATTAGAGTAAAACTGACTCAGTCATTTTTTATGTGTAGCACAATGGGCTTAAAAGCATCCCTCCCTCCCTCCCTCCCTCCCTCCCTCCCTCCCTCCTAGCCATCCCTCCGTCCCTCCCTCCCTCCCTCCTAGCCATCTATCCCTCCCTCCCTCCCTTCTAGCCATCCCTCCGTCCCTCCCTCTCTCTCTCCTAGACCTCCCGCCCGCCCGCCCTCCCTCCCTCCCTCCCTCCCTCCCTCCCTCCCTCCCTCCCTCCCTCCCTCCCTCCCTCCCTCCCTCCCTCCCTCCCGCCGTCCCTCCCTCCTAGCCATCTATCTATCCCTCCCTCCCTCCCTCCCTCCCTCCCTCCCTCCCTCCCTCCCTCCCTCCCTCCTAGCCATCTATCACTCCCTCCCTCAAAGATCTTTCCCTTTCTTTGTCTCCCACCCACCTGCCGCCCAATACATCAGGAGCTGTCAGCACTGCCCGCTTCACCTCTCCACACCTCCCTAATACACACACACACACACACTTACACCACTCACCCATTCATAAACGCTGGCAGTCTCTAAGACTCCAGTCCCCATCAGTATTCCATGCAGTGATGTCATGGCATGTCTCTCCATGCCAATGCCGGAGAATGAGGCAGCATTCCCAATGAGCATTCCCGAAGAGACGGAATTCTAAAAGGGAGTAGAATGAAGTTGCCCCTATAGGCACCGATCCATCAGTTTTCTGCTATTGACGGCAAAGGTTTAATGTTAGGATTCGGGGAGGGTAGGCTGATCCTAGATCTGTGCCTGAGGGTAACTTCTAGTCAAAGCATATATACTCTACTCTCCTGGTGCAAAATAATTATCCTTATACCTTATCAACAAAACTCATAGACACTTTTTAACGTACTTACAGTATATCTGCTGAGAAAATTAACACAATTAATTAATTACATCTCACACCATCAAATAGCTCAATCAGCTGATGAGTTCGCCCAGAGCAAAGCACAGTGATGACTCAACAAGCAACTGTATGAATGGAATTTGGGTGAAAGTTGAACGCTTAGAGACAATCATTATTCATGACAATTTAATCCATCAACTTTCATTTACTAACCATGAGATAAAACAACTTAGAGACTCAAAAAATGTGTGTGTGCCTGTGTGTGTGTGTTCGCGAGCACGCTTTCATTTACTTTAATGTATGCTTGCGCTGCCCTGGCAGCTTTCATCATAAAACTCTAGCGCTCCAGAAACGCGGCCAAGCGAAGGGTGGAAAAAAAGGGTATGTGAAAACTCACCATCCACTTAATTGGGGGGGGGGGGGGGAAGAGTAAATGAAACCCGCCAACACACGGCTCCCAGAAAGCAATGGGCCCGGCGATGGTGGCCATGGCGACATATGAGTCATTGTTTCCAGCCCTCTCTTATATATGTCGCACTAGGAGGAGACGACAGACACAACAGGCTTAGGCCTGTGTCATAAATGGCACCCTATTCCGGGCCCTGGTCAAAAGTAGGGTACCTAAAGGGAACAGGGTGCCATTTGGGACACAGACTAAGACTAAGAGCTTAGAAGCTACAGTAAGTGAGCTACTCTCTTCTCTCCTCCATCATCCCTCGCTCTTCCACTCGTCCCTCCACTGACTCTCTCTATCTGTCTATCTATCAGTCTATCTCTGCTGGTCCAGTATGCTGATGAAGGGTTGGTGGTGAGTGGTCACTAGACTCTCTGCTAGTTGTTGATTGATTTATGCTGATAGTTAGGAGTCTGTCCTACTGTTGTGTCTCCCTGTCTATCTCTCTTCCTCTTTCTCTCTCTCTTTTTCACACTGTGTTGCCCTTTCCCTTTCTGTCCTTAAAGGGGCAATTTGCAGTAGCTACATCCATTTTTGGACTGATAAATGAATGATATTTACCC
Source organism: Coregonus lavaretus (assembly GCF_964263955.1). NCBI lineage: Eukaryota > Metazoa > Chordata > Actinopteri > Salmoniformes > Salmonidae > Coregonus > Coregonus lavaretus. The sequence goes on along the minus strand of NC_139988.1, from coordinate 66,151,663 downwards.
ATTGATATACCCAACAATATAACTTATAAATGACTCATGAGCTTAGTTCAACTGTCGCACCTGATCAGTACCCAAAATATAAGCTTATTTTACTCCAAAGTTTGTAAATCATGTATATGTAAACAAACACTGTTAGCCTCAAAACATTGTTAAAAATAATATTTTTATGTCATGGATGGTCAGTCCTTGCATCCATAGCTCTGTCTATGAATTTGAGAACGGTTCCATTTCTCCAGCCCCGTCCCTCAGCTTCTTAGCGAAACAGTGGTGGGGAGATCACTTTGTTATCATTTTTTTCCTGCTGATTGCCGCTTTAAGCCTCCTTGTTTCTCTTTGTCTTTCATTTCTCCCTCCCCCTCCATCTCTAGTCTGTCCCTCTCACACAGAGTGGAGCTGAGGTGTGCATTGTTCAGCCAGATAGCCAATGACCCCAAGCTTGGATATGTGACAGAGGAGAGGTACACACTCCAACAAGAATTACTCCAACAAGTGTGTCTCAGTGAGTGCGTGAGTGTGTGTGTGTGTGTGTGTGTGTGTGTGTGTGTGTGTGTGTGTGTGTAATGATGCATGCGTCCCCAGTGACAGGCCCTCTTCGTGCAGTAGGGATATTACAGTAGGAGTGTGTTGTTAGTACGAGAGATGGAGGGAGGAGGGGAGGAGGCCTGCCCTTCTAAATATGCATCTTAATGGCTGCTCTGTTCCCACCATTCCCAGTGAATGAGAGCGAGAGAGAGAGAGAGAGAGGCCTACAGAGGCCTAACGGGAGGTGGGGGGCAGAGGCCATATTTTTAGGGCAGGATCTCCAGGGGGTAGTGAGGACAGACGCAGAGAGGGAGAGCCAACGAGAGGTAAGAATAGTGGACGACCATCCACGGAAGTGGCTCTGTACGCACTGATTTGCCCCCCTACCCCTACTCTTTACCCCAATTCCTCCAGGCCCTCCCGCCCCCATTCCCTTGCCAGTGACTACACTCACTCTATCTCCCCGAACACACACACACACAAACAAACACACAAACACGCCCCCTGGGCCCCCTTCAGCAGTAGCAGTAGCAGTAGTAGTGAGGCCAGCAGTAGCAGCAGTAGTAGTGAGGGCAGCAGCAGTAGCAGCAGTAGTAATGAGGCCAGCAGTAGCAGCAGTAGTAGTGAGGGCAGCAGCAGTAGCAGAAGTAGTAATGAGGCCAGCAGTAGCAGCAGTAGTAGAAGTGAGGCCAGCAGTAGCAGCAGTAGTAGTGAGGGCAGCAGTAGCAGAAGCAGTAGTGAGGCCAGCAGTAGCAGCAGCAGTAGTAGTGAGGCCAGCAGTAGCAGCAGTAGTAGTAGTGAGGCCAGCAGTAGCAGCAGTAGTAGTAGTGAGGCCAGCAGTAGCAGCAGTAGTAGTAGTGAGGGCAGCAGTAGCAGCAGCAGTAGTGAGGCCAGCAGTAGCAGCAGAAGTAGTAAGGAGGCCAGCAGTAGCAGCAGTAGTAGTGAGGGCAGCAATAGCAGCAGCAGTAGTAGTGAGGGCAGCAGCAATAGCAGCAGCAGTAGTAGTGAGGGCAGCAATAGCAGCAGCAGTAGTAGTGAGGGCAGCAGCAGTAGTAGTAGTGAGGACAGCAGCAGTAGTAGTAAAGGCAGCAGTAGAAGCAGTAGTAGTGAGGGCAGCAGTAGTAGTAGTGAGGACAGCAGCAGTAGTAGTAAAGGCAGCAGTAGCATCAGTAGTAGTGAGGACAGCAGCAGTAGTAGTGAGGACAGCAGCAGTAGTATTGAGGGCAGCAGCAGTAGCAGCAGTAGTAGTGAGGGCAGCAGTAGCAGCAGTAGTAGTAGTGAGGCCAGCAGTAGTAATGAGGGCAGCAGCAGTAGTAGTGAGGGCAGCAGTAGAAGCAGCAGTAGTAGTGAGGCCAGCAGTAGTAGTGAGGGCAGCAGCAGTAGTAGTGAGGGCAGCAGCAGTAGCAGCAGTAGTAGAGAGGGCAGCAGTAGCAGCAGTAGTAGTAGTGAGGCCAGCAGTAGTAGTGGTGAGGGCAGCAGCAGTAGTAGTGAGGGCAGCAGTAGAAGCAGCAGTAGTAGTGAGGCCAGCAGTAGTAGTGAGGGCAGCAGCAGTAGTAGTGAGGGCAGCAGCAGTAGTAGTGAGGGCAGCAGCAGTAGTATTGAGGGCAGCAGCAGTATTAGTGAGGGCAGCAGCAGTAGCAGCAGTAGTAGTGAGGCCAGCAGTAGCAGCAGTAGTAGTGAGGACAGCAGCAGCAGTTGTAGTGAGGGCAGCAGCAGTAGTAGTGAGGGCAGCAATAGCAGAAGCAGTAGTAGTGAGGCCAGCAGTAGCAGCAGTAGTGAGGGCAGCAGCAGTAGTAGTGAGGGAAGCAGCAGTAGAAGTAGTGAGGGCAGCAGCAGTAGTAGTGAGGACAGTAACAGTAGTAGTGAGGGCAGCAGCAGTAGTAGTGAGGGCAGCAGCAGTAGAAGCAGTAGTAGAGAGGACAGCAGCAGTAGTAGTGAGGGCAGCAGCAGTAGCAGCAGTAGTAGAGAGGACAGCAGCAGTAGTAGTGAGGGAAGCAGCAGTAGTAGTGAGGGCAGCAGCAGCAGTAGTAGTGAGGGCAGCAGCAGTAGAAGCAGTAGTAGTAGTGAGGCCAGCAGTAGTAGTGAGGGCAGCAGCAGTAGGAGTGAGGGCAGCAGCAGTATTAGTGAGGGCAGCAGCAGTAGCAGCAGTAGTAGTGAGGCCATCAGTAGCAGCAGTAGTAGTGAGGACAGCAGCAGCAGTAGTAGTGAGGGCAGCAGCAGTAGCAGTGAGGGCAGCAATAGCAGAAGCAGTAGTAGTGAGGCCAGCAGTAGCAGCAGTAGTGAGGGCAGCAGCAGTAGTAGTGAGGACAGCAACAGTAGTAGTGAGGGCAGCAGCAGTAGTAGTGAGGGCAGCAGCAGTAGAGGCAGTAGTAGAGAGGACAGCAGCAGTAGTAGTGAGGGCAGCAGCAGTAGCAGCAGTAGTAGAGAGGACAGCAGCAGTAGTAGTGAGGGCAGCAGCAGTAGTAGTGAGGGCAGCAGCAGCAGTAGTAGTGAGGACAGCAGCAGTAGTAGTGAGGGCAGCAGCAGTAGTAGTGAGGGCAGCAGCAGCAGTAGTAGTGAGGACAGCAGCAGTAGTAGTGAGGGCAGCAGCAGTAGCAGTAGTGAGGGCAGCAGCAGTAGCAGTAGTGAGGGCAGCAGCAGTAGTAGTGAGGGCAGCAGCAGTAGTGAGGGCAGCAGCAGCAGTAGTGAGGACAGCAGCAGTAGTAACGAGGGCAGCAGTAGTAGTGAGGGCAGCAGCAGTAGTAGTGAGGGCAGCAGCAGCAGCAGTAGTGAGAGCAGCAGCAGTAGTAGTGAGGGCAGCAGCAGTAGTAGTGAGGGCAGCAGCAGTAGTAGTGAGGGCAGCAGCAGCAGCAGTAGTGAGAGCAGCAGCAGTAGTAGTGAGGGCAGCAGCAGTAGTAGTGAGGGCAGCAGCAGTAGCAGAAGTAGTAGTGAGGGCAGTAGTAGAAGTGAGGGCAGCAGCAGTAGCAGCAGTAGTAGTGAGGGCAGCAGCAGTAGTGAGGGCAGCAGCAGCAGTAGTGAGGACAGCAGCAGTAGTAGTGAGGGCAGCAGCAGTAGTAGTGAGGACAGCAGCAGTAGTAGTGAGGGCAGCAGCAGTAGTAGTGAGGGCAGCAGTAGCAGCAGTAGTGAGAGCAGCAGCAGTAGTAGTGAGGGCAGCAGCAGTAGTAGTGAGGGCAGCAGCAGTAGCAGCAGTAGTAGTGAGGGCAGCAGCAGTAGTAGTGAGGGCAGCAGCAGTAGCAGCAGTAGTAGTGAGGGCAGCAGCAGTAGTAGTAGTGAGGGCAGCAGCAGTAGCAGCAGTAGTAGTGAGGGCAGCAGCAGTAGTAGTGAGGGCAGCAGCAGTAGTAGTGAGGGCAGCAGCAGCAGCAGTAGTGAGAGCAGCAGCAGTAGTAGTGAGGGCAGCAGCAGTAGTAGTAGTGAGGCCAGCAGTAGCAGCAGTAGTAGTGAGGGCAGCAGCAGCAGTAGTAGTGAGGGCAGCAGCAGTAGTAGTGAGAGTAGCAGCAGTAGTAGTGAGGGCAGCAGCAGTAGTAGTAGTGAGGGCAGCAGCAGTAGCAGCAGTAGTAGTGAGGGCAGCAGCAGTAGCAGCAATAGTAGTGAGGACAGTAGCAGTAGCAGCAGCAGTAGTAGTGAGGGCAGCAGCAGCAGTAGTAGTGAGGGCAGCAGCAGTAGTGAGGGCAGCAGGAGCAGCAATAGCTGTTTGTCACTTAATGAAGGCCTGAATTCTTTGGGCCCGGGAGCTGGGTGCCTGCCAGTCCTCCGGCCACTGAGTGCCATTTTATTAAGAACAAAATGGACCCTATGAAAGGAGCACTGCCTGGACCTGCACAGGTCTGAGCCAGGGAAAAAACAAACTAGGCTGCCACCTTAAAGAGACAGGAGCCACCTTAAAGACACAGAAGTAACTTTTAGTAGATATGAGCCATCTTAAAGACATAGGGGATACCATTACTAGACAGGAGTCACTTTAAAGACACAGGATCTACCTTAAAGATATAGTAGTAACTTTTAGTAAATAGGAGCCATCTTCCAAAATGTCCTCCCGCTTGCTATTTTCCTCCTTCCCTATGCCCATGGCTATAAATTCCTACCCCCAGTGGGCGAATGGAGTTTGCTGTTCAAGATGCTATAAATACCTAACATTTGTTGTGATTTTGATTTGATATATTTGCTAATTTAAAAACACAATACAACCACACATGTGGACACAATGCATTTACAATAATTTAGTATGACACAAAAAATATACCTAATAATTGACAGTTTAAGTAGATTAAATGGAAACTTCACAATTGTCAACGTCATATTCATGATCTCCAGCACCACCCCAACATCAGCATACAGTATGTGAAAATGGTACGTGTCTATGTTTTGTAGTAAAAAAGATAGTGGAAGATAAGTGTTTCCAATGACATCATCGGTGTGCATCGTGTGATTTTGACCAATTGTGAGTAGGCATTGCCTACTAATTGTCTACTAATTGGTTGATGATGTCATTGGAAACACTTATCTTTATCTATTTTACTACAAAACATAGAAACGCGCCATTTTCACATATGTTGATGTTGAGGTGGTGCTGGAGATTATGAATATGAAGTAGAACATTTTAGAAATGTCCCTTTAATTATATATTGATTATGCCCAAAAATAGCCTACATTTTTGCTATTGATTTAATATAGGCCACTATATATTTGAGGCAATAAAAACGATTCCTTTCTAGCAATAAATGCCACTCCCTAAACCGCCTCACATACTTGAAGAAGAGTGTTGATCACTAGGTACAGTAGGAGGGGGCACCTCTTAAACCCCACAGAAGAAGCCGAAAAGCCTCAACAGGAAGTTATCTTCCATCGAGTTTTCAAACCTGTCAGTCATACTTGATCGTTAGTAGCTTTTGGGAAAGAACAGTTTAATAGATTTGATTTATTACCACCGAACATCTGGAAATACCGAACAATAATATACTAGCAGCACCCATTCCGTCGATATCGATAGATGGAGCACCAATTCGCTAGCCTGGATTTTGAATCGTGCATGGAGTGGCTCGTTTGTGGTATACAATAGACCTGGTTAACTAGCTAGATTATCTCGCTATTTTTTTTATTATTTTTTTTGGGGGGGGGGGGGGGGGGGGGGCAATGGCCAGTCCCAGCATCGTATTCACCACAATACCATGTGGATGTGATAGCCATGGAGGTATATGATGTTACATTCACTTAGCCTAGATGAGACTTGGCCTATCTGTTCTTTCTTGCATATTATTTACTTAATTTCAATGTAACATTATTATTTAAAGTTTGGACCGCAGACATGAAGGTAAGAACATAACTGTTACCAACAAATGTAAATACTTATTGGAAATATCTGCCATCTGTCTTTAGACAGTCACAATTAATGTATATAAAATATAGGGGGTGGGGGAGGGAAATGTTAACAGTGTGTAATTTCTAATACTTCTCTTGCATTTTGTAGCTTAGGTTTCTGGCTTTAATGGGTGCCAAGGACCTGAAGTTGACAGTGTGGCGGATGCTACCTTGCATTCTGTCAAACCGTCTTGCCATCGCCACAACCTGGACTGGGGCAGGGGATTAGGCCTGTTTCAGGGACTTGTTTCTGAAGACCATTCTTCACAGTACGTTTTGATATTATTAAATGTGTTACATTTGTTTTCTCTGCTTTTAAGTAAATTCTTAAACTCGTGCAAGACCATGTGTGATTCAAATGTAAATGAATGTTCTTTCTTTGTGTATAGGAGCCATTCAGAAGAACCCCGCAACCCGGGATGCCTCGGGTCCAGATTCAGGTCACCCGTTGCCTGAAAGGGGCTTCCGATTGTGAAGGCGGGAGGCGGCGGTGTACAGTGGAGAGAGATCCACTGCATTGAGGTTCAACATCAAGTCTCGGACCACCTGTCTCAAAGCCAGCCTCTAACCCCAAGCCACAAGACTGTTTCAACAGCTGAACCCTGGGCTGACTACTGCACCCTAATACACACTTACCATTTAATCATATTCTGTACACATTGAAATCAGTTTTGTCTACCGGACCAATGCAATATTTATGTCACCTTACTGAACTACTAATGTAATGTATATACTTTCATATAATTCTATGATGCAACTGCACCTGTACGTGGTCCTCTGTAGCTCAGCTGGTAGAGCACGGCGCTTGTAACGCCAAGGTAGTGGGTTCGATCCCCGGGACCACCCATACACAAAAATTTATGCACGCATGACTGTAAGTCGCTTTGGATAAAAGCGTCTGCTAAATGGCATATTATTATTATTATTATTATTATTATTATTATCCCACTCACTATGCACATGGGCAAACAACTACTATATCCCAATAGGAAATCTCTTTTAATCTTATTTTCGTTTATATCTTATTTTCTTTTAGCTGCATGCCTCTTGTACTTGATTTACTTGATTTAGTATTTTTATTAGTATGTTATATATTTATAATGTCACTTATTTGATTGCTTTCCTATGTTACTTATTTGATTACTATGTCACTTTTGTCGCAATTGCACTGCGTGAGAAGCCTGCAAGTACATGACAATAACATTTGATTTGACTGGATTTGATTTGTCGTAACCAGTGGATCCAGGTGACCAGGACTGGCCCTCGTTATCTGATATATTTTGCACACACAATCATTTACAATACTTTTCCACAAACCTTTTTCAAATGGACATGGCATCCAATGTACCTTAAATAAAAATAAAAACTATAAATATATACAAAATAAATGGCGACAGGAATTAAAAAGCATCTTGCCTCTGACTGGCAGCTGTAGTGTCGCCGGGCGTGAGAAGAGCGGTTGGGCTGTGTGAGGAAAACGTCACGTGAACGGCAGGAGCACAGGAGCACGGCTGCCGCTTGACAAAGCGGCATATCGCAGGCGCCCCGTGAATGAGGCGATGGACAAAAAAGCTGTCGCATGCTGTGGGACCACTCAGGAGGGATGCCAGCCTCCTGAGTGCTCATTGCTAACTGGGTTAAATACATTGGGGCTACAATTACTAGAAGGAGTCACTTTAAAATGTTACTGCAGTGGGCTAAATCAGGGTAACACGGAGTCATTCTTGGTAGTCTTAAAAGTATACACCTCACACACATGGTTATGGGCTTAAAAAAAGAAGACACCTGTACCATGTCAGATATAGAGGTTGAAATGTATTTGTACCATGTCAGATATAGAGTTGAAATGTATTCAATTTTGAGTTTGCATGCCAATATTACACTTTATATACATCACAGAGGACTGAAATATAACAAAACTATTTGACATAGAAACACTGGATTTTCGTCGTTTTTTAAAGAATAATCTTTATTAATTATTAAATTATGAAAAATATTAATAACATTCCACCCATGAGGCCAAAGAGGGCACTTTTGGTAATTGACTGCAGGAAAGGGCTACAGACATAGGAGATACAGTACCTTAAAGACATATGTAATATCCTGCTAGGATATATTATGTTCAGTTGGTAGAGCATGGTGCTTGCAACGCCAGGTTGTGGGTTCGATTCCCACGGGGTGCCAGTATGAAAAAAAATGTATGCACTCACTAACTGTAAGTCGCTCTGGATAAGAGCGTCTGCTAAATGACTAAAATGTAAATGTAAATCTATCTTATCACATGCTGCATCATTGGCATAAAGGTCACGTAAATTTACGTCAAGCGCACGTACGTCACTTTTGGGTCAAGATGGTGAAATAAACAAGTAAATTCAATATTTGTTGTTGATCCCTTTCCTTTAATTAGACTATTAGACTTAATTAATTAAGAGTGACGGTTAAGCAGAAATATAACATGATGTCAGAAGTGGGATAGAAACGAACTCAAAACCAAAATAATAAAATGGAGTCATCGGGTGTTCCAACACCGAGGCTGGATTGGGATTCATCAAACTTACCTGGTGCGTGGAGAAAGTTCCGACAGCATGTGGAGCTAATGTTCTCTGGACCGCTATGTCCTAAGAACAAGAACGAAAAGTGCAGCTATCTCCTGTTGTGGATCGGGGAAAAAGGACGAGATGTATTTAATACGTGGACACAAACGCAGAGGTAAAGGTACTGAAACCGTATTATGACAAATATGAGGAAAACGTCATGCCCAATGCAAACCCGATTTTTGCTAGATACAAGTTTCAAGAAAAGCTACAAGGTGTTAGCGAGTCCGTCAAGAATTTTGTTACCTAGCTAAAGTTTCTAGTTAAAGACTGTAACTATACAAACAGTGACGAGATGGTTAGAGATCAGATTGTTTTGCTACGAACTCACCTAAATAACATGAAAAGCTATTGAGTCATGGCTCATCAGATTTGACTTTCAAAAAAGCCATAGTCATTGCACACTCACAGGAGCTAGCACAGGAACAGTTGAGTACCATGGTTAGCAATAGAGCTAGCGCTGCTACAGCTAGTCAGGCAGGGCATGCTATTAGCCGAAGAGAACACGGAGGACACAGACCCGACACAACCCGTCAGAGCTATGGAAACTTTGGCTAGGAGCAGCGGGGATATCGCATAGAGGACCAAGATATGTGGAAATTGCAGGAGAGAACACAGTGACATTGAGGAACGTCCAGAAAAAGGAAGGCAGCGCAACAATTGTAAGAGATTCAATCACTTCGCCAAAGTATGTACAGCACATACACAAACACAGCAGCCACAGCGCAGGATGAGAGCTGTTGTCACGACTTCCGCCGAAGTTGGTGCCTCTCCTTGTGCGGGCAGTTATCGGCGGTCGTCGTCACCGGCTTTCTAGCTGCCACCGATCTACGTTTCTGTTTTCCATTTGTTTTGTCTTGTTTGTACACACCTGGTTCCCATTGTATGATGATTATTTCCCTATTTAACCCTCTGGTTCCCTCATGGTTTTGTGCATGTTTGTTCGTTGTGTTGTGTCATACGCTTTTGTGAGCTTGTGTGTTTTCCCTGTGTGGAAATTAGAGTTAGTTTTTTCCGAGTAAAGTACGTTGTGTACTCAGTTCTGTGTCCTGCGCCTGACTCCGTCCTACCGCTGCACATTTGACACCCTGACAGAAACACGCACCTAATATGGAGTCAGCAGGTGCAGCCAGTCCTCCGGTACCCGTGGAGGAGCGCGTCCAGCAACACGCGACGATGCTCCAGAATCTGGGCACTGTGATGGATCGCGTGTTGCAGACCATGGAACGATGGGAGAGAGGGGATTTTCCCACAACCCCAGCAACTTCAGGTCAACCCACACCGATGTCCACCCCTCCGTCACCTGGACCCAGTGGGATTCGGCTCTCTCTCCCGAGGGCATATAATGGGACGGGTGCCGGGTGCCAGGGGTTCCTGCTCCAGGTGGAGCTCTACCTGGCGACCATCCACCCGGCTCCCTCGGGATACGAGAGCGTGTTCGCCCTTATCTCCTGTCTGTCTGGGAGAGCACTTGAGTGGGCCAACGCCGAATGGGGAGGAATAGACGCAGCGTTGGTTTGCTATGAGGATTTCACCCGCCGCTTCCGGGCGGTTTTCGATCATCCACCGGAGGGGAGAGCGGCGGGGGAACGCTTGTTCCACCTCAGACAGGGGAAGAGGAGCGCACAGGACTTCGCACTGGACTTCCGGACCTTGGTGGCCAGCGCGGGATGGAATGAGAGGGCCCTGATCGACCATTTCCGGTGTAGTCTACGTGAGGACGTTCGTCGGGAGCTGGCATGCAGGGACACCACCCTTACCCTCGACCAGCTGGTGGATCTATCTATACGGCTGGATAACCTGTTGGCCACCCGCGGACGTCCGGATCAGGGTCCGTCCCTTCCATCCCCCAGCACCTCCGACCCTACCACTATGGAGCTCGGAGGTGCTGTTTCTAGGGGACCGGAGGGGGGCCGGTTCCTGCACCAAGTGTTGGCGCAGAGGGCACACTGCTGGTCGGTGCTGGGAGGTTCCCCAGGGAGTCGAGGCAGCAGGCAGGGCACTGGTGGATCATCCCAGGTGAGTAGGCACCTGACTTACCCAGAGCTCCCTGTTGCGCACATGTATGTTTGTATAGAATTTCCTGAGTTTTCCCCGCATTCCCAGCATAAGGTGCTAGTCGATTCAGGCGCAGCTGGGAACTTTATTGACAGTTCATTTGCACGTAGATTAGGGATCCCTATTGTTCCTGTTGATGTGCCCTTCCCTGTACATGCCTTATATAGTCATTCTTTAGGGTCGGGCCTGATTAGGGAGGTCACAGGAGGGTCATGAGGAGAGAATTAGTCTCCTGATCGATTCTCCTGCGTTTCCTGTGGTGTTGGGGCTTTCCTGGTTGGCCTCTCATGACCCCACTATTTCGTGGCAACAGAGGGCTCTCAAGGGATGGTCACGTCAGTGCTCAGGGAGGTGTGTAGGTGTTTCCATAGGTGCAACTACGGTGGAGAGTCCAAACCAGGTCTCCACTACGCACATTCCCCCTGAATATGCCGATTTGGCTCTCGCCTTCTGTAAAAAGAAGGCGACTCAAATACCACCCCATCGACAGGGGGATTTTGCGATAAATCTCCAGGTTGGCGCAGCACTTCCCAGGAGTCACATGTATCCTCTGTCTCAGGAGGAGACGGCGGCTATGGAAACATATGTCTCCGAATCTCTGGGACAGGGATACATTCGGCCTTCCACTTCACCTGCCTCCTCAAGTTTCTTTTATGTGAAGAAGAAGGATGGAGGGTTACGCCCGTGCATTGACTATCGTGGGCTAAATCAGATCACTGTGAAGTACAGTTACCCACTGCCTCTCATAGCCAGTGTGACAGAGTCATTGCACGGGGCGCGCTTCTTCACCAAATTGGATCTCAGTAGTGCTTACAACCTGGTGCGTATCCGGGGAGGGGATGAGTGGAAGACGGCATTTAGTACCACCTCTGGGCACTATGAGTACCTCGTCATGCCGTACGGGTTGATGAATGCTCCATCAGTCTTCCAATCCTTCGTAGACACGATTTTCAGGGACCTGCACGGGCAGGATATAGTGGTGTATATAGATGACATTCTAATATACTCCGCTACACGCGCAGAGCATGTGTCCCTGGTGCGCAAGGTGCTTGGTCGACTGTTGGAGCATGACCTGTACGTCAAGGCTGAGAAATGTCTGTTCTTCCAACAGTCTGTCTCCTTCCTAGGGTACCGCCTGTCCGCGTCAGGGGTGGAGATGGAGAATGACCGCATTTCAGCCGTGCATAATTGGCCGACTCCAACCACGGTAAAGGAGGTGCAGCGGTTCTTAGGGTTTGCCAACTACTACTGGAGGTTTATCTGGGGCTTTGGTCAGGTAGCGGCTCCCATTACCTCCTTGCTGAAGGGGGGACCGGTGTGACTGCAGTGGTCAGTTGGGGCAGACAGGGCTTTTGGTCACCTGAAGGCTCTGTTTACCTCGGCTCCCATGCTAGCTCTTCCTGATCCCTCCTTGGCATTCATAGTAGAGGTGGACGCGTCCGGGGCTGGGATAGGAGCTGTGCTGTCTCAGCGCTCGGGTACGCCACCAAAACTCCGCCCTTGTGCTTTCTTTTCAAAGAAGCTCAGCCCGGCGGAGCGAAACTATGATGTGGGGGACCGGGAGCTGTTAGCTGTTGTCAGGGCTCTGAAGGCGTGGAGGCATTGGCTTGAGGGGGCTAAACACCCTTTCCTCATTTGGACTGACCACCGCAATCTGGAGTACATCCGGGCGGCGAGGAGCCTGAACCCTCGCCAGGCAAGGTGGGCCATGTTTTTCACCCGTTTTGTTTTCACCCTATCCTACAGACCAGGTTCCCAGAACACTAAGGCAGACGCGCTCTCCCGGATGTATGTCACAGAGGAGCGGTCCACGGATCCCACTCCCATACTTCCGGCTTCTTGCCTGGTGGCACCGGTGGTATGGGAGGTTGACGCAGATATCGAGCGGGCGTTACGTACGGAGCCCACTCCCACCCAGTGTCCAGTTGGGCGTCGGTACGTTCTGGTTGATGTCCGCGATCGATTGATCTGTTGGGCCCACACGTCACCCTCCTCTGGTCATCCTGGCATCGGTCGGACAGTGCGCTGTCTTAGTGGGAAGCAGGGGCGGTGTGTTCATTAGGGCGATATGGGCGACGCACTGCCAAACGGGAAAAGGAAGGGATTTTTTTTCTAATCAATTATATCACGGCAACAGTAGTTATCAGTGTTCTAATCTAGACGTCTGATCTGCCACTAAATGTCCAATCAGGCTAAAGTCGTGCTTCAAATGGCCCCGCCCCTTTTGGGGCGATTTCAGTCAGGTTGAAAATCGCCCAGGAGTCTCTCATAGACTCTCATGTAAAATCTTTTTTTTTTCAAATATCAGAGCTTTCAATACAATCTCTATGGGTTCCGGGAGGGCTTGCACTTACGCGCTTTCGTCATACGTAACATAAGTAACCATGAACATAACTAAGAAAAGAGTGGGTAGCAGCGTCAATCAATTCACGTACTACTGTCAAGATGGCTAGCTTTGCGAGGCAAAGATTAAACTGAGGGCTCCACCAACCCTGGTATTTTTCTTGGACTTGTCAACTTTGTGGCACAATTAGATGAGGTGTTTGATGACCATCTTAAAAATGCTAAAGTTTTCAAGGGCACATCAAAGACCATTCAAAACGAGCTACTGGAGTGTATGCTAGCGGTCATGAGGGAACATATTGTGGAGGAGGTGAAGTCGGCGAACTTCGTAGCTATCCAAGCTGACGAGACCACGGACGTTTCTACACAGACACAGCTGGTGCTTGTGCTGAGGTACATAGATAGCAACCACAAAGTGCAGGAGCGCTTTTTTGAGTTCCTTCCCATCTCGGAATCAACCTCAGTCTCAATCGCCAGTGTGCTTTTGGAGAGACTGAACCGTCTTTTTGCCGACGACGAGAAAGTCAAACTCATTGCGCAAGCTTACGATGGAGCCAGTGTGATGAGGGAAGAGAAGGCTGGTGTGCAGCAAAAGGTGCGTGAGCATTTCAAGAATGCCCATTACGTGCATTGCTATGCGCATCAGCTGAATTTGATCATGCAGCAAGCTATAACAGTTTCAGTACAAGTAATGTAGCCTCTCTCTCTCTTTGTCCCTCCCTGTCTGTCTCTTTAACACACACACGCCCAAATCAGTTCACAGTTGATGTTGTTTAAAATAGTTATTTTTCATTTTTTTTAAAGTTACAAAAAAAAAAAAAATCTGTTCATGTTCATTTGTACTAATCTATACAATTGGCCAGAATATGGTTGTTCATATTTACAAATCTATACAATTGGCAAGAATATGGTTATTCATTTTTACAAAGCCATACAGATAGCTGTGTTTACCTTTTCTAGAAATGATTTTCAAATTCTGTTTTCAGGCAAAATGTCTATCACTGTTCATTTTCACAAATCTATACAAGAGGGCAGAATATGGAAGTCTATAAAAATTTCTTATTACCAATAACTTGCATCAATGTTTTCAGTAGCCTCTATCAAAAGCTCCTGCTTGCTTGTTGTGAATTATGCTCAGGTGCACATATTTCCAATTCAACCATGAGGCCTTTTTGAAGCAAGTAATGTGTATATCAGTATTGACTTATATGCTGCCCCTGTCTTCATGTTGTTGCTGGACATATCTTTTTTAAAATGTGTGTAGGTCACCTAAATCATCAGAAAAATTGCCCCCCCTGAGAATTTTTTCAGGAGCCGCCACTGGTGGGAAGTACTGGTGTCCCACTTTAGCTAAGGACGTGAGGGTTTATGTTTCCTCCTGCTCGGTGTGCGACCAGTGCGCGGCACCTAGACACCTGCCCAGAGGGAAATTACAACCCCTACCCGTTCCACAACAGCCGTGGTCACACCTATTGGTGGACTTCGTGATGGATCTTCCTCCGTCACAAGGTAACACCACGATCCTGGTCGTTGTGGATCGGTTTTCTAAGTCCTGCCGTCTCCTTCCTTTGCCCGGTCTCCCTACGGCCCTACAGACTGCGGAGGCTCTGTTTACCCACGTCTTCCGGCACTACGGGGGTCTGGAGGGCGTTCATGGAACGTCTGGGGGTCTCGGTCAGCCTAACCTCAGGTTTTAACCCCGAGAGTAATGGGCAGGTGGAGAGAGTTAACCAGGATGTGGGTAGGTTTCTGCGGTCCTATTGCCAGGACCGGCCAGGGGGAGTGGGCGGCTTTCATCCCCTGGGCAGAGATGGCATAAAACTCCCTCCGCCACTCCTCCACTAACATGTCTACGTTTCAGTGTGTACTAGGTTATCAGCCGGTCCTGGCACCGTGGCATCAGAGCCAGATCGAGGCACCTGCGGTGTATGAATGGTTTAGGCACTCTGAGGAGACCTGGGAAGCTGCCCATGTGCGCCTGCAACGGGCCATCAGGCGACAGAAGGCGAGCGCTGACCGCCACCGCAGTGAGGACCGGGTCTGGCTCTCGACCCGAAACCTGCCCCTTTGCCTGCCCTGCCGGAAGCTGGGTCCACGGTTTGTGGGGCCATTTAAAGTCCTGAGGAGACTGAACGAGATATGTTATAGGTTATAGCTCCCCCCTGATTACCGTATTAACCCCTCGTTCCATGTGTCTCTCCTCAGGCCGGTGGTAGCAGGTCCGCTCCAGCAGTCTGAGGTGCGGGAGGTTCCTCTGCCCCCTCTGGACATCGAGGGGGCCCTGGCGTATACTGTACGAGCCATCATGGACTCAAGACATCGGGCGAGGGGCCTTCAGTACCTCATGGAGTGGGAGGGGTACGGTCCGGAGGAGAGATGCTGGGTACCGGTGGAAGACATCCTGGACCCTTCCTTACTGCAGGAATTTCACCGTCTCCACCCGGATCGTCCTGCGCCTCATCCTCCGGGTTGTCCCCGAGGCCGGTGTCAGCGCGCTGCTGGAGCCGCGCGTCAAGGAGGGGGGGGGGGTAGTGTCATGACTTCCGCCAAAGTTGGTGCCTCTCCTTGTGCGGGCGGCTATCGGCGGTCGTCATCACCGGCTTTCTAGCTGTCACCGATCTACGTTTCTGTTTTCCATTTGTTTTGTCTTGTTTGTACACACCTGCTTCCCATTGTATGATGATTATTTCCCTATTTAACCCTCTGGTTCCCACATGGTTTGTGCGTGTTTGTTCGTTGTGTTGTGTCATACGCTTTTGTGAGCTGGTGTGTTTTCCCTGCGTGGAAATTAGTGTTTGTTTTTTACGAGTAAAGTACATTGTGTACTCAGTTCTGTGTCCTGCGCCTGACTCCATCCTACCGCTGCACATTTGACACCCTGACAACTGTGCATGTTGTAGATGATGACATGGTTACAGAGCAGTTGGACCAACTGTATATAGACTCTGTAACAAGAGAGCACATTGGAACAAACAGTGAGCAAGCATTTGCTGAGGTTGAGCCTGGACAAGAAAGGCACAAAGTTAGATTTAAACTGGATACAGGTGCCCAGGTGAACATAATACCAGCAAACAGGTTCAGGAATATGTATGGCAGTGCACTTCTCAAACCAGCAACACGTCGACTAACAGGGTATGGTGGTGAACCACTGGATGTTAAAGGGACATGTAACTTGAAATGTAGACATAAGGACACTGCAGTCATGTTAGCGTTCTACAATGACAGCACACAAACGCCACCCGTCTTAGGGCTAATCAAACTGGTGTCTGTCAATGCAAATGCAACACAGAGTGAAACACAGAATGTCACTAACATTATGGAGGAGTTCTCTGACGTGTTCCAAGGTATCGGAGAGTTCCCAGGAGAATGCAGCATCTACATCGACCCCAAGGCGACACCAGTCGTGTATCCACCACGGAGGATCCCATTCCCGCTACAAGCTCGCCTGAAAGCTCAGCTGGAAGTCCAAAATCGTCGTAAAGGAGACTGAGCCTACAGACTGGGTCAATGCACTGGTGGTAGCGGAAAAGCCGCACACTGGAGAACTGAGGGTATGCCTAGACCTCCAAGACATGAACAAGGCAATTCAGAGACCACATTACCCACTCCCGACGTTGGACGATGTCTCACCAAAGCTGGCTGGAGCACAGTACTTCAGCGTCCTCGATGCAAGGTCAGGTTACTGGGCGATTAAGCTAAAAGAAGAATCTTCCAGGTTAACAACATTCAACACTGTAGTTGGCCGATACAGGATCCTGAGGCTCCCCTTCAGCATAATCTCAGCGCAGGATGAGTTTCAGAGGAAGCTGGATGAGACATACGAAAGCCTCAATGGAGTATCAGCAATCGTCGACGACATCCTGGTGTATGGCCATACCAAGGCTGAACACGACGCCAACCTAAGAGCCATGCTGGAGAGAACCAGAGAGACAGGGGTGAAGTTCAACCCAGAGAAAAGCATAATCTGCGTACCAGAGGTGAGGTATTTCGGACACAGGCTGACACGAGATGGCATGAAACCTGATCTGGAGAAGGTGAAGGCGATCAAGGAGATGGAGCCGCCGAGGAACAAGCCTGAGCTGTAGACCATTCAGGGGATGATAAACTACCTCGCCATGTTTGCTCCCAGACTGTCAGAGGTAAATGCACCACTACGTCAGCAGATGAAAGAGCTCATCACACAAGAGCCAGGCCCTGTTCTCACCTATTTTGACCCCCACAAGGAGTTACGTTTCCAAGTTGATGCATCCAAAAGTGGATTAAGAGCAGTCCTCCTACAAGAAGAAAAGCCAATCATATATGCTTCCAAATCACAGACAGAGGAAAACTATGCCCAAATCGAGAAAGAACTCTATGCTGTACTCTTTCGGTGTAAACGGTTTCACCAGTACATATATGGTCGACAGGTTGTTGTGGAGTCAGACCACAAGCCACTGGGGTCAATACTCCGCAAGCCCCTTGCAGCTGCCCCACGACAACTGCAACGCATGATACTACTGCTTCAAAAGTATGACATCATCATCATGCACCGCCCTAGGAAAGACATTCCAGTAGCGGACACCCTGTCCAGAAAGTAAATCACATACAATGACAACACACTGAGTGAGGGCATGGATACACAAGTACACACAGTTATCAGCAGCGTTCCGGTGAGTGACAGCAAACTAACTGATATCAGAGAAGCTACAGCTCAAGACGAGCAACTCTCCACACTGAAACAGACCATTCAGGCAGGTTGGCCTGAATCAAGAAAAAAATGCCCAACCACTGTTGTTGAGTACTGGAAGCATAGAGATGAGATCTCTGAGCTGGATGGTATCCTGTTCAAAGGTGAGAAAATCATTGTGCCGCACACACTCAGACAAGACTTGCTCAAACGCATACACACAGAGCACATGGGAATGGAGAAATGTAAACAACGGGTTAGAGACATTCTATTTTGGCCAGGCATGGGAAAAGAGATAGAGTCAATGGTAGAGGCTTACAACACATGCCTAGAGCACCGCAACTCTAACCCAAAAAATTCACACTCCATCCCTGAGAGGCCATGACAAGTCGTTGCCACAGATCTATTCACATAGAATGGAGAGGACTATGTATTCGCTGTAGATTACTACAGTAGGTACTTTGGGCTAGAGAGACTATACAGCACCACTTCATCAGCAATCATACACAAACATAAAGCCATGTTTTCCAGGCTAGGAATTGCAGAGATTCTTCTTAGCGATAATGGCTCAGCTCAGCTGAGCTGAATTCAAAAACGTTGCACAGGCATGGGACTTCAAACATCACAACCAGCCCCCATTAGCCACAAAGCAACGGGCATGTGGAAAAAACTGTCCAAACAGTGAAGTCCATGCTGGAGAAAGCAAGAGCAGAGAGGAAGATCCCGTACCTCTCGATATTGGCGAGAACTGGAACACCCTGTCATACACGTCGAACCAGGGCATCCCAAACATGCTCAATGTGTGACATGTCTGGTGAGTATGCAGGCCATGGAAAAACTGGGACATTTTCAACTTCCAGGAATTGTGTACAGATCCTTGCGACATGGGGCCGTGCATTATCATGCTGAAACATGAGGTGATGGCGGCGAATGAATGGCACAACAATGGGCCTCAGGATCTCGTCACAGTATTCAAATTGCTATCGATAAAATGCAATTGTGTTCATTGTCCGTAGCTTATGCCTGCTATACCATACATTAAATACATAAGAGCCACCTCAAAGTCATAGGAGTCACCTCAAAGACATGGGAGCCATCTCAAAGTCATAGGAGTCACCTCAAAGACATGGGAGCCACCTCAAAGACATGGGAGCCATCTCAAAGACATGGGAGCCATCTCAAAGACATGGGAGCCACCTCAAAGACATGGGAGCCACCTCAAAGACATGGGAGCCACCTCAAAGACATGGGAGCCACCTCAAAGACATGGGAGCCATCTCAAAGACATGGGAGCCACCTCAAAGACATGGGAGCCACCTTTAGTTGATAGGACCTACTTAGAATCTACCTTTAGTAAATAGAAGCTACCGTAAATAGAAATGAAATAATGTAAATAGACCGAGGCCACCTTAAATAGATCTCCATAAAAAGACATGGGTCACTAAGAACCAGACTCAGGAGAAGGTGTGATTTTAACCCCCAGAGTTCTGCGGGTATCTGTGAACTCTCACAGGGGGGGGGGGGGGGGGGGGTCACTACACTAGACAGACAGAAAGACAGACAGACTTGTGCATACACCCACACTGACATACACAGACCCCTTAAATGAGCATAAGGCCCAGTATTTGGGGGAGGGGGGGAGGCTGGCAAAGACAATGTGGTGTTTGTATACAGTGCTGTCAAACCAAACAAGTCATGCCTTTTCTACAGACCTCCCCAGCCCACCTTCATGATACACACCATATTTCACTCTGAAGAAAAGTAGGGTCTTGCATCCCATTAGGAGACAGAGAAGATGAATGATAATTGAACGAAGTCTAACATTATTGAATCGAAGTGCTTATGTCTGCTGTCGTAATCATGATGTATTTTGTCATTATTGTGAGTGGCTATAACAATCATATGTCAGCTTATGAGAAATTATGGTTGGATGCAATGTCTATTAATGCACTATATTTACATTTACATTTTTGTCATTTAGCAGACGCTCTTATCCAGAGCGACTTACAGTTAGTGCATACATTTTCATACTGGCCCCCCATGGGAAACGAACCCACAACCCTGGCGTTGCAACCGCCATGCTCTACCAACTGAGCTACAGGGGACTATATGGAAGGTAAATAGGGTTAACTAGATAACACAAATCATAACACTAGGACATTAATTTCTATGACTGCCAATGTAATATGACAACAGTTAAGGATGATAGAGATGGAGGTAGAACATAAATATAGGCTTTGACTTTGTACAAGTAAAAAATATGAACTAATGCCTGTTCCCCTGAATGATCAAAAAAACACAATGTGGCAAAACACAATGTGTTTCCATGGCGATAAACACAGGCTAGATGGTGTCAAATACAAAAGCACACACACACACACACACACTACCCATCCCAGTGGCATCATCAGATGGCAGGAAGGCTTAGAGGTGACAAAGACATCACAATGGTCAACCAGATTCACTTTCAAACAAAACGCAAAATGTCATGTTTTAGAAGCATGAAGCAGCGTGTATATTTTCTACAGTGGCATAAAATATCATAGAAGTGAATCACACACCAGACAACCACACACTGATATACAAAAACAGTGGCCCACATAGACAGAGTGAGATACAGAAACATTCTTAGTACACACACACACACACACACACACCCAATGGGCTGCAAGGGGAACACAGTGACCGGTGTGGGTGCCGGCAGTGTGCAGTGTGGTGGGAGCCCAGCCAACATCTGTCTTTCATATCATTTACTGACCGCTTTGTGTGGGATCCCAGTCATCCCACCAGCACGAGGGCGTCTGGAAGAGAGGGGACGGCGGTGGTTTGTGTGTGTGTGAGTGAGCATGTGCTTGCGCTTGTGTTTTGAGTGTGTGTGTCAGATGATGCTTCAGTGATGCGTGTGTATATCAGTGCATAGTTACATGCAAGTTAAAGAATGATGTGTATCTTTGTCAATGTGTGTCCACAGGCACGTGAGTATGAACGTTAAAGTATAAGTATGTATGCTTACAATTCATTCCCACATATATCAAGGCCACATCAAAAGGGAGTGTGTGTGAGCCATTAACCAGTAACCAGTAACCAGCGAGCGTCTCCCATAGACCGCAGCATCCTGACCACACTAGGACGACTATTTCCACACACACACAAACACACTCATTTAACAGTCATGGTCCTCTTAACCACAAGCCCTGTCCAAATGGTCACTACAGAAGCCGAAGACACAGCACAGAGCAGAACGGTGGACGCCAACATACTATCTCAGGAACAAACATGTTGAAAACACACACGCAAACAAACAAACAAATGTATGGTCACTTACACATAATATATACAGTATATGCCATTTAGCAGATGCTTTTATCGAAAGCGATTTAAAGTCATGTGTGCATACATTTTACGTAAGGGTGGTCTAGAAAAATGAACCCACAACCCTGGTGTTACAAGGGCCATGCTCTACCAACTAAACTACAAAGAACCACACGCACGCACACACACACACACACACACACACACACACACACACACACACACACACACGTATAGGAATAGCTCATGTGTAATACTTCCTGGTGTCCAGTCATACTTGACTAGACAAACTATGATGACAGATGGGTATGTGACCAGCTCAAAAAAAAGGACATTTGGACTTCCGCTTTTCTGAGGTCAGGATAGAGTAAGAAGAAAGCCTTTATATGTCACAGGACAATACAAAATACACACACACACAGTATTAATCTACATCCTCATTCACTCAAACACCCACTCTTTCTCACTCACACATACACACTGAATTCTCATGGTCTGAGAGCGGAGGTTAGCTGCGGGTGAGTGAAGGGCATAACTAGTGTTATTCCTGCGGTGGACGGACATCAATTTCGAGGAAATTGCGTCCCATTATTGGAAAGTGTTACCGGAATGTCAATTAAGGGGGAAGTTTTTAACCTCCGCCACACAAATAAACAGCCCGCCCGCTCCCCCATTAAAGGCAGTGTCAGCACAGACAGAGAGTCTGGAGGGTAGGGAGAGGGAGAGGAGGCCCAACCAGGGAGGATGGGGGTGGAGGTGGTGGTGGTGGAAGGGGGCTGGGAGAGACGAAGCACTTCTATCCCACAAAGGGCTGCTTTCATCCCCCTTTCATGTCTCCAGCCCCTCTCTCACTCTCTCACTTTCTCCAGAGCTCCAGAGCTTCCTCCAGACCAAGAGCCCAGGCCCGGCCCAGTCCTGGCCCACTCAGAGTGATCTTCACATGGGCTTTGGATGGTTGGATGGTGGGGTCAGAGAGGGAACTGAAATGGATCTATATAATAACCACTGCTGGAGGGGAGGAGGAAGAGGGGGAGGTGAAGGGGAGGTTGTTGTGAAGTGCGGAGGAGGGCGGAAGGAGTCGATAGTGTTGTTATTGTACCGCGATACTTCAAAAACATAGTGGGCACTAAACCAAATAAACTAAGTGTGGGGAGAGAGACAAAGAAAAGGAGAGAGAGAGAGAGAGAGAGAGAGAGAGAGAGAGAGAGAGAGAGAGAGAGAGAGAGAGAGAGAGAGAGAGAGAGAGAGAGAGAGAGAGAGAGAGAGAGAGAGAGAGAGGGAGAGAGAGAGAGAGAGAGAGAGAGGTGAAGGAGTGGAATGGCGAGAGAGAGAGGAGGAATGGCAGCTATATGTCCCAGTCTGTTGCCCTCAGAGCGGTGTGGCCAGAGGGGAGCTGCTGCCTGAAGACTTTATAGGCCTTTTCACATCTCTAATGGGCCTTGAAATTGTTGAGATTGTTCTGGTGTGAAGGACCCTCCTCAACACCACTACCTACCAGACTGGGTGGGAGGAGAGGGGAGGGGAGGGGAGGAGATGAGAGGGGAGGGGAGGGGAGGAGAGGAAAGGAAAGGAAAGGAAAGGGGGGGACAACACAAGAGGAGACAATGATACCACATCATATGATCATGTTTACAGCAAATCACTGATACGATGACATTTTAAATATTGCCTTTGTTTCCTTCAAAGGGAACAAAGTAAAATATTCTAAGACAACACCCGACCGGTTTGATTTGGATCTAATGTTGTGATAAACTGGAGTTGAGAGTTTCTTGGATCAGGGGATACAGAGTAGAGTGATTCTGCAAGGTCAAGTGAAGAGAGAGAAAGGTGAAAGAAAGAAAGAAAGAAAGAAAGAAAGAAAGAAAGAAAGAAAGAAAGAAAGAAAGAAAGAAAGAAAGAAAGAAAGAAAGAAAGAAAGAAAGAAAGAAAGAAAGAAAGGAGAGATGAAGAGATGGAAGAAGGGATGAGAGGCTAGGAGAGTTATTTTACAATTCTCGTAAGTGCTTTTTCTGATGCAATCCCAATGATCCTCGAGATGCAGTGGTGTCAAAAAAGCTGCCCCTGTCCCCAGCCGAAAGAAGATTAGAGCTGAAAAGGAGAAAAAAGAGGGAGGGGGGAGGCACAACCCTGCATCTACATACTTAATGAACACCATTTCACTGGGTTACCATCAGCAACCAAACTGGCCACAGAAAACATTCCCATGCCATTCTCTCTAAGTCCTCTGTGCGTGTGTGTGTGTGTGTGTGTGTGTGTGTGTGTGTGTGTGTGTGTGTGTGTGTGTGTGTGTGCGCACCCGTATCTGTGTGCGCACTCGTGGGTGCGTGTGTGTCTGGGAGAGTGAGTTTGACTGGACGTGCACACAATGTGCCATTTTTCTCTCGCTTTCTGGCTGTAGTTTTCAGGTCTAGTGTGAGGACTGCATTGGGCCATCTTAAGACCTCTTTGTGCAGACTCTTTTCACACACATTAATGCAGTCCCCTCGGCGTAAGCTACAGAGCCGGAGAGAGGGATGGGAGGAGGAGGAGAAGGAGGGAGGGATAAACTAAAAGAGAAGTGGAGGTAGAATGTGTTGAGTGAACATATGACCCATCACTCAGTGGATTCAGGTAACTGTAACACCAAGGGCAATTTTGTGTGTGTATCCGGTCTTGCGTCTTAGACCTACTCCAATGGGAGAATGATTTTCATTGACTACAGTTCAAAATTCAACACTATTGTTCCCTCCAAGCTCAACGCCAAGCTCAGAGCCCTGGGTCTGGACACCACCCTCTGCAACTGGATCCTGGACTTCCTGACGGGCAGACCACAGGCTGTGAAGATTGGCAACACCACCTCCTCCACACTGACTCTTAACACAGGGGCCCCCCAGGGGTGTGTCCTCAGTCCTCTGCTGTACTCGCTGTTCACCCACGACTGCGTGGCTTTGCATGACACCAACTCCATTATCAAGTTTCCTGGCGAAACAACGGTTGTATGCCTGATAACTAACAACGACGAGTCAGCCTATAGGGAGGAGATAAATGAACTTGCATTGTGGTGTCATGACAACAACCTCTCCCTCAACGTCAGAAAAACAAAGGACAAAGCAGAGGAGGGAACACGCCCTGATCCACATCAATGGGACTGTAGTAGAGAGAGTCACGAGTTTTAAGTTCCTCAGCGTCGTCACCAAGGACTTGTCATGGACCAACAACACCGTCACTCTTGTCAAGAGGGTGCAAGAGTGTCTCTACTTCCTAAGGCGGCATCTCCAAATACTACCGCTGCACCATCGAGAGCGTCCTGACCGGTTGCATCACGGCCTGGTATGGGAATTGGTGAAAGGGGATACCTCATTGAAATGGGTCTTCTGCATTTAACCCAATCCCTCTGAATCAGAGAGGTGCGGGGGGATGCCTTAACCCCGTCATCGGCTCCCAAGGAGCAGTTGTTGTTGGGGATTTACTACCTTGCTCAGAGAACAGCAGATTTGTTCCACCTTGCCGGCTCGGGGATTCATACCAGCAACCTTTCGGTTACTGGCCCAATGCTCTTAACCGCTAGGTGACCTGCCGCCCGGAATTGCTCTGTCCACAACCACAAGGCCCTCCAGCTGGTGGTGAAGACGGCCCAGTACATCAGTGGGACCGTGCTTCCACCCATCCAGGAAACGGTGCCTGAGGAAGGCATGCAGCATCATCATGGACCCCACACACCCCAGCCACCGTCGGGCAGACGGTATCGGAGCATGAGGTCTGATACCAACAGGCTCAGAGACAGTTTCTATCTACAAGCCATCAGACAGCTGAACATTTGAACTGGACTTACCACCTGCTCTGATTTTCCACACCTTAGCACACATCACAACTGCTGCTATTATACATTTGCCCCCAATCCCCCCCTTCCCCAATACACTTGTAAATATTGTACTATAAATTAGGCCTTCCAGTATTATACTTGCTAAAAAAAAGGTTTTCTATTCTACTGCCAATTACTTTATGTTCGTATTCTTATTTTTTACTATTTCTTATTGTTGTTGCATTTCGTTGGACGATGTATACCATGCGTACCCCGTACATACGACTAATAAAACTTGAAACTAGTGTTAGTCACCTAGGGAGTGAGTCACAGTCAAGACCTAAGGGGGCGCACACCATTGAGGTAAGCACTACTGTAACCCAGACAGAATTCAATAGACACACACACAGTCACACTTAGTCTCAGCTGAGCAGGGCCTACAGGGCTTTGTGTTGTACGATACCGCCATCATGTGGCCAATGTTGTAACTGATTGAGAAGACGGGAAGGAGGGCAGAAGACGTATTTCAAAGAATTGAGGTGCTGCGGTTCCACTGGCTTCCCTCTTTTCAGCTGCTGCTCATTGCTCAGTCATTCCGTGACTCCGCTGCCGGTGGTACACAAAACAATTAGAACAAACTTAGTTCTTTGTCTGTTGTAACAGTAGCGTTAGGCTATAATTGCAAACATAAGCACAACACAGGTTGTCTAGTAATTTCATGTTCTATTTTCTGGAGGGGAGTTACAAGCAGCTATTTAGGCAAGCTTTATGTAGCCTACACAGCATATCAAACAAGCAAGACACAGACCGGCAGTCAGTAGTGATTTTTTTTTTCAATAGTGATTTTTCTTATTATTAATTTGTATCATCATTGCAAAACTCTGCATTCGTAGCCTCGGCCTTCAAATAAATGGCTTACTGGAAAATGTTGCACAACCCTGACTATTCAAATATACTTTGTTTCAAATATGTTCTTAGTGTGTATACTGTTTTTATATTCTTTTGTACGTAAATGTCTCTCTCTTTTCACTGAGAAGACAAACAGAAGTGCTAGAAGTAAATTCAACTATTGAGTTATCCTCTAGATTCAAATACATTCTCACACCTGTTTCTTTTTTCATACTCTAAATAAAACAAATAAATTAAATGAACATGGATAGTACTGTCCTCTCTACGTCTGTTTCTTTGAGCATATTTAGAGATCCACTATCATTAAATACTGTTGAGGGGGGAAAAAGCACATCCATTATTGAATTTCACAGGTACTGACGTAGGAAGACCATTCATATGACGTGAATGTGTCCCCAAACTCGTTTCACCTCAATGGCAAGTTGGGCGGGGTTGTCACCCAGTGACACCATCAGCGGGAGAGAATTGCCGAAGTCTGTGGGCTCCAGTGAGCGACGTGACGGTGACACAATTCACAATGACTCATGCTGTACCACTAAGCCTATATCTTAAAGGTGAGGACCTACTTACCTAGTGAACATTCCCCTTTAAATCCCATTATCTCAGGTAGCCATCCATTTTTTCTCTACGCCAGACTGAGTGACTTTCATTATCTGCTCTTTTCTGGGCGTCAGCCTAGCGTACATCCTCTAATCTCTATATCATCTGAATGACTTGGCATTAAGACTGGGGCTTTGATTGACACATCCGTATTGCATAAAGATTAGTGGATGCTTTAAACACAGTCCTGAAGGCCTCATAAATATGTAATTACAGTGACATGACAGTTTTATGAATCACTCAAAAGCTCTCTCTGAGCCCGTAACATCAGGTGTGTTGCAATGGAGAGGTTTGGAGGTATTTATCGACTTAATTGAATCACTATAACCACCTATCTGCTTGAACCATACACACTTGGTTCAGCTTACGCCATACCAGTCCCCACCAATCATCATGGAGCGACAGGATTTCAGGAAAAGTGATTCATATCTGACATGACCCATGACCTTGATGGCATACATCCATGTCATCATATACTGTATGTGAAAACAGAGTTAAATACAATATGCACATTCTACTACAGATGCTAGAGACAGTAAAAATCCATAACAAACATTCTCCAACTAGGGAAATTTTATCGGCATTCTATATTTTTTTTTACAGTTTAGATACTATTTTATGGGCATTCCATAACTTGGTCATTATCATAATTTACTCTTAGTTCTTGGCTTGGTTGGCAATGAATTACTGGGGAACAGACATTGATGTAGAATCTACAAAACATTAGGAACACATTCCTAATATTGAGTTGCACCCCCCTTTGCCCTCAGAATGAATTCATCAGGGCATGGGCTCTACAAAGTGTAAAAAGTGTTCCACAGGGATGTATGTTGCATAAGTCAACGTCAAATATCCAACACAATATCCAAACCTTCTGTCTATCAAATGAAAAAAATCTAGTCAACCAGTTATTTCCTGTTTTCTTCCTTCCAGCCAAACCCAGGTTAGAAGAAGGTTAAAGAACTCACAGAGGAAGAAAGCAAACAGCTCCGAGCTCTTCCACAGAGTGTTCCCAGGGCCCCATATGGAACGCATCATTAAGCTAATCACCTCCGTAATGACTGTGCTAATTCTAATAAGGCCAGGGGCAGCTAGCGCCGCCACAGCCTGGTATATCCTGGGTACTATTCATTAGACACCAAATGGAAGAAAACAGACTGAAACAGAGAGAGACTACCTAAAATTGGTCCAATAAACACTTTTCTTGTTTTCAGTTGCAAAACGGTAACCTACGGTGTGCCCGAATGAACACAATCCTGTTCTATTGAAGCTCACAGCTGCCTGCTATGCCGTGCTCTGCTCTTGTTGTGCTGCTCCCTGGTGGTAGTGAGAAGTATTGCCTATTGCTTTGTTATGGAAGCCACTTTTGGTGTCGATGGGGATCTATTTGCAACTTAGGTCAGTAATGAGTGTAATCAAATAATCAAGTGCTGATGCACTATGAAAATAAAGGCACACACTGAAGCACTCCATGGTATGTATTAGACAACTGGGCCAATGAAATCGCCCAAAATGTAACATAAACGTCAGGTCGGTCCGAATGTGCTTGCTTTTCCATAAATGTTAGTCCTGTCTTCCAACATACTAATCTAATCAGTACAGTACAGTACAGTACATGTAGCTACTTGAATTGATCTCCAACAACTACCATTGTCTGTGAGGAGCTTTTTGAATGAAGTATCAGCATGGTCCTCGTCAGAGCCAGTGTGAACCTGTTGTGTGGTATTCTGTGTTCTTATGCGTGAGCACGGCCCAGTGTCTCCTGTCTGGCTTAGAGGACTGGTACAGAGAGACAGGGGGCTCCTCCAGAGGAAACAGTCCTATTTAACCAATCCACAGCCGAGCAGGGACCCTTTGACCTACGCACCATGAATATCAATCAGATCATTGGACGAAGGGCACCACTGTGAGATCCCCATCCAGACAGACTCAATCTCTCTCTCTCTCTCTCTCTCTCACAAACACACACACACACACACAGACACACAGACACAGGCAGGCAAGCACACACCACAAACTACCCCCCCCCCCCACATACATACACACACTAAGATAAACCAGTAGGCAGATGTATTCTCCGTCAATCACGGACTCACATTCAATGCTGAAATTCCGAGAATCAGCAATCAACATAGACTGGTTCATTAACTGCCACAGTGACTGAAGTGGACAGTAGTTAATTTTGCTTATCAAGAAGCTCTGTGAGTCACCATAACCCATACCGTTCCAGAGAAGAGGTTCGGTAACAAAGTAGATTGGCACAAATAGATCATTACATAGCCACACTTATTAAATTACTGCAAATGGATACAGCATGTACCTTTCACTATGAAGCATCCCTCAGTTCTGGAGTGAAAGTAATCAACCACTTACCCACAACATTACATAAATCTAACTAATTCTCTCTGAAACACACAAAAACACACAAAAAACACACACACAAACTATTTTATCTTTCTCCTACACACACAAAAAAAGAAACATGCCTCTCCCTCCCTCCCTCCCTCCCTCCCTCCCTCTCTCGCTCTCTCCTGTTATTATGCAGTAGCCTACAAAGAAATGTGCGCTCTGTTCACAGTGGTCTATTTTATTTTGCAAACAGACATAAGTTAAATTAACTTATGCTAACACCTTGGCTGTGTTACGCAACAAACACCAATACTGATACATCACAAGAAGAGGAGGAGCAGAGGAGAGAGGGAGCGGGGGACAGAGGGAGAGGAGGAGCAGGGGAGAGGGAGAGAAGGAGCAGGCAGCGAGCTGCTGACAAGCTAAACAATCCTGGCTCAACACCGAGAAGCAAATGGAGTGAAGAGGAAAGAACATCAGCACACTACCGCAAAATCTACAACATCCGGGCTGGCCTACAAATGTGACAACTGTGGCTAGGTCTGCCTCTCACAGATTGGACTTCACAGCTGCTAAAAGATATGGTTGAGAGATGTGCAACAGTTCAGGAATGCTAGACAGAGATGATTAACTTTGATAGTAATGTACCTTTTGGCAGGAACACATCCTTGAGATTGCCAACATAACACACACACACACACACAAACACACACACACACACCCCAACCCATCGCTATGCTGTCGTCAGCCCGAATGGATGCAATTTGTGAAAAAATAAACAACCAGGCAAAAAAATTGATTCAGTGACTAATCAGCTGATCTGTGTATTTTTCACAGACCGCTGCTGCGCATACTAATGGTTGCAGTACACACACGCACGTACATGCACACACACGCACGCACGCACGCACACAAACACACACACACAAAACAGTAACCTACGAAACAGCACGGCCACCATTCACATAATTTCTCCTCATTGATGTGTCACTTTGTTTGTCATTTTGAAAACATCTGCTTTTCTAAAAACAACTGCCTGGGATGTGCAAGGTTTACACTAAATGATTGACTGGGGACAATGAATGCAGCGAGCTGTTGTTATTTTTCTTCTTCTTGTTTTTGATGAGATCACAAGCGAAAAGAGCTGCAAAATGATCAACAGAACAACAAACACAACAGAGGTTATTACAGCTCAGTCTGTATCTGTAACCAAGATGGCTTTGCCTGACTTTTGGAGTGAGAGAATGTAAATGACTTCATCTTGAATGAAAACGTTGATTACCACCTAACTAGACATGCCCAAACGTAATAATTTTTCATGTGATGGCCATAAACAATAACTGGTAATGTTGCATAGTTTTAGAAAGGTCTGGAACTCATCTTTCTGGTAAAAAACTGTTATACATTGCTGAGGTGTATTCACGTTTGAGGACACAAGCTCAAGTACATAGTACAAATATTAGGAAAATATGTAGAATCATATATGATTTTTTCCCTATTCAACAAAAGTGAGGCAAAAGGGCTTGAAATTACGGAAATGCTTTCTAAATATATACTGAACAAAAATATAAACGCAACATGTAAAGTGTTGGTCCCAATTAGTTTACATCACTGTTAGTGAGTGAGCATTTATCCTTTGCCAAGATAATCCATCCACCTGACAGGTGTGGCATATCAAGAATCTGATAAAACACCATTATCATTACACAGGTGCACCTTGTGCTGGGGACAATAAAAGGCCACTCTAAAATGTACAGTTTTGTTACACAACACAATGCCACAGATGTCTCAAGTTTTGAGGGAGCGTTCAATTGGCATGCTGACTGCAGGAATGTCCACCAGAGCTGTTTCCAGAGAATGTAATGTTCATTTCTCTACCAATGTCGTTTTAGAGAATTTGGTAGTACATCCAACTGGCTTCACAACCGCAGACCACGTGTAACCACGCCAGCCCAGGACCTCCACATCCGGCTTCTTCACCTGCGGGATTGTCTGAGACCAGCCACCAAGACAGCTGATGAAACTGAGAAATATTTATGTCTGTAATAACGCCCTTTTGTGGGGGAAAACTAATTCTGATTGGCTGGGCCTGGTGCCCAAGTGGGTGGGCCTATGCCCTCCTAGGCCCACTCATGGCTGCGCCCCTGCCCAGTCATGTGAAATCCATAGATTAGAGCCTAATAAATTTATTTCAATTGACTGATTTCCCTATATGAACTGTAACTCAGTAAAATCGTTGAAATTGTTGCATGTTGCATTTATATTTTTGTTCAGTATAGTAACAATCAAATGATAAACGACTTACTATAAGATCTCACCTTTCTTATAACTGTAAAATAAATATGATCATACTTAGTGACAGTACAATATTGGCACCATTTCATATAACTGACGACAGAGATTTTTCTCCTAAACGTCCACTGAGCGACGTAGAGACACCATTCCAATGTGTACAGACTTGTTACAACTTCAGAAGTGACTTTGTCCATCTGTGACCAAGAGAAATTGGTCTTGTTTAAATTCTATGAAATTATTTAGGCACTGGACCCTACGACGTTCACTGAGCGCTTTGTACACCAAAATGTCAGTCGGAACCGGTCCAGAACCGCTCAAAGTCCCCTAAATAGCCCCCTCCTGTACTCCCTGTTCACCCATGACTGTGTGACCACGCACACCTCCAACTCAATCCTCAAGTTTGCAGATCACACAACAGTAGGCCTGATTACCAACAATGACGAGACAGCCTACAGGGAGGAGGTAAGGGCCCTGACAGAGTAGGGCCAGGAAAATAACCTCTCTCTCAACGTCAACAAAACGAAGGAGCTGATCGTGGACTTCAGGAAACAGCAGAGGGAGCACGCCCCTATCCACATCGACGGGACCGCAGTGGAGAAGGTGGAAAGCTTCAAGTTCCTCGGCGTACACATCACTGACAATCTGAAATGGTCCACCCACAACCTCAGGAGGCTGAAGAAATTCGGCTTGGCCCCTAAGACCCTCAGAAATGAGAGCATCCTGTCGGGCTGTATTACCGCCTGGTACGGTAACTGCACCGCCCGCAACCACATGGCTCTCCAGAGGGTGGTATGGTCTGCCCAACGCATCACCGGGGGCACACTGCCTGCCCTCCAGGACACCTACAGCACCCGATGTCACAGGAAGGCCAAAAAGATTATCAAGGACATCAACCACCCGAGCCACGGCCTGTTCACCCCATTATCATCCAGAAGGCGAGGTCAGTACAAGTGCATCAAAGCTGGGACCGAGAGACTGAAAAACAGCTTCTATCTCAAGGCCATCAGACTGTTAAATAGCCATCAGTAGCCGGGTACCACCCCTGCACCTTAGAGGCTGCTGCCCTATATACATAGACATGGAATCACTGGCCACTTTAAATAATGGACCACTAGTCACTTTAATAATGTTTACATACTGCTTTACTAATCTCATATATATATATATATATATATATATATATATATATATATATACTGTATTCTATTCTACTGTATTTAGTCAATGCTCGTCCAACATTGCTCGTCCTAATATTTATATATATATATTTCTTAATTCCATTCTTTTACTTTTAGATTTGTGCATTGTTGTGAATTGTTAGATACTACTGCACTGTTGGAGCTAGGAACACAAGCATTTTGCGACACCCGCAATAACATCTGCATCTGAACAATAAAATGTGACTTCATTTGAAATAACAACCATTGTTCTCTTTATGGAAATATCTGGTTAGATGTGGATTTCAAAAGCAAGTCGACTTGATGCGAGAGACGAGACAGAAATGTGTTCAGAATGACTAACAAAGTGTAAACTGTCCCTCACTACTGCACTCATTGTCCTGTAAAAATGCTTTGCCACTAAAACAAATTCCTAGCAACCACTGTTGATTGGCAATTAAGTATTCTACTCTATAGAGGATGGCATTTCACCCCTCCGCTTTCAAGAGGTAGTTTTTTAGTTGCATTAGCTCCCTGAGCTTATGCCTTCGCTTCAGCTCAGTGGGCTAACACAGTCCTGTATAGTGCACAGGAGACCCTGGTTCAAACCCAGTCAGTCACATTGGTACTGTAAGTTGAGTTCGGTAACGTATCAGCTTCTAGGGTTGTTTCGGCCAGGAATAGGTCAATGGAGTTTGAACCCAGTCGGTTACACAAGGCTTATCTAGAACACACCAAAATACAACTATTCCAATCCAACTTGTATTGCAACAGTATCGCTCCATATGATACCTTTAGAAAAATCTTACCCCTAAACACAGGCGACACGTCATCAGGTCCAGAGCGATCCCCATCTCATTAAACGGGTGTAGGACCGTCCGATTTGGGAATATCTGTCAATCTTCACAATAGACTTTATATCACAGAGATATGGTTCTCTCTACCGGTTTCTTCTCAACCCAGTGAATGATCTGGGTAATTCTTAGACAGACAACCTTGCGTGTTTGACAGAGAAAGACATCCACACACTCTCTCACACACCCAGACAGGCACCCCTTACATAGGTCCCCAACTGACTCTCCCCTTCCATGGTTGGTGTCACGTTCCTTCTGGGGTTATTTGAGAACCAATTACAAAGCCTAGCCAGGTAATGATGGATCCTCTTACCAGATCTCATGACCACGAACAATAATGACCACTTCAGTCTTGAATGACCACAACCCAACCCCTCTCCCCTCTCCTTATGTCTCAGGTAATGGTCCTCCATAGTCTGGAAGAGGAGCCAAAGGGAGCTAACCCCATTTGGAACACCCAACCTCCCCTTCTCAGATTAGGGTTGCCATGAAAGGTTCTGTAGTTTACTGGTGGGAAATAATGGTTGGTAAGGGGTTGGTCTTGTGTGGCTCAGTTGGTAAGAGTGTGGCATTAGCAATGCCAAGGTCGTGGGTTCATTTCTCGCAGGGATGATCTGTACTGTTAGTGACTTTGGATAAAAGTGTTTGCTTAGTGGCATTTAGTATTGGGACAGTGCCACATTTATGTATTTTTTTGGCTCTGTACTCCAGCATTTTGAAATGATACAATGATTATGAGGTTAAAATATTTTCATCCATATCGGGTGAACCGTTTAGAAATTACAACACTTTTTGTATATAGTGCCCCCATTTTAGGGGACCAGAAGTATTGCGACAAATTCACTTATATGTGTATAAAGTAGTAAAAAGATAAGTATTTGGTCCCATATTCATAGCACACAATGACTACATCAAGCTTGTGACTCTACACATTTGTTGGATGCATTTGCTGTTTGTTTTGGTTGTGTATCAGATTATTTTGTGCCCAATAGAAATTAATGGTAAATAATGTATTGTGTCATTTTGGAGTCACTTTTATTGTAAATAAGAATAGAATATGTTTCTTAACACTTTAATGTGGATGCTACCATGATTATGGATAATCCTGAATGATCGTGAATAATCATGAGTGAGAAAGTTCAAGATGCAAAACTATCACCCTTCCCAGTTATTGTAATGGTGAGAGGTTAGCGTTTCCAATTTCCTTTCATCTATGAGTGTTCTATGGTCCCCGATTCTACTTGTTGAGCTATTGTTCAGATGACGCAACACGGAAAAATCCTAACTACATTTTAGACCTCCAGTAGAGGTTGGTGTTTGAAAGCAACTTGGAATCGAAGAAAGCACCGGAACCACGGCGAAATCAGTGGGATCTCGCATTTTGCAACACATGGTTTGAAAAACCACGTGATCAAACTAAGCTTTGGACGTCATTGATCACGTGATAATGTTACTTTGAAACGAGCATCGGTACATTGCATCGGATCAGTAGCGCTTTTAAAACTGCATCGGAGCTCAGGTATCTTTCGTCCCATCACTAACTTTAATTACTTTCTACCTTTGTAATATTATATATTTCTGGGTAAGATAACAATTTCTCAGATATAATTCTGCTGTTGAATTTTGTTTTGAGGGCGAGTGCAAATCAAATGGCTAGGTAGCTAACTAAACTCAGCAAAAAAAGAAACATCCCTTTTTCAGGACCCTGTCTTTCAAAGATAATTCGTAAAAATCCAAATAACTTCACAGATTTTCATTGTAAAGGGTTTAAACTGTTTCCAATGCTTGTTCAATGAACCATAAAGAATTAATGAACATGCACCTGTGGAACGGTCGTTAAGACACTAACAGCTTACAGACGGTAGGCAATTAAGGTCACAGTTATGAAAACTTAGGACACTAAAGAGGCCTTTCTACTGACTCTGAAAAACACCAAAAGAAAGATGCCCAGGGTCCCTGCTCATCTGCGTGAACGTGCCTTAGGCATGCTGCAAGGAGGCATGAGGACTGCAGATGTGGCCAGGGCAATAAATTGCAATGTCCGTATTGTGAGACGCCTAAGACAGTGCTACAGGGAGACAGGACGGACAGCTGATCGTCCTCGCAGTGGCAGACCACGTGTAACAACACCTGCACAGGATCGGTACATCTGAACATCACACCTGCGGGACAGGTACAGGATGGCAACAACAACTGCCCGAGTTACACCAGGAATGCACAATCCCTGCATCAGTGCTCAGACTGTCCGCAATAGGCTGAGAGAGGCTGGACTGAGGGCTTGTAGGCCTGTTGTAAGGCAGGTCTTCACCAGACATCACCGGCAACAACGTCGCCTATGGGCACAAACCCACCGTCACTAGACCAGACAGGACTGGCAAAAAGTGCTCTTCACTGACGAGTCGTGGTTTTGTCTCACATGGGGTGATGGTCGGATTCGCGTTTATCGTCGAAGGAATGAGCGTTACACTGAGGCCTGTACTCTGGAGCAGGATCGATTTGGAGGTGGAGGGTCCGTCATGGTCTGGGGCGCTGTGTCACAGCATCATCGTACTGAGCTTGTTGTCATTGCGGGCAATCTCAACGCTGTGCGTTACAAGGGAAGACATCCTCCTCCCTCATGTGGTACCCTTCCTGCAGGCTCATCCTGACATGACCCACCAGCATGACAATGCCACCAGCCATACTGCTCGTTCTGTGCGTGATTTCCTGCAAGACAGGAATGTCAGTGTTCTGCCATGGCCAGTGAAGAGCCCGGATCTCAATCCCATTGAGCATGTCTGGGACCTGTTGGATCGGAGGGTGAGGGCTAGGGCCAGTGGGGTAACATCTCACAGCAAGAACTGGCAAATCTGGTGCAGTCCATGAGGAGGAGATGCACTGCAGTACTTAATGCAGCTGGTGGCCACACCAGATACTGACTGTTACTTTTGATTTTGATCTCCCCTTTGTTCAGGGACACATGATTCCATTTATGTTAGTCACATGTCTGTGGAACTTGTTCAGTTTATGTCTCAGTTGTTGAATCTTGTTATGTTCATTCAAATATTTAAGTTTGCTGATAATAAATGCAGTTGACAGTGAGAGGACGTTTCTTTGTTTGCTGAGTTTAGCTAGCTAGTTAGCTTTGGCTTACCGAGTATCTGACAGACAAAGTTTAATCTCCTGTTTTTAGCTCCCCATATGATCTCTGCTTGTTGGATAACTTAGCCACCTCGTCATTGGCATCAGCATTGCACAGATTAATCAGATGTGTGTGGCAATAGCTATCACATTAGGTTGCCACTAGATAAGCTGGCTAAGGTAGCTAGCTAGCTGCAGTGTCAACCATGTAGCTAGCTAACGTTAGCTAGATCAACTGGTCAGTGCAGCGCACCATCCTCTCACTCCATTGCGCTCTCTCACTCTGTGTGTGTTTGTGTGTGTCTGAAATGTGCTTCTGTTTTATGACAAGGCCTATAAGCACATCTGTCATACAGTCAGTGTATCATCTCAGTAAGCTTTTTGTGCCATATACTAGAAATACATTCTATTGTGTGTTTATTTACAGCTTGTAGCGCCACAACCGAGGGGGAGGAGAATGGGCCAGCGAAGAAAATAAAATACCCTTCAAAGTGGAAAGGAGATGTTCGGAAGAGAAGGAGGATAAATCCTAACTTAGGAGTAAAAATATGATTGACTTGACTATGGCACTTGATATCTGGACTGTATGATTCTTACCTGGATACCTACCTTCATGTTTATTCCATGCTGAAATGTGTCTAATTTGCACACTAGTAACACAACTGATAGTGAAATGTTGATAATGATTGTTGTTTGACTGTTGTAACAGTTACCTGATCCTCCTTGATATTGCATTCTGAGTGAAAAATTAAACATCACACTTGGTGTAAATGTTTTTAGTACGCATTCACCATCACATGTACCTGAAATGATATTGTGAAATACATTTTCATTAATGCTATTAATAATTTTAAATTATTCCAATGTCGAGTACCATTTACCTTTTTATGAAATTGAGCACATTGATTGATAGATATTAAGTCAACTTTGAATAAGACCGCAATTGAAACTGTACAGCCTATGGACTTTGTTTGAGGTCAGTCTTCATTGGAGACGACCTGTGCTGGAGGACATCTGCAAGATGGTGCTGGCAGGCTTAAATAATAAATGAATGTCAAATCAATTTCACTAAGTTCTTGTCCTTTTTGTTTGATGTCACAGTTTACCATAAGGTATAAAACATGTACTAACTCAATGTGTAACTAGTACTTAAGTCGTTTTCTGATCAGATACTTTTCACACTTACTTGAGTAGTTTAAGTGGGCTACTTTTACTTATACATGGCAGAATTACAATCTAACAGTCCTTTACGCATGTACAGTTTTTCATTATTCTACCCACCTCTGCAAATTATACATAGCCTAACTATAAAACGTGGGCGAGCATCCACACTGGAGGAAAGTTGATTGTTCTACAGTAGACCTACATCTGTTCAACTGATGGCCCAAAACAGCTCATCAACTCAGCCAGGGAAACACAAACAGTAGCCTATTATCGGTTATCACACCATTCATTATATGAAAATGGATAGGCTAACGGGTAGCCTACAAAACAGAGCCTATCGGAATAATCAAATAACAACAGGCCTATTGCAACCAGCTGATGTCTCGTTAAACCATCAATATGCGCCAAATTCACCCGCACAACTGATCTCAATTGCAACCATTTTATGTCACCTCATTACCGCTCCATAAAAGATTATGCAGGTGTTACCTTATTCAGAGATCTGTATACAATGACGAGATGCTCATATCTCCGCCCTAACATTTACATTTTAATCACTTAGCAGACGCTCTTATCCAGAGCGACTTACAGTTAGTGAGTGCATACATTTTCCATACTGGCCCCCCCGTGGGAATCGAACCCACAACCCTGGTGTTGCAAGCGCCATGCTCTATCAACTGAGCTACAGGAGGCCTACAATGGGAGTCGTTGTCCCAAAGGCAGGAAGGCAGGCGACAAGTTTAGGTCTGCATATTAAGCCCATAGAAACACATTGGGCTTATTCTGGACAGATTTAGGCGAGAGTGAGCCCTCTCGCTTCGCCTCTTCCTCTCTGCCTTAGTCCTGCTTGCAACCAAAGTCTTTCAAGATACTGTGTGTTCGCCCTCTGGTTGGTATTGTCAAGGGGAACAACTTAGTCCTTTCGTAGCCCTTTCCTGCAGCCAATTACCAAAAGCGTCCTCTTTGGTCTCATGGGTGGAACGTTATTAATATTTTCATAATTTCATAATTAATAAAGATTATTTTTAAAAACGGTTGTTTCTATGTCAAACAGTTTTGTTATATTTTAGTCTTCTGTGATGTATATTGGGATGCAAACTCAAAATGTAATACATTTCAACTCTATATCTGACATGGTACAGGTGTTTTCTTTTTTATAATTCCATAACCATGTGTGTGGGGTGTATACTTTTTTTATTTTTTGTCATTTAGCAGACACTCTTATCCAGAGCGACTTACAGATAGTGAGTGCATACATTTTTATTTTTTCATACTGGCCCCCCGTGGGAAACAAACCCACAACCCTGGCGTTGCAAACGCCATGCATGCTCTACCAACTGAGCTACATCCCTGCCGACCATTCCCTCCCCTACCCTGGACCAATTGTGTGCCACCCCATGGGTCTCCCGGTCGCGGCCGGCTACGACAGAGCCTGGATTCGAACCAGGATCTCTAGTGGCACAGCTAGCACTGCAATGCAGTGCCTTAGACCACTGCGCCACTCGGTAGATTTAAGACTACCAATAATCACTCTGTGGTTATTGGTAGTGGTCTAAGGCACTGCACTGCAGTAAAAGGTTAACAGACTAAGGGTGATTTACCTATTTGACAAGCATCCGTACATTATAGGTAAAGTATTTCCTCGTTTACCACGGGAAATCTACTGTGGCAATTTACCCAAAACATTGTATGAATGGAAACTAATGTTAGTGTAGCCTACTGTTATTATTTTATTAGTTTCCTATTTATGTTATCCAAAAGTGTCTGGTCATTTCTTATCAAGATCAGGGGTAAAATATCCCTGGACTGTCCATATGTGAAACACGTAACTAAATCAAGTAAATCAAGGGGATTGAGTTATTTTTGTCAGAAGGGACACATTAGGCCTATAAGTTCATGCTGAAGGCAGCGGCCCTAACCGTCTGGTTGTGTTGTAGACTTGAGGTCAATTGGTAGTTACTACTGTGTGTTCTGAAAGTATTTTCAACAAAATCCTTAGTGTTCAGTCTCTATTGACCTACCGTAGGCAGAATCGTTGGAAGAACCGATTGCATTCAAATGCATTCATTTTGAGCCATGCATTGATCATTGATAATGATATTTCTGAGGTCAACCACTTGGCAAACACTTACACTACCGGTCAAAAGTTTGAAAACACCTACTCATTCAAGGGTTTTTCTTTATTTTTACTATTTTCTACATTGTAGAATAATAGTGAAGACATCAAAACTATGAAATAACACATATGGAATCATGTACTAACCCAAAAAGTGTTAAACAAATCAAAATATATTTTATATTTGAGATTCTTTCAAATAGCCACCCTTTGCCTTGATGACAGCTTTGCACACAATCACAAATACGGTCATTTGAAAAGGGACAGAATTCTCTAGGTTGTCTTTTGAACTGAGAAGACCGATATCACGTTGAAACCCATAACTTGGAGCCAACTTTGAGACAACATTGTGTGGTGGTTGTGTGTTGGCTGGGATAATCTCTCTATGCTCTTTTGAAAGGAAAGACAGGAAGTGGGGTACTTACAAACTTCCTCTTGAGCTTGCCCTTGCCGCCGCGACTTGCCTTTGCCCTCGAGGGGCGCCGACGAGCAGTAGTCTACCATGCCCAGGGGGTCGTCCACGGAGACGCCTCTCTGCGCAGGTATGCGGTTGCGAGTGCGGAAGGTGGGAGAAGGGCGATTGTGAGCGGGGGCGGGCGGCGGCACACAGACTCCCCCGCCTCCTCCTCGCCCTCCTCGTCGTCCTCCAGACGCCACAGCTCCTCTGGAAGAGAGGGATGGAGAGGAGAGGGGGGGGGTGGATGGAGAGAGAGGGGGGGTGGAGGAGAGAGAGGTGGGATGAAAAGAGAGGGGGACAGAGAGAGGGGGGGAGAGAGAGGGGGGAGAGAGAGGGGGAGGGGAGGGGATAGAGAGAGAGAAAGAGATAGCGAGAGAGATGGAAAGAGACAGAGGCAATTGTCAATAAACTTCGCATAAAAAAACACTGTTTATGTTTGCCAGTCAAGACAAATAAATACACAAATCCTCCCCTCTCCATTAACTATTATTCCAGATCATAAGCAATACAGATATAACTCTGAACTATCGCTTTAGGAGGAGCGATGTTATTTTCATACCCCCAACCCCGCCTTTCATATAAATGCTTCTCGTAAAACAGAATATATAAATATTCCGTGACTGTAAAGGATGTGACTGGTGTATTTCTATGAGCTCTGACATCACACGAGCTCCTATTCAAACACACAGGTAACTAATATCTACTGTCAGCGTTAAACGGACTGTGCTAATGGTTCCTGACATCAATCCATCATCAAACATCCTGGGACTAACATCTGACTAGAGTTAACGCAACGCAACATGGGAGTTATAGTGTATGTCTGCTGTTGGAATCAATTAATCAGTGAGCGAATATTGCTGTCTATCTTTCAGGGACATTATGTCAACTGTTTAAATCACCAGACTAACATCTATACTGTTGAAGTAGAAAAGACACTGGGATCTGACGACACCTGTATATAGCATTGTTTGTTGTCCATGTTCTTTGTGTTTGGGATTTTATATATATATATCTGAACTGTTAAAAATGCTGGTGGTGAAAAAAGCCCAGTCATTGATATTGAATGGAGAGGCTGGTTATTAAGGAACTTGAATAAAGAATGTCTGGTGCTCCACAGTCATGTCTGGCGGCTCCGTGGCCGATGACACCGGTTGCTAGGCAACAAATGTGGCACAAGACTCAAATCTGTCTCAATGTAATATTTGCACCAGAGAGGGCACATGCCAAAAACACTTTTTAAATAGGAAGTCAGGGGGTTAAAATGGAAGCGGTCAGTTACTCTGATGGGCTTAAGTAAATGGTTTACTTGGTATTTTTTTATTGGTTATTATAGGCTGTGGGGATTAAAGTGCTATAGGGCTGAAGGGTTGATGCCATGGGTGAAACAGAGGTTGAGTAAAGAAACAACATCCTG
>NC_139988.1:65891643-66110397 GCF_964263955.1 Coregonus lavaretus | reverse complement strand
AACGAGTCAGGCTGGCTCTGGCTTATGCGAGGCTGCTCCCACTCAGCCCCTGCCGCCCTGAACTGGCGACCCCTCCGCTCCGGCTCTCTTACAGTTGTCAGGTCTGCCAGGGAGACTGGGAATGTGGTGCGTGGGTGATAATTTCACAGACAAGCCTTGGGAATGTGGGGAGCTGGTGTTTAATGCTGTTTTGGATTTGTTTTGGGCCATACCTTTCACAGTGCAACAAAGACTCAAGTTTGGATACGAGACAAAATGGCTATGACTATCTATTTACAACCTACAATCACTTATCTATTCACTTATGTATTATTTTTGCACTGAGGGTGCTCCACAGTTTCCAGTTGCCTTGCATTTAGACCTATTCCTAACTCTTAAAGTAGGCTATAGCCAAGCCTACTGGCTGTAGGTCAAACTTTTGCAAAGTATGCCAGTCTTTTCTATGCCAAAGTCTCTTTTACTTTGTTATCAGCAGATAAGACTTGACAAGAAACCATAAAATAGCTTCCTGTCCATCCATACAAAAGATAGCCTATCTACAGCGCATTCGGAAAGTATTCAGACCCCTTCACTTTTTCCACATTGTGTTACGTTACAGTCTTATTCTAAAAGGGATTAAATAAATAAAAATCTTCATCAATCTACACACAATACCCCATAATGACAAAGAGAAAACAGGTTTTTAGACATTTTAGCAAAATTATTACAAAAAAATAAACAGGAATACCTTATTTACATAAGTATTCAGACCCTTTGCTATGAGACTCGAAATTGAGCTCAGGTGCATCCTGTTTCCATTGATCATCCTTGAGATGTTTCTACAACTTGATTGGCGTCCACCTGGTAAATTAAATTGATTGGACATGATTTGGAAAGGCACACACCTGTCTATATAAGGTCCCACAGTTGACAGTGCACGTCAGAGCAAAAACCAAGCCATGAGGTCGAAGGAATTGTCCGTAGAGCTCCGAGCCAGGATTGTGTTAAGGCACAGACCTGGGGAAGGGTACCAAAACATTTCTGCAGCATTGAAAGTACCCAAGAACACAGTGACATCCATCATTCTTAAATGGAAGAAGTTTGGAGCTACCAATACTCTTCCTAGAGCTGGCCACCTGGCCAAACTGAGCAATCTGGGGAGAAGGGCCTTGGTCAGGGAGGTGACCAAGAACCCGATGGTCACTCTGACAGAGCTCCAGAGTTCCTCTGTAGAGATGGGAGAACCTTCCAGAAGGACAACCATCTCTGCAGCACTCCACCAATCAGGCCTTTATGGTAGAGTGGCCAGACGGAAGCCCGCTTGGAGTTTGCCAAAAGGCACCTAAAGGACTCTCAGACCATGAAAAACAAGATTCTCTGGTCTGATGAAATCAAGATTGAACTCTTTGGCCTGAATGCCAAGCGTCACTACTGGAGGAAACCAGGCACCGCTCATCACCTGGCCAATACTGTGGGGATGTTTTTCAGCGGCAGGGACTGGGAGACTAGTCAGGATCGAGGGAAAGATGAATGGAGCAAAGTACAGAGAGATCCTTGATGAAAACCTGCTCCAGAGCGCTCAGGACCTCAGACTGGGGCAAAGGTTCACCTTCCAACAGGATAACGACCCTAAGCACACAGCCAAGACAACGCAGGAGTGGCTTCAGGACAAGTCTCTGAATGTCTTTGAGTGGCCCAGCCAGAGCCCGGACTTGAACCCGATCGAACATCTCTGGAGAGACCTGAAAATAGCTGTGTAGCAACGCTCCCCATCCAACCTGACAGAGCTTGAAAAAAATGGGAGAAACTCCCCAAATACAGGTGTGCCAAGCTTGTAGCGTCATACCAAAGAAGACTCAAGGCTGTAATCGCTGCCAAAGGTGCTTCAACAAAGTACAGAGTAAAGGGTCTGATTACTTCTGTAAATGTGATATTATTTTTTACATTTGCCAAAAAAAAAATGTAACCCGTTTTTGCTTTGTCATTATGGGGTATTGTGTGTAGATTGATGAGGGGGGGGGGGAAACAATTGAATCAATTTTAGAATAAAGCTGTAACGTACCAAAATGTGGAAAAGTGAAGGGGTCTGAATCATTTCCGAATACACTCCCTATCTATGTCAGCGGCGCTTACCTTTTGAACTTCCATGTGTCATCATCCATCTTATCATCTACCCAATCTAGAGCTACTGGCTCAGGTGAAGGAAATACGCATTTGATATAAAAATAGAATATATCCATGACCGACAGACATGTGCCCTGTCTAGGCAGAGGGCGTGCTTTGTAACAAGTGAATCAGATATCAAAGGCGCAGGGAAATTACAGAAGTGTGAGGGGAAGAGATTGGAAGACTTGTCTCACCGCATATCTGACAGGAATCAGACGGCTTCGTCAAGCTCTGCCTCCCCTCTGAACTGGCGACCATCCGTCTAGTAGGCTACCAAATATACACAGCAGCAGCAGCTTTCTGTCAGTATTCAGCCCGCCGTTTGCATGTGAAACGTTCGAGCCAGGCGTACGTCACTGGCGGGAATGTCAGAGAGTCCTGGGAAACAGCGGGTCATCTCTCCAAAGCCTGCTGTGCCGTGTTCCGAATGCTTTGAGTGTTGCCGTGTATATTTATACAGAGACACACTTACACAAAACAATTAGCTACCATCGTAATACTTATGTCTCAAGGTAAGTAAGTCTATCTCGTTCACCAGAAACTTCCGCCTATGCACAATCAGCCTGGGGACAAGGTTACAAGGTAGGCTACTTACTTAAAACAGCCCCCAAGAGCACGAGCATTTTGAGAAGCATGCCTTTCCTGTGGTTGTGTGTGTGTGTTCGTGCATGTGTTTGTGTGTGTGTGTGTGTGTATGTGTGAGAGAGAGAGAGAGAGAGAGAGAGAGAGAGAGAGAGAGAGAGAGAGAGAGAGAGAGAGAGAGAGAGAGAGAGAGAGAGAGAGAGAGAGAGAGAGAGAGAGAGAGAGAGAGAGAGTAAGGTGTTTTCTAACCTGCAGGGGGCAGAGTGCAGGCCTTGGGCAGATGGCTGTTGCTGGCCAAAGACATCCTGCGAGGAGGACTCCCACCAATCAGGTCTGAGTGGTGGACTCTGGCCACGGTAGGGGACTGGGGGATGCTGGGTAGTGTCCGGGACTTGGCCAATAGAGGCCTCTGCAACTTCCTCTCTAACGACCTGGTGGTGAGACAAATCAATAACAGGTAATCAGTAATATAACAATAAAATAATATGGACTTTCAGCAGATGTTGTTATAGTGACTTAGAGTTCATTTAACTGTATGGGGCAGCAGGTAGCCTGGAGGTTAGAGTGTTGGGCCAGTAACCTAAAGGTTGCTGGTTTGAATTCTGTAACCAAAAATATGATTTATTTTGCTACCTAGATAAGCTCGCTAACTTTGCTAATAATAAAGTTAGCTAGCTTGCTTAACATTAACAATATGATCAAACTAGCTACATTATCAACATTGATTCGTTTGTATTTGTCAAAAACGGTTTTGTTGTCATCTTTGGTTGAGAAGGTGAAAGGTCTGTGATGAAACCTTACAACTCGGCAACTCTGGAAATAAAAGATTCTCAGACTTTCCGACTTGTAAATACGACTTAGATTCTTCCCAGTCAGAATCTAGTATTTCCGATAACTCCGACACCACATGAACACCTAATTTACTCCAATTGCTCCAGGGACGCTGGTAAATGGTGGACCCTGGCTCTGACCCCAACTCTCTGCGGGTGTCTCAGGGGGTGTTGGGATATGCAAGAAACACATTTCTA
Organism: Coregonus lavaretus; assembly: GCF_964263955.1. Taxonomy (NCBI): domain Eukaryota; kingdom Metazoa; phylum Chordata; class Actinopteri; order Salmoniformes; family Salmonidae; genus Coregonus; species Coregonus lavaretus. The sequence continues at coordinate 66,106,642 of NC_139988.1, read as the reverse complement.
ATACACAATTGTACAAGTGTGTAATAGGAAAAATATAGGCACCCACCAATTAATTATATCACATTTATGTGGTCCGTGCTGAGCCGTGATTAAAAAAAAGAGAACCATCTACTAATTTGTATACAGATCAATAACAATTATATTCACCAAAGTTTTCATCTCAATATAATGAAATAAGAGAGTTGTCATACGGTAGTAAATCAATATCTGTAGTAGCACTATCATAAGTCTAATAGGCCTTACTCAGAATAGTGCATTCACACAAAGCCACAATCAACATTAATAGGCTATAACAGTAAAAACCTAGTCATAAATGTATATATGCCACTTAGCAATCACTTTTAGCCGACGTGCAGTGAATGCATACATTTTCATGGATTACTTTATACTATTCCAGGTATTCCTTAAAGAGGTAGGGTTTCAAGTGTTTCCGGAAGGTGATCAGTGACTCCGCTGTCCTGGCGTTGTGGGGGAGCTTGTTCCACCATTGGGGTGCCAGAGCAGCGAATAGCTTTGACTGGGCTGAGCGGGAACTGTGCTTCCGTAGAGGTAGGGGAGCTAGCAGGCCAGAGGTGGATGAACGTAGTGCCCTCGTTTGGGTGTAGGGTCTGATCAGAGCCTGAAGGTAAGGAGGTGCCGTTCCCCTCACAGCTCCGTAGGCAAGCACCATGGTCTTGTAGTAGATGCGAGCCTCAACTGGAAGCCAGTGGAGTGTGCGGAGGAGCGGGGTGACGTGAGAGAGGTTCATAAACCAATAAGGTTAATAAATCAATAATAAAAATATCCCCATCAAAATCTTTCTAAGCTAGAGATATGTGTTTTCTTGCATTGGTCTGCGTCTCAATCCACCGCATCCGCCAATGTCGGCCTTTCGCATCTGTGGAGGAAGGTGGCAGAGCTACAGCGTTGTTTGTCAGACTAGGAGACAGCTCGAAAATCGGTCTTCTCACAAAAAAGTCTGTAGCGTCCGAACGGTTTGGCCTAAAAGATGTATTTGACCCCTCTATGGAAAGATGAGAGTGTCTGAAGGTACCCTGGTACTGGGCCAAAATGGAAGTGAATAGGGCATTTCCACGTCATAGATATAATTCTATGGTAAAAATAATTCTATGTTTTTACAGAGCTTTCTTATTTCTCTCAGATATAGGACAGACACTTCAAAACATACTTCCTTTTGATATTTCTTTTTAATTCTCTGTTCAATGCGTTTCTATGGGCTAATAGCAGTAAGGCCAAATTCAATGTTTTATCAAATACTTGTTTAATATGTTTTTATATAACTACTGGGGTCCTAAAATTCTAAATCAAATAGCAAAATTATCCTTGGCATGACCATCATAAAACAATTCCATATGTTAGCTTAGTAGTAGTCTCGTGTTGCCATACCTCCAAAACCGCGTCGCTGTCACGCGTCGCTTGGAGGTCTGGATAATGTTTTATTGCAAAAACGGTTTGAATGGTCCGCTGGCTCCCAGTGGCAAGATTTTGATTGGATGTTACATTTGTGACTCGTTTCAGGAAACTAGGTGCATCACTACTTCACAGGAGAGGCATTTGAACATACATTTTATTTATTTATCTAAATGTTTTTTTGGGGGACAGAAATGCCTTCTGGAACATGTGAACTTTCATGTGCATTAAAAACAAACATGTATGCCATCTGTAAATACGAATAAAATTGTTAAATTATGAGCCTAGTTGGTTTAACCCTGGAAAAAGACAGGAACCTTTCCGCTAGCCGTGATTGGCTGAGATAATGGATGGGCTGGACATGCCTAGAGATGAGTTTGGATTGGTCTGCCATGTAGCACACTTCTGTCTATAACATGAGCTTCTTAGTATGTGTAGGTAATCCTTTCTAAATCTGCTTTTTTTGAAAGATATCACAAAGAACTGCACAAGTGTTGCTAAGGCTCTTCACTTTCTGGAGGACCGAGTTTTGAAATCAGTGGAATGCCCGGTGAAAGCAGAGTATGATAGCTAAGGAGATGGAGAAAATTCAGGTGTTTGATTGCAAATGCAGAGGGAGTCGAAAACAGAACACAGAAGGCTGTTGTATAAAACACCTGTCTGGATTACATCTTCAAACTAAGGGCAACCATGGCATCCGTGACAGAGAGGGAGAAGTGTTCATCCATGTATACAGGTAAGAGAGTCTAGCTAGCTACCTTTTCAGATATAAGTTTCTAATTTGTCAGAAAGTTGTTTTCATTGCAAGTTAAAGCCTGCTGGTAGCTATCTAGCTAATGTTAGCTGGCTGGCTGGCTGGCAGGCTCGCTAGCTAATGTTACGTGTATGATCTGTGTAGTAATGTTATTTGTATCTCAGACCCATTTGCATTGTTAGTTATAGCCTAATGTTAGCTAGCTAGCTGACATTGGTTAGCTTTAGCTACCTGTAGATTCATGCAGGGTAGTAACGTTATGAGTTGGGATTATGGTTAATTGTTTAGCTAGTTAGCTACATGTCTAAACAAAATACTCCACTATTCAAGTAACCATTTCACTGTACCGTTTACACCTTCTAACAAGATAGAAACTAACCAAAAACATTGTTTAGAAAGTTGCTTTTAGTTGCTTGGTTAGCTAGATTGACATATACTAAATTCATTTTTAAACAGATGGGTTTATTAGTGTTCAAATGCACCAGTTATGCTATTTTGGACCCTCAGTCATGCAGTCTGTCGTTTTTGTGTTTATACTTTTTCATAATGACAACGACAAGTTTGATGTCAGACGACAATAGAATGTTCATGATGTCACTGCGAAAACTGTATACAGACATGTCGATAGAAGTAGTATAAACCAGCCTTTAGTCTTGAAATCTTTGGTTGTACACTACCGTACTCACTGTTTAGCACATGGCCTCATATGTGAATCTTTAAAGAGATGGGTGGGGCTAAGGCTTAAAATGGTGTGAACTATGCTGAATGGGTGTAGACAAAGAAGAGCTCTCCAGTAAGTGTCCCAAAACATTTAAGGGCCATTTTCTGATAAGTGGGGTTACAAGTTTATCAACTATCAAAGCAGAATTACTTTCCCATTTGTTCCTCAACTGCAGTGTATAATATACCATTTTCAAGCTCTGTGTCTCTACTTTTATCCAATGTAAAAAACACCATTTCAAATGTTGCTACATAAGACCGAATCTAGGAGGTCGGTCACATTTCAAGAACCATCCCCCCACATGCATGTTTATCAGTGTTTTCAGACTGGTAAGGACACATTTTGCAGAGAGTTGTTCTATACACTAGTTTGCGACATTGTAGAAAATGGAAGAAAACCTGGAGGAAAAACTGAATTCTGCTTTGTCAGAAGTGTGCTCTATACACAATATCGACATACATCAACATAATAGATGGGGTTTTAAAATCGGTGATTTCCCATAGACAGTAAAAATAATCATCACGCACTGTTGCACCTACGACACTAATCTAGTGAGCACTATTGGCGCTCCTCCCAAGCAAGGCATTTGATTGGTTTGATGTGTAGCGAAGCGTCACTGATTTACACCTGGTCTCCACCCATATTTAGCTATTTTTCTGCCATGAACTTCCCCAGACTTCCCCATATTAGGGAAGCCTGGTTCTCAACGAGGCTAGCTTAGTAGAAACCCAGCCACGGACCCTTAGACTCTAGGGGGATACAATACACATTTCTTGAGTAAAAAGACAGGCGCTGATGATAATACTGCCATCGTTGTCGAGACAGAGGCAGAGGACATGTATGTGTAGCCCATGTATCTGATGCTGTCTGGCCAAAAAGAGTATGGCATGTCATACTCTTTTTTTGTCCAGACAGCATTAGATACATGGGCTGCATATAGTAAGACAGAGGGGCTGTTTCGCTCACTCGGATGCTTTCTCCGGTGAGATAGTTTCAGCCACTTGCGAATTGAAGAAAAGTTGGCGGGTGTACAGTGCACTGTTCAGATGCTGGAATTATTTTGGATGAACGTGCGAAGGTAACCTACTTTTTGCAGTGATTTGTTTGACAATCAGATGAAAACATCATGACTGGTTGTGTTCATTGCACATTAAAAGGTAATACATTTTTACAGTTAAATTGTGTCTTTACTATAAAACCCATTTTTAAAAATGTTGTAGGAGAGGCGGGGAGGGAGGGGAGGCTCAGACTGGCCTCTGCCTGGGGCCTCCAAATCACTAAATCCGCCCCTGGGTAGCGCCATGCTCTTACAAACTGAGCCAAACAGGCCCATACATGTCAGTCATGCTAATTATCTCCAAAGAAGCTGTCAAAACACAAATCTAACTTAATCCAATTCAGAGAGATTTAATGTCCCCTATGTGTAGGCTAATACAGTGTTTCTCAACCTCTGGTCCATGGATGGACCGGCGTCGGACCATGAGATATTGCTGACCGCCCCCTGAGATGAGAAGCTGACATACATTTGGTCAGTTCTACAGTGCTTCTTTTATGTGATGCCCCAAGGAGGAAGTCCCAAGGTTGTGAAACACTGGGCTAATACTCCTTGTTCTGCTCAGAACAAACAGTATTACAGTAAGAAGAAGAAGAAGAAGAAGAAGAAGAAAATCTGTTAGATCTGTACATTTAGGTAACTTTTGTTGTGCCAAAACTGTCTGTGGGGTATGCTGGGTAATGTATTCTGTATTAATGCAGTATTTACACTGACCTTCTGGAGGGAACGCTCTCCTAACACAACTAATGAGGGACTGTGCTCTGTCCAAATGTCACATTATTGCATGAGAAGGCACTGAGTGAATACTCCACATCAATCCACACTTCACTATGGCCACGGTAGTGACAAAAGGAATACCTACGTGAGAATGCTGTTCATTGACTACAGCTCAGCGTTCAACACCATAGTGCTCTCGAAGCTCATCACTAAGCTAAGGTCCCTGGGACTGAACACCTCCCTCTGCAACTGGATCCTGGACTTTCTGACGGGCCGCCCCCAGGTGGTGAGGGTAGGCAACAACACATCCGCCACGCTAACCCTCAACACGGGGGACCCTCAAGGGTGCGTGCTTAATCCCCTTCTGTACTCCCTGTTCACCCTGCGTGGCCGCACACGACTCCAACACCATCATTAAGTTTGCTGACGACACAACAGTGGTAGGCCTGATCACCGACGATGATGAGACAGCCTATAGGGAGGAGGTCAGAGACCTGGCAGTTTAGTGCCAGGACAACAACCTCTCCCTCAACATGAGTAAGACAAAGGAGCTGATCATGGACTACAGGAAATGGAGGGCCAAGCATGCCCCCATTCACATCGTAGTGGAGCGGGTCGAGAGCTTCAAGTTCGTCGGTGTCCACATCACTAAGGATCTATCAAACACACCAGCACAGTCGTGGATGCCGAAAAGATTTGGCATTGGCCCTCAGATCCTCTAAAAGTTATACAGCTGCACCATCGAGAGCATCACCTCTTGGTATGGCAACTGCTTGGCATCCGACCACAAGGTTCTACAGAGGGTAGTGCGTACGGCCCCATTCATCACTGGGGCCGAGCTCCCTGCCATCCAGGACCTCTATACCAGGCTGTGTTAGAGGAAGGCCCAAAAAATTGTTAAAGACTCCAGCCACCCAAGCCATAGACTTTTCTCTCTGCTACTGCAAGGCAAGCGGTACCAATGCACCAAGTCTGGAACCAACAGGAACCTGAAGAGCCAAAAGACTTCAAAGCAAGACTGCTAAATAGCTAATCAAATGGCTACCCGGACTACCTGCATTGACCCTTTTTTGCACTAACTCTCTTGCACTGACCCTTTTATGCACACACACTGGACTCTACCCACACACTCACACATACTTACACTGACACCCCAACACACATAACATACACACACATGCATACCGATGCCACACACTCACACACAAACACACACATTCACACTCACCACATATGCTGCTGCTACTATTTATTATCTATCCTGTTGCTTAGTCACTTTACCCATACCTATATGTACAGTACATTGCTACCTAAATTACCTCGTACCCTTGCACATCGACTCGGTACTGGTACTTTCTGTATATATTATTTTCTACTCCCTATATACTGTATAGCCATGTTATCTTTACTCTTAATTTTTATTAGTTATTCACAGAGTATGTATTCCTTGTGTCACTATTTAATTATTATTATACATTTTTTAAACTTATCTCTAACTCTGCATTGTTGGAAAAGGACCTGTAAGAAAGCATTTTACTGTTAGTCTACACCTGTTGTCCATGAAGCATGTGACAAATAAAATGGTCACAATTTTATTTCATTTTATTTATGCGTCTTCAGGCTATCTGTGTGTGAGAGAAGCTCTTCTGCGTCTGTTAGTGTTTTAAGAGAGGAGAAAGTGAGTGTGAGGGAATTCTACTGTAGTTTGTGTGTGTGCGTGTGTGTGTGTGTGTGTGTGTGTGTGTGTGTATGTGTGTGTGTGTGAGCCACGTGACCTCTCCCTCTCAGGGACAGAGGGAAACTGCGGCGGTGATGTCGCGGCTACTGGGTAGAGCTCCCCAGCGTGGTGTGTGTTCTTGCAGGATCCTCACAGCGAGGCTCCTGTGTCGGCCCCTCCCCTCACTGCTTCTCCCAATGACCCCCCTCTGCCAGATTAGAAACCAGCGGAGGAAAATAAATTACTTCTTCCCACATACCAAGTGAGATGAGTTGGGAAAGTCCTGCCTCAGCGCTCTTCCTCTCTTTTTCTTTCTCGCTTTCTTTCCCTCTCCCCTCTTTCCATTTCTTTATTTCTCTCGCTCTCGCTCTCTCTCTTTCCATTTCTATACTTATCTCTATCTCCCTCTTTCCTCCCACCTCCCCTTTCTCTCCGTCTCTCTCCCTCTCTTACAAAACTCCAAGAAGGACCCATACCATGTCTAAACCCTTTTACAGGATCCATTGAAGATTTTCAAATCAAATCACATTTTATTTGCCACATGCGCCGAATACAACAGGTGTAGACCTTACAATGAAATGCTTACTTACAAGCCCTTAATCAACAATGCAGTTTAAATACAAAGAATACAAAAAAAAAGTGTTCAGTAAAAAAATGATAATTAAAGAGCAGCAGTCAAATAAAATAACAGTAGGGAGGCTATATACAGGGGGTACCGGTACAGAGTCAATGTGCGGGGGCACCGGTTAGTTGAGGTAAATTAGGTAATATGTACATGTGGGTAGAGTGAAATTGACTATGCATAAATAATAAACAGAGTAGCAGCAGCGTGAAAGAGGGGGTTGGGGTGAGGTGAGGTGGGGGACAATGCAAATAGTCCGGGTAGCCATGATTAGCTGTTCAGGGGTCTTATGGCTTGGGGGTAGAAGCTGTTAAGAAGCTTTTTGGACCAAGACTTGGCGCTCCGGTACCGTTTGCCATGCGGTAGCAGAGAGAACAGCCTATGACTAGGGTGGCTGGAGTCTTTGACAATTTTTAGGGCCTTCCTCTGACACCACCTGGTATAGAGGTCCTGGATGACAGGAAGCTTGGCCCCAGTGATGTACTGGGCCGTACGCACTACCCTCTGTAGTGCCTTGCGGTCGGAGGCCGAGCAGTTGCCATACCAGGAGGTGATGCAACCGGTCAGGATGCTCTCGATGGTGCAGCTGTATAACTTTTTGATCTGAGGACCCATGCCAAATCTTTTCAGTCTCCTGAGGGGGAAAAGGCTTTGTCGTGCCCTCTTCACGACTGTCTTGGTGTGTTTGGACCATGATAGTTTGTTGGTGATGTGGACACCAAGGAACTTGAAGCTCTCAACCTGTTCCACTACAGCCCCGTCGATGAGAATGGGGGCGTGCTCAGTCCTCTTTTTTTCCCTGTAGTCCACAATCATCTCCTTTGTCTTGATCACGTTGATGGAGAGGTTGTTACCCTGGCACCATACGGCCAGGTCTCTGACCTCCTCCCTATAGGCTGTCTCATCGTTGTCGGTGATCAGGCCTACCACTGTTGTGTCGTCTGCAAATTTAATGATGGTGTTGGAGTCGTGCCTAGCCATGCAGTCGTGGGTGAACAGGGAGTACAGGAGGGGACTAAATCAAATCAAATCAAATCAAATCAAATTTTATTGGTCACATGCGCCGAATACAACAGGTGCAGACATTACAGTGAAATGCTTACTTAGCACCCCTGAGGGGCCTCAGTGTTGAGGATCAGCGTGGCAGATGTGTTGTTGCCTACCCTCACCACCTGGGGCGGCCCATCAGAAAGTCCAGGATCCAGTTGCAGAGGGAGGTGTTTAGTCCTAGGGTCCTTAGCTTAGTGATGAGCTTTGTGGGCACTATGGTGTTGAACGCTGAGCTGTATTCAACGAACAGCATTCTCACATAGGTGTTCTTTTTATCCAGGTGGGAAAGGGCTTTGTGGAGTGCAATTGAGATTGCGTCATCTGTGGATCTGTTGGGACAGTATGCATGATCACAGAGTCGTCTGGAACAGCTAGTGTTCTCATGCATGCTTCACTGTTGCTTGCCTCTAAGCGAACATAAAAGGCATTTAACCGTCCGGTAGGCTCGCGTCACTGGGCAGCTCACGGATTGGTAGTCCGTAATAGTTTGCAAGCCCTGCCACATCCGACGAGCATCAGAGCCGGTGTAGTAGGATTCAATCTTAGTCCTGTATTGACGCTTTGCCTGTTTGATGGTTCATCTGAGGGCATAGTGTGATTTTTTTATAAGCGTCCGGATTAGTGTCCTGCTCCTTGAAAGTGGAAGCTCTAGCCTTTAGCTCGGTGCGGATGTTGCCTGTAATCCATAGCTTCTGGTTGGGATATGTACGTACGGTCACTGTGGGGACAACGTCATCGATGCACTTATTAATTAAACCGGTGACTGAGGTGGTATACTCCTCAATGCCAGGGGCGCAACTTTGGTTTTAGAAATGGGGGGGGGGGACAAAACTTGGTGGGGGGTCTGGGGGTCCTCCCATTTTTGGGGGCATCTAAAGCTAATTTCCTGCATTTCTACACAATCGAATATGACCCATGGCCCTTCTAGCCATCTCTATTTAGAACAACATAAAGTAAGCAAAAATGCACAGTCATCAAACTAGGTAAGAGATCATTATTAATATGTGTAACTGATTGATAAGACTGAACTAGATCAATTCAATAATCAATATTGTGTTGCACCTTTAACCAATAGCCTAACAAATGAACAACTCTTGCAAATAAAGTACAAAGACTTTTGATTGTCTTTATTAAGACATCCTCTACATCAAATTTCAGCCAGACCGCCCAGCCAGCCCGAGCTGCCTGCACGCCTAACCCCCACCAGTCTAGTCAATAACTCAACACTCTCTCCAACAAAACTTACTTCCCATATTTTTTTTTTATGTCTCAAGGAAAGGTTTGGAAAACAAACGTTTCAGAAAAACACACATACACCTACACATTAACACACAGAAACAGTACACTCTCCATATAATTCATATCATAGGCCTAATAGTACTGTAGAGCTCTTTTTATCTGCACCCAATATTGCTGGGTCACCCCTTCCTGTCCTTAGGGGTCCACTGCCCTGCAGCGCTTTAGGATCTTAGTGAAACCTTCATTATTGAATACAGGTGTGTTAGGCCAAGGCCAGAGTGACAACCAACAGTACGGCAGACCCCAGGGCCAGGACTGAGCAGCCCAGCAGCTAGGGATTGCCTAAATAGGTATCTCCCCTTACGTGGGCATGTTTTCAATACAGACTCCTTTTGTCCTACTGTATTCCATATAAAGCATCGAGACCTTATGAAATTTGTACAGTATACCCTTAATCTTGTAATAAATCAAATCCAGAGATACATAACTTGACATTTCTTCCATCCATTGTGTGAGGATAACCAACCTTCCAATTAATGGCAATGCATTTCTTAGTCATTATAGATGCTATGTTTCTTCTGATAACAGTCTCCAGTATCAACATTTCCAAGCAAACAAAAACAGGGAGAAGGGATCATCTGTAGACAGAACATACTCTTTGGCAGAATTCAGCCAGCCTTCACAAGACCATGACATAATCAAATACTGTATGTTCCCTTTTGTGTTTTACACCTCCAGCAGAAGAATTACATTTCTGTGTGCATGATATTCAGTTTTACTGGCATATCGTACGTTCTATGGATGGTCTTAAACTGCAGTAATTTATGTCTGAGATTATATGAACATGATTGGACATTCTAACGTATCTGTATCTATTCATCATCACCAATGGCGTCTCCCAGGTCTTTCTCACATTTTTGTTAAACATGCTTTGTGTCATCAGGAAAAGCCTCTATTTGTCAGACTGCCTTAAAATAGTTTCAATCTTTGAAGCTTCTTGCTTGTCCAGTGTTTGCTGCACCGAGAAAATAGTGTTGTATCTGCAAAAATTCACCTCAGCTCCACAGACTGGTCTTCCCTGGCTGCCTGACCCTGATGAGACCCCTGTCACCATCTGATCCTGCTCAGATGAGGCATGACAAAGAATTACAGACTGTAGCCTACCCATCAACTCAAGATCGAACTTTGTATCCATTCACTGATTGTTATAATATACTGCAAAATCCACCTGAGCTCTATAGACTAGTCTTCCCTGGCTGTCTGACCCTGCAGGGACACCTATCACCATCTGCTCCTGCTAAGACATGATGAGCATAGTGTTGTGTACTGACTGTGCACCATGACAGTGAAGCCTGTAGAGCTGTTTATACCGTGTCAGTGTGAAAAGTAGGGAATTAGCTAGGGAAACTGACATATCAATAATGTTACATTGCTATACTGACTAATAAAACTCACATTGCGCTGAAAAAAAACGTCAGAATACCGGTCTTCAATCGTTTGGCAGCTAGTTTCATCGTTTGATTCAGGTCTACTGTGATTGAAAAATAATAACTTAAGTTAGTGAGCTAGCTAGCTAGCTAGCTACATTTAGCCAACTTTTTGCTAGCTCTGCTAGCTAATTGTACAATGGTACATCATCAAATGTACTTCAGTTGAAACGGGACAAAACAAAGGCTACAAAACATTTCATACACACAAAAGTTGTTAGATACTGCTACCTGACAGATAGCTAGAGGCTAGCTAGAGCTGAACTGGCTGTGGTAGCTGCTAGCTAGCTAACTAGCTGCTAGTACAGTTCATTTACTTCAGTTGAGAGGGGATGAAACATTAGCTAACTTAAAATGTCAGTTACACTACTAGCTCAGCACTGGGAATAAATATTTTTTGTTGTTGTCAAACAGCAGTTACCTTGCCAGCTAGATCAGTCAACTAAAGAGTAGCCAGTTTCTGCTCTACCTGCTTTTACAACTCAGAGAAAAAGCGCAACACAGACAGCAGCAGCCTCTGTTCATCTCTCCCGTGCTGGTCCTATACGCCAGCCTTTCAGAAGCTTTGCCTTCATACAGCCAGTCCGCACGCTCTGTGGTGTCTGTGCGGTCCTAAATCCAGCCTGGTCAAACCGAAAACCGCTCTGAGGCATCCGCATGGTCCTAAAGCACACCGGAGCCGAGTTTTGTATCACAGTGCAATGATAAAACTGAAGGGGACAAAAATGCAATTTCAGAATGTGAGGGGGTCATGTCCCCCCCGTCCCCAGTGAAAGTTGCGCCCCTGCTCAATGCCATTGGATGAATCCCAGAACATACTCCAGTCTGTGCTAGCAAAATAGTCCTGTAGCTTTGCATCCGTGTCATCTGACCATTTCCATATTGAGTGAGTCACTGGTACTTCCTGCTTTAGTTTTTGCTTGTAAGCAGGAATCAGGAGGATAGAATTATGGTCAGATTTGCCAAATGGAGTGCGTGGGAGAGCTTTGTACGCGTCTCTGTGTGTGGAGTAAAGTTGGTCTAGAGTTTTCTATTCTCTGGTTGCACGTGACATGCTGGTAGAACTGAGGTAAAACGGATTTAAGTTTGCCTGCATTAAAGTCCCCAGCCACTAGGAGCGCCGCTTCTGGATGAGCATTTTCTTATTTGCTTATGGCCTTATACAGCTCGTTGAGTACCGGTCTTAGTGCCAGCATCAGTTTGTGGTGGTAAATAGACAGCTGCGAAAAATATAGATGAAAACTTTCTTGGTAGATAGTGTGGTCTACAACTTATCATAAGGTACTCTACCTCAGGCGAGCAATGCCTCGAGACTTCTTCAATATTCCACATCACGCACAAGCTGTTATTTACACAGACCACCACCCCTCATCTTACCGGAGGTAGCTGTTCTGTCTTGCCGATGAAAGGAAAACCCAGCCAACTGTATATTATCCATGTCGTCGTTCAGCCACGACTCGGTGAAACATAAGATATCACCGTACTTTATGTCCCGTTGGTAGGATAGTCTTGAACGGAGCTCATCCAGTTTATTCTCCAGTGATTGCACGTTGGCCAATAGGACGGATGGTAGAGGCGGGTTACCCACTCGCCAACGAATTCTCACAAGGCACCCGGATCTGCGGCCCCTGTATCTCCGTTTCGTCTTCATGCGAATGAAAGGGATTTGGGCCTGATCCGGGAGCAGCAGTATATCCTTCGCGTCAGACTCAATAAAAAAAAATATTAGTCCAAGGTGAGTAAGTGCTGTTCTGATATCCAGAAGCTCTTTTTGGTTATAAGAGACGGTAGCAGAAACATTATGTACAAAATAACTTACAAACAATGCGAAAAAACCCACAAATTGTCACAATTGGTTAGGAGCCCGTAAAACGGCAGCCATCCCCTCCGGCGCCATTATCCATCACCTGCTGGAGGGGCCGGAGTAACACAGCCTTCGGACGGAAGTAACAGCTGGCGAGAAGTGCACAATATCTGTGTTATCTCCATGTTTCTGGTTTGTAATGCTTGTTACTTTCAACAAATATACTATCAGCCATAATTTCATGAGCTGAAATAAAACATCCCAGAAATGTTTAATATGCACAAAAACCTTATTTCTCTAAAATCTTGTGCACATAATCAATCCACCTGACAGGTGTTGCATATCAAGAAGCTGATTAAACAGCATGATCATTACACAGGTGCACCTTGTGCTGGGGACAATAAAAGGCCACTCTAAAATGTGCAGTTTTGTCACGCAACACAATGCCACAGATGTCTGAAGTTTTGAGGGAGCGTGCAATTGGCATGCTGACTGCAGGAATGTCAACCAGAGCTGTTGCCAGAGAATTTAAGGTTAATTTCTCTACCATAAGCCGCTTCCAATGTCATTTTAGAGAATTTGGCAGTACGTCCAACCAGCCTCACAACCGCACACCACATGTATGCCGTTGTGTGGGCGAGCGGTTTGCTGATGTCAACGTTGTGAACAGAGTGCCCTATGGTGGCGGTGGGGTTATGATAAGGCATAAGCTACGGACAACGAACACAATTGCATTTTATAAATGGCAATTTGAATGCACAGAGATCCCGTGACGAGATCCTGAGGCCCATTGTCGTGCCATTCATCCCCTGCCATCAACTCATGTTTCAGCATGATAATGCACGGCCCCATGTCGCAAGGATCTGTACACAATTCCTGGAAGCTAAAAATGTCCCAGTTCTTCCATGGCCTGCATACTCACCACTGTGATGCTCTGGTCCAACATGTACGACAGCGTGTTCCAGTTCCCGCCAATATCCAGCAACTTTGCACAGCCATTGAAGAGGAGTGGGACAACATTCCACAGACCACAATCAACAACCTGATCAACACTATGCGAAGCAGATGTGTCGGCTGCATGAGGCAAATTGTGGTTACACCAGATCAGTGGTGGTCAGTGCCATTTAAGATGAGGGAGGACATTTATTTTTTCATGAGCATGGCCTTATTTCTATTACAGCATATTGGATGACTCTCATTCATATTCCATTCCCCAGTTCAATATAATAGCGATAGGTTTAGGCTACTACATGATACTCACATTTTCCCTATACCCATCATGAGGTTGCTACAACCTAGCCTATGAATTAAAGTTTACAACGTAGGTGCACACAGGTCGAGAGACAAATTTGAGGTGACAGACAGTGACACATGGACAGACAGTAACATTCAATACCGCCTTGCACACTCTTGCCTGCATCTAGCTGATATAGGGTGTAATCATTAGTCAAACAGTTGCAAACAAGCATTTCTATTGGACAAATTCAGGTATGTGTATCCCCGTTTTGTTCCGTTTGCAACAAGTTAGAGAAAAATGGTATTATATAATGAAATCTTCCCCTACTTCTCTGCTTTTCAAATCCACAATCGGATTGTCCCACTCCTCTTCAATGGCTGTGCAAAGTTGCTGGATATTGGCGGGAACTGGAACACGCTGTCGTACACGTTGGAAGAAATGTTTTTCAACAGAATTGGCGGAATGTATACACCCCTGATCACGCATAATCAGTTCTGATCATTTCACTTTCATAGCAGCCACGTTGTATTCCTTCTCTCATCTATGCGCTCTCCTCCTCTCACCTCTTCCCTTCGCTTGTGGACTTCAATGCGCAACACATCAGCTGTATGTGACCTGGCGAAAATACCTTTCCAAACCAAACTGCTGCACACAGCCTACATTGTTGTCACCATATTAGCTAAAGTAACATTATAGTCAGCATAGCTAATAGAACTAACATGTTAGTAAACCCGCTACAATCGTGCAGTAACGTTAGTTTACAGTCAGTAAGCAGTTACACCGGCGGGCCCCTGTGGCAATAAATTATTAATACCAAAAGCTTACCTTGACTTGGAAGAATTCCAGTGTTGTGTTGGAAAGTCATAGCCAGCTAGCTAACATAGCATCCCTCTGTTTGAGCAGGGTGTTTCAGTAGGCTAAACTAGCTAGCTGCATTTGCTAGCTAAGTAAGTGAAACTGAAAGTGAAAAAAAAATACGAAATCTCTCTCTATTTCTCTCTTGCTTCTCCTTCATTTGAGAATAAATTAATTTGTTCAAAACTGTTCAACTATTGTCTTTCTCTCTCTTTTATATACTGCAGTGCTAGCTAGCTGTAGCTTATGCTTTCAGTACTAGATTAATTATCTGTTCCTTTGATTGGGTGGACAACATGTCAGTTCATGCTGCAAGAACTCTGATATGGTGGAGGACGTCCTCCGGAAGTTGTCATAATTACTGTGTAAGTGTATGGAAGGGGGTGAGAACCATGAGCCTCCTAGGTTTTGTATTGAAGTCAATGTACCTAGAGGAGGGCAGAAGCTAGCTGTCCTCCGGCTACACCATGGTGCTAAACTACAGCAAAATAGTGTGTTTTAATCAGTTATTTGGTGACGTGATTATATTTAGTTTAGTTTTATCTAAAAAGGATAACTTTTTAAATATTTTACAATTTACATTTTTATGAAATTGGTCCTCCCCTTCCTCCTCTGAGGAGCCTCCACTGCACCAGATCCACACCGCTACCTTTTTAAAATGTATCTGTGACCAACAGATGCATGTGTATTC
The DNA here is from genome assembly GCF_964263955.1 of Coregonus lavaretus. NCBI lineage: Eukaryota > Metazoa > Chordata > Actinopteri > Salmoniformes > Salmonidae > Coregonus > Coregonus lavaretus. Next base: position 66,091,284 of record NC_139988.1, on the reverse strand, counting down.
CCAGTCATGTGAAATCCATAGATTAGGACCTAATGAATTGATTTCAATTGAATTATTTCCTTATATGAACTGTAACTCTGTAAAATATTTGAAATTGTTGCATGTTACATTTATATTTTTGTTCAGTGTATATATATATTTTTTAAATAAGATGCAGTACAACCGAGGCGAAGGCGTTAGAAATGCTATTGGCTGCGAATCTGGTTCTGTACACTAGGTGGCAACATGTGCTCTTTTTAAAGGACGGGCCCCTAGCTTTCAAAGGCCCTAGGATCCATGTTTACAGGGGTGGTCAGCCAGTTACTGGGATGACAACCTAACTTGGGATGGGGGGAGATTTGAGAAGGTGGAATACTGGAGGACAATTAGAGGTGTACTTAGTCGCAACAGTGCAAATATCATGGTACAGCTATATGGACACTCAATTATCATGGTTATTCTTCATGGTAAGTTTACAAACATACAGTGCCATTAAAAAGTATTGGACCCCTTCTGATTTTCTCTATTTTTGCATATTTTTGATACTGAATGTTATCAGATCTTCAACCAAAACTTAATATTAGATAAAGGGAACCTGAGTTTACAAATAACAATAAAAATGTATACTTATTTTATTTATTTAATTAATAAAGTTATGCAACACCCAATTCCCCTGTGTGAAAAAGTAATTGCCACATTACACTCAATAACTGGTTGTGCCACCTTTAGCTGCAATGACTGCAACCAAATGCTTCTTGTACAGTCGTGATCCAAAGTTTTGAGAATGACACAAGTATTGGTCTTCACAAAGTTTTCTGCTTCAGTGTTTTTAGATATTTTTGTCAGATGTTACTATGGTATACTGAAGTATAATTACAAGCATTTCATAAGTGTCAAAGGCTTTTATTGACAATTACATTAAGTTTATGCAAAGAGTCAATATTTGCAGTGTTGACCCTTCTTTTTCAAGACCTCTGCAATCCGCCCTGGCATGCTGTCAATTAACTTCTGGGCCACATCCTGACTGATGGCAGCCCATTCTTGCCTAATCAATGCTTGGAGTTTGTTAGAATTTGTGGTTTTTGTTTGTCCACCCGCCTCTTGAGGATTGACCACAAGTTCTCAATGGGATTAAGGTCTGGGGAGTTTCCTGGCCATGGACCCAAAATTCAGATGTTTTGTTCCCCGAGCCACTTAGTTATCACTTTTGCCTTATGGCAAGGTTCTCCATCATGCTGGAAAAGGCATTGTTCGTCACCAAACTGTTCTTGGATGGTTGGGAGAAGTTGCTCTCGGAGGATGTGTTGGTACCATTCTTTATTCATGGCTGTGTTCTTAGGCAAAATTGTGAGTGAGCCCACTCCCTTGGCTGAGAAGCAACCCCACACATGAATGGTCTCAGGATGCTTTACTGTTGGCATGACACAGGACTGATGGTAGCACTGACCTTATCTTCTCCGGACAAGCTTTTTTCCGGACGCCCCAAACAATCAGAAAGGGGATTCATCAGAGAAAATGACTTTACCCCAGTCCTCAGCAGTCCAATCCCTGTACCTTTTGTAGAATATCAGTCTGTCCCTGATGTTTTTCCTGGAGAGAAGTGGCTTCCTCGCTGCCCTTCTTGACACCAGGCCATCCTCCAAAAGTCTTCACCTCACTGTGCGTTCAGATGCACTCACACCTGCCTGCTGCCATTCCTGAGCATGCTCTGCACTGGTGGTGCCCCGATCCCACTGCTGAATCAACTTTAGGAGACGGTCCTGGCGCTTGCTGGACTTTCTTGGGCGCCCTGAAGCCTTCTTCACAACAATTGAACCTCTCTCCTTGAAGTTCTTGATGATCCGATAAATGGTTGATTTAGGTGCAATCTTACTAGCAGCAATATCCTTGCCTGTGAAGCCCTTTTTGTGCAAAGCAATGATGACGGCACGTGTTTCCTTGCAGGTAACCATGGTTAACAGAGGAAGAACAATGATTTCAAGCACCACCCTCCTTTTAAAGCTTCCAGTCTGTTATTCTAACTCAATCATCATGACAGAGTGATCTCCAGCCTTGTACTTGTCAACACTCTCACCTGTGTTAACGAGAGAATCACTGACATGATGTCAGCTGGTCCTTTTGTGGCAGGGCTGAAATGCAGTGGAAATGTTTTTTGGGGATTAAGTTCATTTTCATGGCAAAGAGGGACTTTGCAATTAATTGCAATTCATCTGATCACTCTTCATAACATTCTGGAGTATATGCAAATTGCCATCATAAAAACTGAGGCAGCAGACTTTGTGAAAATTAGTATTTGTGTCATTCTCAAAACCTTTGACCACGACTGTAGTTGTTGATCAGTCTCTCACATTGCTGTGGAGGAATTTTGGCCCACTCTTGCATGCAGAACTTTTTTAACTCAGCGACATTTGTGGGTTTTCAAGCATGAACTGCTTGTTCAAAGTCCTGCCACAACATCTCAAATTGGGATTAGGTCTGGAATTTGATAAGGCCATTCCAAAACTTCAAAGTTGTGGCTTTTAACCATTTTCATGTAGACTTGATTGTGTATTTTGGATCAATGTCTTGCTGCATGACCCAGCTGCGCTTCAGCATCATCTCACAGATGGATGGCTTGACATTCTCCTGTAGAATACTCTGATACAGAGCAGAATTCATGGTTCCTTCTATTAAGGCCAATCATTCAGGTCTTGAGGCAGCAAAGCATCCCCAAACCATCACGCTTCTGTTTCGATGTACTCAAAGGACCGTTAACATGTTTTAACTACTCTTATAAAAATGGTAGATTATCAGATACTCAGCAAGAAGGTCTGATTTCACAATTACTGAAACAGGACCCAGGTGGTAAATATAAAGATCCAGTCCACCTAAAAAACTGGAGACCCCTTACACTTCAGTGTTGTGATGCCAAAATTCTAGCAAAATGCATAGTGCATAGAATTAAAAAGATATTGTCGGATATTATTCATCCTAATCAGACATTTTTTTTTTACATGGACGATACATTGGAGATAATATAGGACAAGTACTGGAAACAATAGAACACTATGAAAAAACTGGGAAACCAGGTCTGGTATTCATATAAAATAAAATAAAATCAAATTTTATTGGTCACATACACATATTTAGCAGATGTTCTTGCCGGTGTAGCGAAATGCTTGTGTTCCTAGCTCCAACAGTGTAGTTGTATCTAACAATTCACAACAATACACACACATCTAAAAGTAAAGAAATATATAAATATTAGGACGAGCAATGTCGGAGTGGCATTGACTAAAATATAGTAGAATAGAATACAGTATATACAGAGCTTTCAGAAAGTATTCAGACCCCTTAACATTTTCTAAATTTTGTTACATTACAGCCTTATTCTAAAATTGATTAAATAAAAAATTTTACTCATCAATCTACACACAATACCCCATAATGACGAAGCGAAAACAGGTTTTTAGAAATGTTTGGAAAATAATACAAAATAAAAAACAGAAATACCTTATTTACATACGTATTCAGACCCTTTGCTATGAGACTTGAAATTGAGCTCAGGTGCATCCTTTCCATTGATCATCCTTGAGATGTTGCTACAACTTGATTGGAGTCCACCTGTGGTAAATTCAATTGATTGGACATGATTTGGAAAGGCACCCAGCTGTTTATATAAGGTCCCAAAGTTGACAGTGCATGTCAGAGCAAAGACCAAGCCATGAGGTCGAAGGAATTGTCCGTAGAGCTCCGAGACAGGATTGTGTCGAGATCTGGGGAAGAGTATCAAAACATTTCTGCAACATTGAAGGTCCCCAAGAACACAGTGGGCGCCATCATTCTTAAATGGAAGAAGTTTGAAACCATCAAGACTCTTCCTAGAGCTGGCCGCCTGGCCAAACTGAGCAATCAGGGGAGAAAAGCCTTGGTCAGGGTGGTGACCAAGAACCCGATGGCCACTCTGACAGAGCTCCAGAGTTCCTCTGTGGAGATGGGAGAACCTTCCAGAAGGACAACAATCTCTGCAGCCCTCCGCCAATCAGGCCTTTATGGTAGAGTGGCCAGACGGAAGCCAGTCCTCAGTAAAAGGCACATGACAGCCCACTTGGAGTTTGCCAAAAGGCAACTAAAGGACTCAGACCATGAGAAACAAGATTCTCTGGTCTGATGAAACCAAGATTGAACTCTTTGGCCTGAATGCCAAGCGTCAAGTCTGGAGGAAACCTGGTACCATCCCTACGGTGAAGCATGGTGGTGGCAGCATCATGCTGTGGGGATGTTTTTCAGCGGCAGAGACTGGGAGACTAGTCAGGATCGAAGGAAAGATGAACAGAGCAAAGTACAGAGAGATCCTTGATGAAAACCTGCTCCAGAGCGCTCAGGACCTCAGACTGGGATGAAGGTTCACCTTCCAACAGGACAACGACACTAAGCACACAGGCAAGACAACGCAGGAGTGGCTTCGGGACAAGTCTCTGAATGTCCCTGAGTGGCCCTGCCAGAGCCCGGACCTTGAAAAGTCAAGGGGTCTGAATATTTTCTGAATGCACTGTACATATGAAATGAGTAAAGCAGTACGTAAACATTATTAAAGTGACTAGTGTTCCATTATTAAAGTGACCAGTGACTCCATGTCTAAGTATATAGGGCAGCAGCCTCTAAGGTGCAGGGTTGAGTAAACCGGGTGGTAGCCAGCTAGTGATGGCTATTTAACAGTCTGATGGCCTTGAGATAGAAGCTGTTTTTCAGTCTCTCGGTCCCAGCTTTGATGCACCTGTACTGTCCTCACCTTCTGGATGGTAGCGGGGTGAACAGGCCGTGGCTGATCACCCTGATTAACTATTTTGTCATATCCCAGTTGACCTATTTACTTATGGCCCTGCCTACACCTAACGACTTGCTTTTGTAATTTATATGAGCAAAAAATATTTCACTTTATTTGGAACGACAAGCCAGAAATAATTAAATGGGCCTATTTATATAATGATTATGAATTCGGAAGGCAGAAGTTATTAAATATTAAAGCATTGGACCTCTCACTGAAGGCTTCAGTCATACAAAAACTATACTTAAATTTGAACTGGTTCTCTAGCAGATGAGTAAGAATGGCTCACCCCGTGTTAAAGAATGGCATTTTGTTCCCTTTATTCAGATTACAACCTCTCACTTTTGGTTATTTTAAAAATAAATAATCTCCAAAATATCGCTATTTTTAAAACAAGCCATGGAAGCTTGTTGCAATTTCAGATTAATCCACCAGAAAAGACAGAACAAATATTACGGTTAAACTCAAATATACTAATTAATAAAACACTTTTTATGATTAAAAACGGTATAATCTTTGTAAATTATATCATAAATAGGACTGGTAGAGATATGTCACACATGCAGTTAACAAAAATATATGGAAATGTCTGTTCTAAATATACTCCACCAAATACTGTGTCCATAAAATGCATGTATACTGAACAAAAATATAAACGCAGCATGCAACAATTTCAAATACTTTTCTGAGTTACAGTTCATATAAGGAAATCAGTCAATTGAAATAAATAAATTAGGTCCTAATCTATGGATTTCACATGACTGGGCAGGGGTGCAGCCATGGGTGGGTCTGGGAGGGCATAGGCCCACCCACTTGGGAGCAAGGCCGACCCACTGGGGAGCCAGGCCCAGCCAATCAGAATGAGTTTTTCCCCACAAAAGGGCTTTATTACAGACAGAAATAATCCTCTGTGTGTGTTTGTGTGAGTGTGCGTGTCCGTGTGTGCGTGGAGAGGGAGACAGAGAAAGTGTTAAATGGGAGAGATAGAAAGAGCAGAGTCCAGTCTCTTGTCAGTCAGAAACGTTTCAGCACCATGGACAGAGCAAGAGAGCAAAACCCTCCATCTGGAATCCATTAGATTCATACAATATTACCGAAACCCACTGGCATTCACTCCAATTGAATAACATCCCATATCAATTATTATTGTACAATAATTGTACAGTATTCCCCCAATATTCCCCCAAACAGCCAGGAGTCGAAGTCAAACTTCATTTGTAGCTTCTAATAATTTAGGTAGGAATTGAGATCATTTTTACCTGATCCGAGACCTGTTCTTACAGTAACACATTCAAGTTTCTTCAAGTGCAGTCGCAAAAACCATCAAGTGCTATGATAAAACTGGCTCTCATGAGGACCGCCACAGGAATGGAAGACCCAGACTTACCTCTGCTGCAGAAGATAAGTTTATTAGAGTTACCAGCCTCAGAAATTGCAGCCCAAATAAATGCTTCACAGAGGAGGACAGGCTCTTTGTAATGGCTGGAATGGAATGAAAGGAACTGTATCAAACACATCAAACACATGGAATTCGTTCTATTTCATTCCAGCCATTATAATAAGCCCATCCTCTTATAGCACCTCCCACCAGCCTCCACTGTTGCAGTATGAACACATACATTCATATATACACACACACACCCCTCTCCAACACCCTGTCATGATAACACACATGGCTGAACTCCCCCCCGTCCCCTTGCTGCTGAACTGAGCTTCACTCATCCTGCAAACCTGTTGCTAAGCGACTCAAAAAAATTCAGGATGAAAGGACAATTTCTGCTTCCCGGAAAAAATCTGTTCCTGTGTCTGAGAAAACAGTGCTGGGGAGTCGTTCAGCTGTTACACTCATTACTGTAACATGGTGCTATGCTACAGTCCTGGGAGAGGACATTTCACTGTGAGGACGGGAATGACGAGTTCTGAACAGCCCCTACACTAGTACACTACTTACATCAGGGGTGTCAAACTCATTCCATGAAGGGCCTAGTGTCTGCAGGTTTTTGTTGTTTCTTTCAATTTAGATATAGACAACCAGGTGACGGGAGTTCTTTACTAATTAGTGACCTTGATTCATTAATCAAATACAAGGGAAGAGCGAAAACCCAGAGACACTCGGCCCTCCGTGGAATAAGTTTGACACATGAGACTACATTATCAGACTTCACATGGCTCTACTGTATCTACTTCCAGGTTTTATCAGTAGATGGTATGATTGGCAGCTACAGTTGAAGTCGGAAGTTTACATACACCTTAGCCAAATACATTTAAACTGTCACGATCGTCAGGGAGAGACCAATGCGCAGCGTGTTGAACGAACATGGTGAACTTTATTATCTTTTGTGATAATCTACCATAAACAAAACAAGAAACGACTCGTGAAGTCCACGGTGACAATGACCGAACACGGAACAAAAACCCACAAACACAAAGGGAAAACAGACAGTTTAAATATGGCTCCCAATCAGAGACAACCAGCCAACAGCTGACACTCGTTGCCTCTGATTGGGAGTCACTCAGGCAAACATAGAATACAACAAACTAGAATGAACACCACAGAATGAACACACCCTGGCTCAACATATAGAGTCCCAGAGCCAGGGTGTGACAGTACCCCCCCCTAAAGGCGCGGACTGCGACCGCGCCTCAACTAAACAAAACAGGGGATGGCTGGGCGGGCATACCTCCTCGGCGGCGGTTCTGGCTCCGGCCTTGACCACCACCCTCCAATACACCCCCCATAGCGCCCCTGGTCCAGTCTGGCCCCGCCGGCTGGAGCCGAACTGGACTTAGCAGGAGCGGTTAGCTTCAGCTCCATAGTGGAGCAGTTGACCGGTACCTTACCAGGCACCGGTGACCCAGGCACGGGTTGTGCTGGACTGACGACGCGCACCCCTGGCTTGGTGCGTGGAGGAGGAACGGGCCTTACCAGGCTGACGACGCGCACCCCTGCCTTGGTGCGAGTGGCAGGAACAGGCCGGGCCGGGCTGGCGACGCGCACCGTAGACTTGGTGCGAGTGGCAGGAACAGGCCGGGCCGGGCTGGCGACGCGCACCGTATACTTGGTGCGAGTGGCAGGAACAGGCCGGGCCGGGCTGGCGACGCGCACCGTATACTTGGTGCGAGTGGCAGGAACAGGCCGGGCCGGGCTGGCGACGCGCACCGTATACTTGGTGCGAGTGGCAGGAACAGGCCGGGCCGGGCTGGCGACGCGCACAGTAGGCTTGGTGCGTGGAGCAGGGACAGGCCGGACCGGGCTGGCGACGCACACCGTAGGCTTGGTGCGTGGAGCAGGGACTGGCCGGACTGGGCTGGCGACGCACACCGTAGGCTTGGTGCGTGGAGCAGGGACTGGCCGGACTGGGCTGGCGACGCACACCGTAGGCTTGGTGCGTGGAGCAGGGACAGGCCGGACCGGGCTGGCGACGCACACCGTAGGCTTGGTGCGTGGAGCAGGGACTGGCCGGACTGGGCTGGCGACGCACACCGTAGGCTTGGTGCGTGGAGCAGGGACAGGCCGAACCGGGCTGTGGAGACGGATAGGAGCCCTGGAGTGAAGAGCGGCCACAACCCGTCCTGGCTCAATGCCTACCCTCACACACTCTGTGTGAGGCATCCGCACAGGACGTACAGGGCGGTGTATCCGTAACCTGGTGGCCTCCAGAATCCGCCCCTTTTTTGCCTCCGTCAGCCCCGTCGTCCATGCCGTGTGCCCCCCCCTAAAAATGTTCTGGGGTTGCCTCTCGACCGCCCGACGACGACCCTGATCACGCCGTTGCTCCTCTCTACGGCGCGCCTCCACCGTCTCTTCTCCCGGCGCTTCCTCCCATGTCCAGCCCAAGAGCTGCCCCTGGACACGCTGCTTGTTCGTTGCATGGTGGGTTTTTCTGTCACGATCGTCAGGGAGAGACCAATGCGCAGCGTGTTGAACGAACATGGTGAACTTTATTATCTTTTGTGATAATCTACCATAAACAAAACAAGAAACGACTCGTGAAGTCCACGGTGACAATGACCGAACACGGAACAAAAACCCACAAACACAAAGGGAAAACAGACAGTTTAAATATGGCTCCCAATCAGAGACAACCAGCCAACAGCTGACACTCGTTGCCTCTGATTGGGAGTCACTCAGGCAAACATAGAATACAACAAACTAGAATGAACACCACAGAATGAACACACCCTGGCTCAACATATAGAGTCCCAGAGCCAGGGTGTGACATAAACTCAGTTTTTCACAATTCCTGACATTTAATCCTAGTAAAAATTCCCTGTCTTAGGTCAGTTAGGATCACCACTTTATTTTAAGAATGTGAAATGTCAGAAAAATAGTAGAGAGAATTATTTATTTCAGCTTTTATTTTTTTCATCACATTCCCAGTGGGTCAGAAGTTTACATACACTCAATTAGTATTTGGTAGCATTGCCTTTAAATTGTTTAACTTGGGTCAAAGTAGCCTTCCACAAGCTTCCCACAGTTTCGGGTAGCCTTCCACAAGCTTCCCACAATAAGTTGGGTGAATTTTCGCCCATTCCTCCTGACAGAGCTGGTGTAACTGAGTCAGGTTTCTAGGCCTCCTTGCTTGCACACGCTTTTTCAGTTCTGCCCACAAATGTTCTATAGGATTGAGGTCAGGGCTTTGTGATGGCCACTCCAATACCTTGACTTTGATGTCCTTAAGCCATTTTGCCACAACTTTGGAAGTATGCTTGGGGTCATTGTCCATTTGGAAGACCCATTTGCGACCAAGCTTTAACTCCCTGACTGATGTCTTGAGATGTTCTGGGATTGATTTGCACTTTTCGCACGAAAGTACGTTCATCGCTAGGAGACAGAACGCATCTCCTTCCTGAGCGGTATGATGGCTGCATGGTCCCATGGTGTTTATACCTGCGTACTATTGTTTGTACAGACGTGATACCTTCAGGCGTTTGGAAATTGCTCCCAAGGATGAACCAGACTTGTGGAGGTCTACAAAAAAATGTCTGAGGTCTTGGCTGATTTCTTTTGATTTTCCCATGATGTCAAGCAAAGAGGCACTGAGTTTGAAGGTAGGCCTTGAAATACATCCACAGGTACACCTCCAATTGACTCAAATGATGTCAATTAGCCTATCAGACGCTTCTAAAGCCATGACATCATTTTCTGGAATAAAGGCACAGTCAACTTAGTGTATGTAAACTTCTGACCCACTGGAATTGTGATACAGTGAATTATAAGTGAAATAATCTGTCTGTAAACAAATGTTGGAAAAATGACTTGTGTCATGCACGAAGTAGATGTCCTAACCGACTTGCCAAAACTATAGTTTGTTAACAAGAAATTTGTGGAGTGGTTGAAAAATGAGTTTTAATGACTCCAACCTAAGTGTACGTAAACTTCCGACTTCAACTGTAAATCCTACTGGGATTGACAGAGCCTCAAAAAGCCTGTTATTCCTGTTCTTGCTAGAGGCTAAATTCATATGTTACAGTAAGAGCAGGTCTCAGATCAGGTAAAGATGATCTCAATTCCTACATAAATTATTAGAAGTTACAAATTAAGTTTGACTTTGACTCCTGGCTGTTTGGGGGAATATTGGGGGAATACTGTACAATTATTGTACAATAATAATTGATATGGGATGTTATTCAATTGGAGTGAATGCCAGTGGGTTTCAGTAATATTGTATGAATCTAATGGATTCCAGATGGAGGGTTTTGCTCTCTTGCTCTGTCCATGGTGCTGAAACGTTTCTGACTGACAAGAGACTGGACTCTGCTCTTTCTATCTCTCCCATTTAACACTTTCTCTGTCTCCCTCTCCACGCACACACGGACACGCACACTCACACAAACACACACAGAGGATTATTTCTGTCTGTAATAAAGCCCTTTTGTGGGGAAAAACTCATTCTGATTGGCTGGGCCTGGCTCCCCAGTGTGTCGGCCTGGCTCCCAAGTGGGCTCTCCACGCACACACAGACACACACACACACACACACACACAGCTGGAGGGTCAGAGAGAGAAATCTGTACTATTGCCTCGCTAGCCCCGCCGCGAACCAGGTTCCCTAAAACGGGAAGCCTGGGGAAGTTCCATGGCAGAAATCAGCTAAAGAGGGTTCGGAACCCAGTGTAAAACAGTGATGCCCTGCAACAAGTCAAACCATTCAAATGCCTTGTTTGGGCGGAGCTCCACCCCTGTTAGTGAGCATTTCTCCTTTGCCAAGATAATCCATCCCCCTGACAGGTGTGGCATATCAAGAAGCTGATTAAACAGCATGATCATTACACAGGTGCACCTTGTGCTGGGGATAATAAAAGGCCACTCTAAAATGTGCAGTTTTGTCATACAACACAATGCCACAGATGTCACAAGTTTTGAGGGAGAGTGCAATTAGCATGCTGACTGCAGGAAGGTCCACCAGAGCTGTTGCCAGAGAATGTAATGTTCATTTCTCTACCATAAGCCGCCTCCATCGTTGTTTCAGAGAATTTGGCAGTATGTCCAACCGGTGTCACAACCACAGACCACGTGTATGGAGTTGTGTGAGCGACAGGTTTGCTGATGTCAACGTTGTGAACAGAGTGCCCCATGATGGCGGTGGGGTTATGTTATCGGCAGACATAAGCTGCAGACAACGAATACATTTGCATTTTATCAATGGCAATTTGAATGCACAGATACAGTGACGAGATCCTGAGGCCCAATGTCGTGCCACTCATCCGCCACCATCACCTCATGTTTCAGCATGATAATGCAAGACCCCATGTCGCAAGGATCTGTACACAATTCCTGGAAGCTGAAAATGTCCCAGTTCTTCCATGGCCTGCATACTCACCAGACATGTCACCCATTGAGCATGTTTGGGATGCTCTGGATCGACGTGTACAACAGCGTGTTCCAGTTCCTGCCAATATCCAGCAACTTTGCACAGCCATTGAAGAGGAGTGGGACAACATTCCACAGGCCTAATCAAATCTATGTGAAGAAGATGTGTCACGCTACTTGAGGCAAATTGTGGTCACACCAGATACTGACTGGTTTTCAGATCCACCCCCCTACCTTTTTTAAAAGGTATCTGTGACCAACAGATGCATATCTGTATTCCCAGTCATGTGAAATCCATAGATGAGAGCCTAATGAATTCATTTCAATTGACTGATTTTCTTATACGAACTGTAACTCAGTAAAATCTTTGTTAAATGCAACCAGAGGAAAAAAAACTCTAGACCACCTTTACTCCACACACAGAGACGCATACAAAGCTCTCCCTCGCTCTCCATTTGGCAAATCTGACCATAACTCTATCCTCCTGATTCCTGCTTATAAGCCAAAACTAAAGCAGGAAGCACCAGTGACTCGGTTAATAAAAAAGTGGTCAGATGAAGCAGATGCTAAGCTACAGGACTGTTTTGCTAGCACAGACTGGAACATGTTATGGGATTCTTCAGATAGCATTGAGGAGTACACCACATCAGTCACTGGCTTCATCAATAAGTGCATTGATGACGTCGTCCCCACAGTGACCATACATACATACCCCAACCAGAAGCCATGGATTACAGGCAACATCCGCACTGAGCTAAAGGGTAGAGCTGCCGCTTTCAAGGAGCGGGACTCTAACCCGGACGCTTATAAGAAATCCCACTATGCCCTCCGACGAACCATCAAACAGGCAAAGAGTCAATACAGGACTAAGATTGAATCGTACTACACCGGCTCTGACGCTCGTCGGATGTGGCAGGGCTTGAAAACTAATACAGACTACAAAGGGAAGCACAGCCGCGAGCTACCCAGTGACACAAGCCTACCAGACGAGCTAAACCACTTCTATGCTCGCTTCGAGGCAAGCAACACTGAAGCATGCATGAGAGCACCAGCTGTTCCGGATGACTATGTGATCACGCTCTCCGTAGCCAATGTGAGTAAGACTTTTAAGCAGGTCAACATTCACAAGGCCGCAGGGCCAGACGGATTACCAGGACGTGTACTCCGAGCATGTGCTGACCAACTGGCAAGTGTCTTCACCAACATTTTCAACATGTCCCTGACTGAGTCTGTAATACCAACATGTTTCAAGCAGACCACTTAGTCCCCGTGCCCAAGGACACTAAGATAACCTGCCTAAATGACTACCGACCCGTAGCACTGACGTCTGTAGGCATGAAGTGCTTTGAAAGGCTGGTCATGGCTCACATCAACACCATTATCCCAGAAACCCTAGACCCACTCCAATTTGCATACCGCCCCAACAGATCCACAGATGATGCAATCTCTATTGCACTCCACACTGCCCTTTCCCATCTGGACAAGAGGAACACCTACGTGAGAATGCTATTCATTGACTACAGCTCAGCGTTCAACACCATAGTGCCCTCAAAGCTCATCACTAAGCTAAGGCACGACTCCAACACCATCATTAAGTTTGCAGACGACACAACAGTGGTAGGCCTGATCACCGACAACAATGAGACAGCCTATAGGGAGGAGGTCAGAGACCTGGCCGTATGGTGCCAGGATAACAACCTCTCCCTCAACGTGACCAAGACAAAGGAGATGATTGTGGACTACAGGAAAAAAAAGAGGACTGAGCACGCCCCCATTCTCATCGACGGGGCTGTAGTGGAACAGGTTGAGAGCTTCAAGTTCCTTGGTGTCCATATCACCAACGAACTATCAACGGTCCAAACACACCAAGCCAGTCATGAAGAGGGCATGACAAAGCCTATTCCCCCTCAGGAGACTGAAAAGATTTGGCATGGGTCCTCAGATCCTCAAAAGGTTATACAGCTGCACCATCGAGAGCATCCTGACTGGTTGCATCACCGCCTGGTATGGCAACTGCTCGGCCTCCGACAGCAAGGCACTACAGAGGGTAGTGCGTACGGCCCAGTACATCACTGGGGCCAAGCTTCCTGCCATCCAGGACCTCTATACCAGGCGGTGTCAGAGGAAGGCCCTCAAAATTGTCAAAGACTCCAGCCACCCTAGTCATAGACTGTTCTCTCTGCTACCGCACGGCAAGCGGTACCGGAGCGCCAAGTCTAGGCCCAAAAGGCTTCTCAACAGCTTCTACCCCCAAGCCATAAGACTCCTGAACAGCTAATCATGGCTACCCTGACTATTTGCACTGCCCCCCCACCTCCACCCCATCTTTTTACGCTGCTGCTACTCTGTTAATTATTTATGCATAGTCACTTTAACTCTACCCACATGTACATATTACCTCAACTACCTCAACTAGCCGGTGCCCCCGCACATTGACTCTGCACCGCTACCCCCCTGTATATAGCCTCCCTACTGTTATTTTATTTTACCTCTGCTCTTTTTTTCTCAACACTTTTTTGTTGTTGTTGTTTTATTTTACTTTTTTATAAAAAAATAAATGCATTGTTGGTTAAGAGCTGTAAGTAAGCATTTCACGGTAATGTCTACACCTGTTGTATTCGGCGCATGTGGCAAATACATTTGGATTTGATTTGGTTTATATTTTTGTTCAGTATAATAAACACAGCATATTATTGACCTAAAAGGTTAGCTGTGTTAGCCCAGTCACTAGCTTATCCAGGGTCAGTGATACATAGAGCAACCATGTACTGTCTATCTATGGAAACAACTGCACTCATTTTGCAAGCAACATTGCTAAAATGAATAAAATAAAATAAAATGGACCTAATAAATGTTACCTGTAATGCTCATCTCCTGTAGCCTAATTGTCATCTCCTTATTTTTATACTGTACCTAAAGGGTTGGATTCGCACTAAACAATTTTATATGTCAGCACTAAAAAGGCATGTACAAAATCTGGTATATGGTTTGCCTCATATACTGTACATTGTCTACTTGTTAAATCCACTTCAATCAGTGTAGATGAAGGGGAGGAGACAGGTTAAAGAAGGATTTTTAAGCCTTGAGACAATTGAGATTGTGTATACGTGCCATTCAGAGGGTGAATGGGCAAGACAAAAAATGTAAGTGCCTTTGAACGGGGTATGGTAGGCCAGGCACACCGGTTTGTGTCAAGAACTGCAACATTGCTAGGTTTTTCACGCTCAACAGTTTCACGTGTGTATCAAGAATGGTCCACCACCCAAAGGACATCCAGACAACTTGACAGAACTGTGGGAAGCATTGGAGTCAATATGGGATAGCATCCCTGTGGATTGCTTTCGACACCTTGTAGAGTTCATGCCCCGACGAATTGAGGCTGTTCTGAGGGCAAAAGGGGGGTTCAACTCAATATTAGGAAGGTGTTCCTAATGTTTCATATACTCAGTGTATAGCTCAACATATAAACAATGTGAGAGTTGAGCTATTCTCTGCTTCAGATGACAAATGCCCATAAGGCCAGTAATGCCATCATACTGTGGATCTACGGCTGCATTGCCGATGCATGCCATATGATAAGCTGCAAAATGGATTCACATTGCTGATATACTGAGAGAGAGTGACAATCAAATAAAATAGATACAGTTGAAGTCGGAAGTTTACATACACCTTAGCCAAATACATTTAGACTCAGTTTTTCACAATTCCTGACATTTAATCCTAGTAAAAATTGTGTGTGATGTTTAACTGTATTTTTGTAAACAACATTTGCTAACATAGGTAGGCCTACACATATAACCCATAGCATATACAGTGAGGGAAAAAAGTATTTGATCCCCTGCTGATTTTGTACGTTTGCCCACTGACAAAGACATGATCAGTCTATAATTTTAATGGTAGGTTTATTTGAACAGTGAGAGACAGAATAACAACAAAAAAATCCAGAAAAACGCATGTCAAAAATGTTATAAATTGATTTGCATTTTAATGAGGGAAATAAGTATTTGACCCCTCTTCAAAACATGACTTAGTACTTGGTGGCAAAACCCTTGTTGGCAATCACAGAGGTCAGACGTTTCTTGTAGTTGGCCACCAGGTTTGCACACATCTCAGGAGGGATTTTGTCCCACTCCTCTTTGCAGATCTTCTCCAAGTCGTTAAGGTTTCGAGGCTGACGTTTGGCAAATCGAACCTTCAGCTCCCTCCACAGATTTTCTATGGGATTAAGGTCTGGAGACTGGCTAGGCCACTCCAGGACCTTAATGTGCTTCTTCTTGAGCCTCTCCTTTGTTGCCTTGGCCGTGTGTTTTGGGTCATTGTCATGCTGGAATACCCATCCACGACCCAAGATTTGACGGTACATGGCCCCGTCCATCGTCCCTTTGATGTGGTGAAGTTGTCCTATCCCCTTAGCAGAAAAACACCCCCAAAGCATAATGTTTCCACCTCCATGTTTGACGGTGGGGATGGTGTTCTTGGGGTCATAGGCAGCATTCCTCCTCCTCCAAACACGGCGAGTTGAGTTGATGCCAAAGAGCTCCATTTTGGTCTCATCTGACCACAACACTTTCATCCAGTTATCCTCTGAATCATTCAGATGTTCATTGGCAAACTTCAGACGGGCCTGTATATGTGCTTTCTTGAGCAGGGGGACCTTGCGGGCGCTGCAGGATTTCAGTCCTTCACGGCGTAGTGTGTTACCAATTGTTTTCTTGGTGACTATGGTCCCAGCTGCATTGAGATCATTGACAAGATCCTCCCGTGTAGTTCTGGGCTGATTCCTCACCGTTCTCATGATCATTGCAACTCCACGAGGTGAGATCTTGCATGGAGCCCCAGGCCGAGGGAGATTGACAGTTCTTTTGTGTTTCTTCCATTTGCGAATAATCACACCAACTGTTGTCACCTTCTCACCAAGCTGCTTGGCGATGGTCTTGTAGCCCATTCCAGCCTTGTGTACGTCTACAATCTTGTCCCTGACATCATTGGAGAGCTATTTGGTCTTGGCCATGGTGGAGAGTTTGGAATCTGATTGATTGATTGCTTCTGTGGACAGGTGTCTTTTATACAGGTAACAAGCTGAGATTAGGAGCACTCCCTTTAAGAGTGTGCTCCTAATCTCAGCTCGTTACCTGTATAAAAGACACCTGGGAGCCAGAAATCTTTCTGATTCAGAGGGGGTCAAATACTTATTTCCCTCATTAAAATGCAAATCAATTTATAAAATTTTTGACATGCGTTTTTCTGGATTTTTTTTGTTGTTATTCTGTCTCTCACTGTTCAAATAAACCTACCATTAAAATTATAGACCGATCGTTTCTTTGTCAGTGGGCAAACGTACAAAATCAGCAGGGGATCAATTACTTTTTTCCCTCACTGTAGGATATTCCCTTACTCTCTCGGGACATTCATTGGGACCTCTCTCTTCATCTGAAAACAGGCTTTCACAGCTTTCCATATCTGAGGACAGAAAACATCACAAAGAAACAGGCTTCATTACACTCAAATTAGACAGCACCGAATATTATGTTGCTATTGTCTCTCTGTCTTCAAAGGTTAACAATCTAGGGACTGGAACTGGAGAATCTTTTCATAAAATTACACAATGACCTGCCCTATCCAGTAGCCTACACTCTCCCTTTACTGACAGCTGGAGCTGCAATTTCACCCTCTTCCATGGCTGTTATCTACAAATGCATTTGGAGACTGTGTTTTTAATTTACAATGATTAATTACATCAAGATGGCTAGCTAATAGGAAGTTAGCTAGCTGATTACATTTAATTCACTTAGCTAAACAGTGTGAATAGTTAGTTAGCTAGCTAGCTAGTAGCTCAGTTGAGTTAGCCTACAAAGTGGCCTAGTGTAGTCAGCTAGATAATAATACATCATGTTTTTTTACATTTTAGAAATGTATTTACTTACTTGAATAGGTTCTCCCACTGCATTCGTTTTTTGGGTCCTTACAAAAACAAAATAATGGGCAATCCTCACAATATTTTCGGTCGTAGCAAAGAGCAGCCATGTGGACGAATGGAGACAAGGAAAAAAGTCAACAGAGTCACCAAAGTCACCAGAGCGGTTTAGAACATGTTGTGACGTTTGACTTTACCAGCATAATCCACTTTCAGAATTCTGCCGCTGGAAGCCATCAGACCATTTAAATCATTTTTGCAATACATAATTCTCCAGACCTCCAAGGGAGGCGTGACAAATTAATAACCATTATTTATTTACTCCCCATTATTTATTCCCTCCCCATAAACACACACATACACAGACACACACAAACCCTTACAAAAAAAAAAGAGAAAAAACACGTGGTTTCCGGACACGTATGAGCCAGACACGTGTGAAGTTTCACATGTACATTCTTCACGAGGTTTCCCAACATTTCACATTTCATTTTTTAAGTTTCACATGTGCTTTTGCAACTGGCGGTATTAGAACCCTCCCAGGGGAGAAGCCAATGGGTTTTTCTTCCAATTTATTACCAGCATGGCTACCACAGCATTCTGCAGCAATATGCCATCCCATCTGGTTTGCGCTTATTGGGACTATCATTTGTTTTTCAACAGGACAATGACCCAACACACCTCCAGGCTGTGTAAGGGCTATTTTACCAAGAAGGAGAGTGATGGAGTGTGCATCAGATGACCTGGCCTCCACAATCACCAGACCTCAACCCAGTTGAGATGGTATGGGATGAGATGGACCGCAGAGTGAAGGAAAAGCAGCCAACAAGTGCTTCATATGTGGGAACTCCTTCAAGACTGTTGGAAAAGCATTCCAGGTGAAGCTGGTTGAGACAATGCCAAGAGTGTGAAAGCTGTCATCAAGGCAATGGGTGGCTACTTTGAAGAATCTGAAATATAAAATATTTTTTGATTTGTTGAACACTTTTTTGGTTACCACATGATTCCATATGTGTTATTTCATAGTTTTGATGTCTTCACTATTATTCTACAATGTAGAAAATAGTACAAATAAAGAAAAACCCTTGAATGAGTAGGTGTGTCCAAACTTTTGACTGGTACTGTATACATTGGCTTGCGAAAGTATTCAACCCCCTTGGCATTTTTCCTATTTAGTTGCCTTACAACCTGGAATTAAATTAGATTTTTGGGGGGTTTGTATCATTTGATTTACACAACATGCCTACTACTTTGAATTTGCAAAATATGTTTTATTTTGAAACAAACAAGAAATAAGACCAAAAAAAAGAAAACTTAAGCGTGCATAACTATTCACCTCGCCCAAAGTCAATACTTTGTAGAGCCAACTTTTGCAGCAATTACAGCTGCAAGTCTCTTGGGGTATGTCTCTATAAGCTTGGCACATCTAGCCACTGGGATTTCTTCCCATTCTTCAAGGCAGAACTGCTGCAGCTCCTTCAAGTTGGATGGGTTCCGCTGGTGTACAGCAATCTTGAAGTCATACCACAGATTCTCAATTGGATTGAGGTCAGGGCTTTGACTAGGCCATTCCAAGATATTAAAATGTTTCCCATTAAACCACTCGAGTGTTGCTTTAGCAGTATGCTTAGGGTCATTGTCCTGCTGGAAGGTGAACCTCCGTCCCAGTCTCAAATCTCTGGAAGACTGAAACAGGTTTCCCTTAAGAATTTCCCTGTATTTAGCGCCATCCATCATTCCTTTAATTTTGACCAGTTTCCAAGTCCCTGCCGATGAAAAACACCCCCACAGCATGATGCTGCCACCACCACGCTTCACTGTGGGGATGGTGTTCTCGGGGTGATGAGAGGTGTTGGGTTTGCACCAGACATAGCGTTTTCGTTGATGGCCAAAAAGCTCCATTTTAGTCTCATCTGACCAGAGTACCTTCTTCCATATGTTTGGCGAACACCAAACGTGTTTGCTTATTTTTTTCTTGAAGCAATGGCTTTTTTCTGGCCACTCTTCCGTAAAGCCCAGCTCTGTGGAGTGTACGTCTTAAAGTGGTCCTATGGACAGATACTCCAATCTCCGCTGTGGAGCTTTGCAGCTCCTTCAGGGTTATTTTTGGTCTCTTTGTTGCCTCTCTGATTAATGCCCTCCTTGCCTGGTCTGTGAGTTTTGATGGGCGGCCCTTTCTTGGCAGGTTTGTTGTGGTGCCATATTCTTTCCATTTTTTAATAATGGATTTAATGGTGCTCCGTGGGATGTTCAAAGTTTCGAATATTTTTTTATAACCCAACCCTGATCTGTACTTCTCCACAACTTTGTCCCTGACCTGTTTGGAGAACTCCTTGGTCTTCATGGTGCCGCTTGCTTGGTGGTGCCCCTTGCATAGTGGTGTTGCAGACTCTGGGGCCTTTCAGAACAGGTGTATATATACTGAGATCATGTGACAGATCATGTGACACTTAGATTGCACACAGGTGGACTTTATTTAACTAATTATGTGACTTCTGAAGGTAATTGGTTGCACCAGATCTTATTTAGGGGCTTCTTAGCAAAGGGGGTGAATACATATGCACGCTCCACTTTTCCGTTATTTATTTTTTTGAATTTTTTTTAACAAGTAATTTTTTTTATTTCACTTCACCAATTTTAACTATTGTGTGTATGTCCATTACATGAAATCCAAATTAAAATCCATTTAAATTACAGGTTCTAATGCAACAAAATAGGAAAAACGCCAAACGGGATGAATACTTTTGCAAGGCACTGTATCAGTGCAACACCATGGACTACAATAATAATGGAGTTGATAACCTTTTTACCGTATGGCATTGCTACTGCAACATGTTAACACCACCCTCTCACACTCACTGTTTTTTTGTAAGGGCACACATACACAAGGAGTCCTCTGAGCTGAGAGAAAAGCAGTGACAGATTTGAGGGATCTACATGTCTTCCTGACTGCTTGGCTTCAAACACCATTCTCCCATTAATCTCCTAATCCACTGGCTCTTCCACGGCAGCCTTGCTCAGCTCAAGTCCGCCCAATGCTCCCAATCAAATAGAATTGTAATGTCACGGAGACCGCCGAGGCTGCTCCTCCTCCTTGCTCGGGCAGGCTTCGGCATTCATCGTCCCCGGAGTACTAGCTACTACCGCTTGATGTTTTCGATGTTTGTTTGGTTATGTCTAGTTGGTGCACCTGTCTCGTATTCTGTCATGATTATGTCTCCTATAAGTTCCCCTTTGTTAGGTTTGCATGTTGTGTGTTATTGTCCGCCTGTCTGCATGTTTAGGTTCTGTGTCCTTGGCCTTAGTGGGTATTTTACGCACTCGCGTATTTTGTTACACCTCGTGTGTTTTTTTGGGAGGCTGTTTATTTTGTGTGTGCCTTACTAAGTATTTAGTAAAGATCGTCTTGACTATTCTTCTGTGTCCTGCGCTTGACTCCACCACCGCATCCACATCAGAATCGTTGACATGTAATCTATTCCCAGCAAATAATGACCAGACCAAGCATCTCCCCACGTTGTATGGTATGCGTCCCAAATGGCTCCCGTATTCCCTATATAGTGCACTAATTTTGAGCAGAGCCCGATGGACTGCACTAAAAAGGGAATGCCATTTGGTACGCACCCATGGCCTCGCTGGCAGGCGCTATAGAATTGTTAAGCTTGGATTTACTGTACTGTAAAGGGGCTAAGCGTAAGGATTTGGTCATTATTGGAATTATGTAAATGTCACAGCCAAGGAACTTTATGTAACTGGTTGTCAATGATTCAAGTATCATTATGCTAATTTGACATTAGCATGTGTCAGGGGCTGGCTGCTCTTGGCCCCAACATGAGTAAATCTATTTTTAAAGGCGGCACGATGAATCAATTTCATCAAGAGTTGACAAGTGCTGACAATGAGATATAGACCAACATTATGTTCTGTACATTCTGTACTGTAATGAAGATTGGAGCTCCACTTCAATTACATTTCCATTGACTTACAATGAAACAATTATTCAAAACAACCACATTCAATGCACACATAGATATTGATCTATTTAAAGAAGAGGGGAGGTTGAATGGTTGGATCATTGGACTATTGGTTAGATTCAATTCCACTGTGCTATTATATTGTGAAATCTGCGTAGTGCATTCACACTAATACCACAACACTGCAAACACACCAAAAGCTCTCAAAAAACAACACACAGCTCCAGTGGCACAAATATAAAAGGAATAATAATTTCAGACTCTTTCCAAGACGTCTCCTGGTATTCTCTCTGCCTATTTGCTTGAAAAGAGAGAGAGAGTTGTATTTTCAACAGCACAGAGAAGATACAGGGGCCTATAACATAATTTCACAGAAGATGTGGGTGATTTCACCATAAACGTTACTGTTGGAGCCCTCGTCTCACTCTCACACGTTCTCATTTCATCTGCATTTAACGGTATCATGTGGATAATCCCAGTGGCCACAGTGTCCCCCGACCCCCCCGTCTCAGTCCCCAGTATCTATGCTGAAATAGTCTATGTGCCGGAGGGCTAGGTTCAGTCTGTCCTATCTGGTGTAATTCTCCTGTCTTATCTGGGGTCCTGTGTGATCTTAGGTATGCTCCCTCTAATTCTCCTCTCTCTCTCCTCCCGGAGGACCTGAGCACTAGGACCATGTCTCAGGACTACCTGGCCTGACGACTCCTGGCTGTCCCTGTCCCCAGTCCACCTGGTCATGCTGCTGATCATGTTTCTGCTGTTCTGCCTGCGGCTATGGAACCCAGACCTGTTCACCGGACGTGCTACCTTGTCCCAGACCTGCTGTTTTGACACTCTCTCTCTCTCGACCTTTGAATGCTCAGCTATGAAAAGCAAACTGACATTTACTGACCTGACCTGTTGCACCAGCAGGTAGCCTAGTGGTTTAGAGCATTGGGCCAGTAACCGAAAGGTTGCTGCATCGAATCCCTGAGCTGGCAAGGTGGAAGAATCTGCCGTTCTGCCCTTGAGCAAGGCAGTTAACCCCCAACTGCTCCCCGGGCGCCGATGATGTGGACGTTGATTAAGGCAGCCCCCTGCACCTGATTCAGCGGGGTTGGGTTAAATGCGGAAGACACATTTCAATTGAATACATTCAGTTGTGCAACTGACTAGGTATCCCCTAACCACTGTGATTATTATTTGATCTTGAAGAACAATCTGGCCTTAAAGGGATACTTTAGGATTTTGGCAATGAAGCCCTTTATCTACTTCCCCAGAGTCAGATGAACTCGTTTATACCATTTTTATGTCTCTGCGTGCAGCTTGACGGAAGTTGCTAACTAGCGCTAGCGCAATTGCTAACTAGCGTTAGCGCAATGACTGAAAGTCTATGGGTATCTGATAGCATGCGGTAAGATACCCATAGACTTCCAGTCATTGCACTAATGCTAGTTAGCATTGGCTCACAAAACTACCTCTAACTTCCTTCATACTAGACAGAGCGACATAGAAATGGTATCCATGAGTTCATTTGACTCTGGGGAAGTAGATAAAGGGCATCATTGCCAAAATCCCGAAGTATCCCTTTAATGGCCATGAACTATGAACTCATATAATCTCTACCCGGCACAGCCAGAAAAGGACTGACCATCCCTCAGAGCCTGGTTCCTCTCTAGGTTTCTTCCAAGCCTCATGCCTTTCTTGGGTGTTTTTCCTAGTGACTGTGCTTCTACATCTGCATCGCTGGCTCTTTGGGGTTTTAGGCTGGGTTTCTGTATAAGCACTTTGTGACAACTGCTGATGTAAAGAAGTATGTATAAATAAATGTGATTGATTGATTGATGGTGTTAGGGATTAAGTGGTAGGTCTAAGTAGGTATTTTAAAGATAGAATGTGATGATATGTGGAGGATGTGCGCCACCACAGCACTACATAAGGACTGATCAGCATCATTAGGCATTATAATGACCACTGAGCTACATAACATTTTACATTTACATTTTAGTCATTTAGCAGACGCTCTTATCCAGAGCGACTTACAGGAGCAATTAGGGTTAAGTGCCTTGCTCAAGGGCACATTAACGTCATTTAGCAGACGCTCTTAGCCAGAGCGACTCGCAAATTGGTGCGTTCACCCTATAGCCAGTGGGATAACCACTTTACAATTGTGGGGGGGGGGGGGGGGGGGGGGGGGATTGGGGGGGGGGGGGGGGGGGGGCCTCATTAGTATTATAAACTATTATAACGACCAACGAGCTACATAGGTCAACATTGTCAATTGAAAATCCCGTTTTTATTTTATAATCATTCAGATCCTACACTCTCTAGTTATGAAATCACACTGGCAGCGACTGCACTGGCCCAATCACGTATGCATATCCACTGGGCTTAATTTCCTATTTTTCATCCATTCATATTTATAAGTACAGTATGTATGTACAGAATGTGCTGAAACTTACATCCAATTCCACAGAGATACTTTTTGAAGCAGAGATGCTAAGAGTACTGGCAAAATTATGGGATTGGGGGAGGGGGCATCTTTGCGGCAGGGGGCCATAAGTTACATTAAATGGGAATTCTATGTGATCACACCAGGAGAGTGAGAGCGAGAGAGGATTGTAAAATGAGTTATGTGTTGTGACTGGCTGTGTGTAATGTGATGCAGTAGGGCAGGCAGACCAGTGCTTACCATGATAACAACTACACTGGCTTGATTCCACACATGATTGGATGTCGTGAGAGACGCAAAAGCACAGAACAGTTTCCTCCCATCATGTGATGAAGTGTCCATTATCTTAATTCAATCTATGAGCGTAAAAAAAGTGGTTACAATGAACCCACCCAACCAAACGCATGAGCGTGTGCACACACACACACACACACACAAGCTGTTGAAACCTCCTTAACACGTCCTTGTTAAGACTTCAATCTAGGATGATATGTAGTCTATTGAACATAACAGCTAATACTTTGATTGTACAACAAAGGCTGGTTTAAACTCAAAACTACACATAATAGTATTTACATGTGACTGTTATTAAGCTAATTCTTTTTCTATGGTGCTATTATGTAATATTTACAGATAGTGTGCACACACACATCCATATGATTTTGCAGGTGTATTTAATATAAGTATTTCATCTGAGAATTTATGTAGGCATTCTCATTTATTTTGTTCTTATTAATGATACATAATAATAATCTTACATTAAAACAAACATGAATTTTTGCCTTAACTTGTCACATTGTACAGTAGGTTTTATTGATAATAGCAATAAAAGTATAAACTACGTTCTATTGGCGAACGTGCAATCGCTGGAGAATAAACTGGACGAGCTCCGTTCAAGACTATCCTGTCAACGTGATCTGAAGAACTGTAATATCCTATGTTTCTCCGAGTCGTGGCTGAACAAGCAGCGTTGGGTAAACTCAAGAGGGGTGGTGTGTGTCTCTTTGTTAACAACAGCTGCTGCGCAATCGCTAATATTAAGGAAGTCTCGAGGTTCTGTTCACCTGAGTTAGAATACCTCATGATAAGCTGTAGACCATACTATTTATATATTTTTCGTAGCTGTCTATTTACCACCACAAACCTATGCTTACACTAAGACCACACTCAACGAGCTGTATAGGGCCATACAAGAAAATGCTCACCCAGAGGCGGCCCTCCTCGTGGCCGGTGATTTTAATGCAGGGAAACTGAAATCTGTTTTACCTCCATTCTACCAGCATGTCACCTGTGCAACTAGAGGCAAAAAAAACTCTAGATCACCTTTACTCCACACACAGAGACACATACAAAGCTCTCACTTACCCGCTATTTGGCAAATCTGACGATAACTCTATCCTCCTGATTCCTGTTTACAAGCAAACATTCAAACAGGAAGTACCAGTGACGCGCTCAATACAGAAGTGGTCCGATAAAGCGGATGCTAAACTACAGGACTGTTTTGCTAGCACAGATTAGAATATGTTATGGGATTCAACCGATGGCATTGAGGAGTTTACCACATCAGTCACTGGCTTCATTAATAAGTGCATCAACAACGTCGTCCCCACAGTGACTGTACGTACATGTCCAAACCAAAACTCTTGAGCGTGCCGTCTTTAGCAAACTCTCTTGCTATCTCTCTCAGAATTACCTTCTTGATCCAAACCAGTCAGGTTTCAAGACTGGTCATTCAACTGAGACTGCTCTTCTCTGTGTCACGGAGGCTCTCCGCACTGCTAAAGCTAACTCTCTCTCCTCTGCTCTTGTCCTTCTAGACCTGTCTGCTGCCTTTGATACTGTGAACCATCAGATCCTCCTCTCCACCCTCTCCGAGTTGGGCATCTCCGGCGCGGCTCACTCTTGGATTGCGTCCTACCTGACAGGTCGCTCCTACCAAGTGGCGTGGCGAGAATCTGTCTCTGCACCATGTGCTCTCACCACTGGTGTCCCCCAGGGCTCAGTTCTAGGCCCTCTCCTATTCTCGCTATACACCAAGTCACTTGGCTCTGTAATATCCTCACATGGCCTCTCCTATCATTGCTACGCAGACGACACACAACTAATCTTCTCCTTTCCCCCTTCTGATAACCAGGTGGCGAATCGCATCTCTGCATGTCTGGCAGACATATCAGTGTGGATGATGGATCACCACCTCAAGCTGAACCTCGGCAAGACGGAGCTGCTCTTCCTCCCAGGGAAGGACTGCCCGTTCCATGATCTCGCCATCACAGTTGACAACTCCGTTGTGTCCTCCTCCCAGAGTGCAAAAAGCCTTGGCGTGACCCTGGACAACACCCTGTCGTTCTCCGCTAACATCAAGGCGGTGACCCGATCCTGTAGGTTCATGCTTTACAACATTCGGAGAGTACGACCCTGCCTTACACAGAAAGCGGCACAGGTCCTAATCCAGGCACTTGTCATCTCCCGTCTGAATTACTGCAACTCGCTGTTGGCTGGGCTCCCTGCCTGTGCCATTAAACCCCTACAACTCATCCAGAATGCCGCAGCCCGTCTGGTGTTCAACCTTCCCAAGTTCTCTCACGTCACCCCGCTCCTCCGCACACTCCACTGGCTTCCAGTTGAAGCTCGCATCTGCTACAAGACCATGGTGCTTGCCTACGGACCTGTGAGGGGAACGGCACCTCCGTACCTTCAGGCTCTGATCAGTCACTACACCCAAACGAGGGCATTGCGTTCATCCACCTCTGGCCTGCTGGCCCCCCTACCTCTGCAGAAGCACAGTTCCCGCTCAGCCGAGTCAAAACTGTTCGCGGCTCTGGCACCCCAATGGTGGAACAAGCTCCCTCATGACGCCAGGACGGCGGAGTCACTCACCACCTTCCGGAGACACTTGAAACCCCACCTCTTTAAGGAATACCTGGGATAGGATAAAGTCATCCTTCTACCCCCCCCCCCCCCCCTTACCCCACCCCCCCAAAAAAATAATATTGTAAAGTGGTTATCCCACTGGCTATAAGGTGAATGCACCAATTTGTAAGTCGCTCTGGATAAGAGCGTCTGCTAAATGACGTAAATGTAAATGTAAATGATTACAGGCAACATCCATACTGAGATAAAGGCTAGAGCTGCCGATTTCAAGGAGCGGGACATTAATACGGAGGCTTATAAGACATCCCGCTATGCCCTCCAACAAACTATCAAACAGGCAAAGCGTCAATACAGGACTAAGATCAAATCCTACTACACCGGCTCTGATGCTAGTCGAATGTGGCAGGGCTTGCAAACTATCATGGATTACAAAGGGAAACCCAGCCGCGAGCTGCCCAGTGTCGCAAGCCTACTAGACGAGCTAAATGCCTTCTATGCTTACTTCGAGGCAAGCAACACTGAACCATGCATAACGACTGTGTGATCTCGCTCGCCATAGCCGATGTGAGTAAGACCTTTAAACAGGTTAACATTCACAAGGCCGCAGGGCCAGACGGAATGCCAGGACGCATACTCAGAGCATGCGCTGACCAGCTGGCAAGTGTCTTCACTGACATTTTCAACCTCTCTCTGACCCAGTCCGTAATACCCACCATAGTCCCTGTGGCCAAAAACGCCAAGGTAACCATTCTAAATGACTATCTCCCCATAGCACTCACATCTGTAGCGATGAAATGCTTTGAAGGCTGGTCATGGCTCACATCAATATCATTATCCCAGGCACCCTGGACCCACTCCAATTTGCATACCGCCCCAACAGATCCACAGATGATGCAATCTCTATTGCACTCCACACTGCCCTTTCCCACCTGGACAAAAGGAACACCTATGTGAGAATGCTGTTAATTGACTACAGCTCAGCGTTCAACCCCATAGTGCCCTCCAAGCTCATCACTAAACTAAGGACCCTGGGACTGAACCCTCTGCAACTGTATCCTGGACTTCCTGACGGGCTGCCCCCAGGTGGTGAGGGTAGGCAACAACACATCCGCCACGCTGACCCTCAACACGGGTGCCCCTCAAGGGTGCATGCTTAGGCCTCTCCTGTACTCCCTGTTCACCCAGGACTGAATGGCCGCGCACGACTACAACACCATCATTACGTTTGCCGACGACATGACGGTGGTAGGCCTGATCACCGACAATGATGAGACTGCCTATAGGGAGGAGATCAGAGACCTGGCAGTGTAGTGGCAGGACAACAACCTTTCCCTCAACGTCAGCAAGACAAAGGAGCTGATCGGGGATTACAGGAAAACGGAGGGCTGAGCACGCCCCCATTCACATCGAGAGGGCTGTAGTGAGGTGGGTTGAGAGCTTCAAGTTCCTTGGTGTCCACATCGCTAAGGACCTATCATGGTCCAACACACCAACAGACTCATAAAGAGGGCACAACAATGCCTCTTCCCCCTCAGGAGGCTGAAAAGATTTGGCATGGGTCCTCAGATCCTCAAACAGTTATACAGTTGCACCATTGAGAGCATCTTGACTGGCTGCATCACCGCTTGGTATAGCAACTGTTTGGCATCCGACCGTAAGGCGCTACAGAGGGTAGTGCGTACGGCCCAGTACATCAGTGGGGCCGAGCTCCCTGCCATCCAGGACCTCTATACCAGACGGTGTCAGAGGAAGGCCCTAAAAATTGTCAAAGACTCCAGCCACCCAAGTCATAGACTGTTCTCTCTGCTACCACACGGCAAGCGGTACCGGAGCACCAAGTCTGGGACCAAAAGGCTCCTGAACAGCTTCTACCCCCAAGCCATAAGACTGCAGAACAGTTAATCAAATGTCTACCTGGACTATTTGCATTGACCCCCTTTTTGTTGTATTGACTCTCTTGCACTGGCTCTATGCACACTCACACATACTACACTGACACTCCAACACACACAAACACAAACACAGACACAGACACATACATACACTACATACGCTCACACACACAAAACACACACACACATGCATGCATATTGACACCACACACACTCACACATAGACACACTTTCACATTCTTTCTCACTCTTCACATATGCTGCTGCTACTCTGTTTATTATCTATCCTGATTGCCTAGTCACTTTTACCCCTACCTACATGTACATATTACCTCAATTACCTCAACTACCTTGTACTCCATCACATTGACTCTGCACCAGTACTCCTTGTATATAGCCACACGCCCATCGCGCATCTCCTAGACTCACACATTTAAAGGTTGAGTAAGTTTGAATTTTGTCCACAAATGTACCCACATTTCTATTATATGTAAATAGTTTTGGATTAGTGAATGCCATAATGTAGTTATTTTGTTAGATACTTCTCCTTATTAGTTGAAATCACATTTCTTCAAAGCCATTTTAGCTGTCATGCTAGCTGTTCGGCCGAACTTAGCATTGAATCATGGGAATTTGTTGCACTACACAGACATTGTCTCCCTTCCAGGCACATGTTGCTTGGCAACCCCCCTGGACTTGCCAGGGAAGGCCCTGGCTAAAGCCAGTGTGAGAAACTTGCTAGCAAACGTTTGTGCTATGACACTAAATACAGTAAGTACTGCACTCAATCTGACCCATAAAACATATTTGCTAGATTCATGATAGTGTTGTTAGACAAAGCAAGGTAAGTGAACTTCAAAACGTGCTGTAGTTTTATTGGAATTTGCAGCTGTTGTTGGTATGTAATGAATCTGCTAGCTTCTGAAATAACTTACTCATCCTTTAACACTGTTTCATGTCGGTGGTGTGCTGTAGTCAACTCCAACCTCCAACCAATTAACGTGCCTCGGAGAACACACCCGTACCTCACGTCCCCTCACCTCAACAGTTACATAACACAACACTGAACCTCTAACACTGATCTTCGAGGGAGAAAGAGAGAGAACCTATGACGAACAGCCATGTGAATAAATTAATCACCATAGGTTTCCTCTCTTTCTAGGGCAACCTATGGTGAATCAATTTGTCGACAGATTTTCAAGCGAATATTCTAATATTCACACAACAAATATACACATTTTATCAGCAGCAGTCTGTTTCCATCAAACAGACTTCTTGAGAATTAAAGCGGTCTTTAATAATGTAGTGCACAGAAAAAGCACTGTTGTATAATTTTTTATTTACTGACATTTTTATTTCCATCCCATTTCTAACTCTGTCGATGGTTTTGGCACCACACATCTGTGATAAACAGCAAATGTGCCCACTCTCGTCTTCGCATGTGCGCTCTAGCCAACAGCTACATAATGAGATTATAGATAAGAGTGAAATCATTTTTACTTGTCAATTGGCAGCCAAGCACCAATCATCATGTTACCAGCATATAATTAAGACCCTTGATATTTATTGGAAAGGAGCATCAGGCTCATCACCGTGCACTTTCACTACCCTGTGAAGTTCATCATAATTTATTTAATCTGTAGCCTAATAAACTTTGCATGCTTTTCAAAGTCATACTGGGAGGACCACACAACATAGCATCGCGTGACTGCAAGTTTACTGTGACATGATGGTTATTCTATATCAACTATCGCAAGAAAGCGTTTCCACTGCAATTTGTCACATGATCTAGTTCACCTACATTTTGTTTTCCATCCCAATCTAGTGTATTTTGTTCTCCCAATCTAGCGTATTTTGTTCTGTCGATATTTAGAAAGTTTAGCGATAATTGTAATGTTTTCATCAGGCCTGTCAAGTTTTTTTTCCGACAGGTACTTTACTTGCATAGAAATGGTTGGACGCAAACATGGTTACTGATACCCTGTGTGATACCGTTATGCAGTTACAGTTCTGGTTGAGATTGGGCTGTTCATCTCAAAGGAGGATCCTATTGCAAAACAACAAACACTCGTGACAACCATATGGCACTCCCATATATGGTACCCATGGCATACCTTCACACACGCACACACGCACACACTTAGATGAAGGTACGCACATAAACACACCAAGGTGAACACACACACTTGTCACTCATGTATACTCATGCACACACACAGACGCACACACAGACATACGCACACACACTGGTGAGTTTCATTACCTGGCCTCAGCTACCGTACAGCAGTAGCTGCCGCTCCTCCGTGAGCTCCTGCCCCCCCTCAGCTCCTCGCGGGACTTACGACGGTTAAAGTAGTCCGTCAGTTTCCCAAAACTCGCCATAGTCGCCGCCCCTCAGCCCTGCCTATGTTCGTTTTTCTTTAAAGACTGACAAATGGACAGCCTAGGTGAAGGTCCAGAGATTCCAGTCAGACGCCCTCAATGGGTGCGGCCACACTCCTCCGAGAGGCTGGGTTCTACCTGTCAGGTCTCCAAATACAGTAGTTAGGTCAGAGTTTACAGCTGCATCCTCTCCATCCTCCTATCAGACGGAGAAGAAGAATGCACAGCAGAAGTAGCTAAACACTCCTCTCTCTCTCTCTCTCTCTCTCTCTCTCTCTCTCCTCGCAGTGCTCCTGCACTCAGTGCTGCGAACACACACGTGTGCGAGCATAGACACACACACACACACACAATAGCAACGTTTGTAACTGGCTTCCAATCGCTACAACAGGAGAGAGTACCCCTGCTGTTAGCCTCCGCAGTGGAAAGAGAGAGATGGAGAGAGAAAGGGATGGAGGAGGAGAGAGAGATGGAGAGAAGGAGAGAGAGAGATGGAGGAGAGAGAGATGTGGGTGCTGCTTACAGTTGGGTACGGAGGTCTCTCGCTCTGTTTTTAGAGCGACCAGAACTAGTGCAGCATCTATCTGCTGCCGTGTTCTCTCTCTCTTGCACTCTCTCTCGCTCTCTCGCTCTCTCTCTCTAGTCCCTCTTAGCATCTCTGCTTCGAAAAACACCTCTGTGGAATTGGACCATGTAAATATCAGCACATTCTGTACATACATACTATACTTATAAATATGAATGTATGAAAAATAGCAAATGAAGCCCAGTGGATATACACATGATTGGTCGAGAGCATTCGCTGCCAGTTTAATTTCATAACTACAGGAGTGTAGTATCTGAATGTTTAAAACAAATGTGTACAATATTGACGAGGCCCTATGTAGCTCGTTGGTGATTATAATTAAGCAATAGGGCCCGTATTAGACTGTATACACGTGGTATACAGTCCAATATATCACGGCTTTCAGCCAATCAGCATTCAAGGCTCGAACCACCCAGTTTATATTGCTTTATAATTCTAATTACAGTAGGTCTTATGTAGCTCAGAGGTCTTTATAATTCCTTATGATGCTGATTAGTCCTTATGTAGCTCAGTGGTCATTATAATGCCTAATGATGCTGATTAGTCCTTATGTAGCTCTGTGGTGGCACACATCCTCCACATATCCTCACATTCTATCTTAAAAAGACCTCTACTTAGAGTCTTACCCCTTAATCCCTAACACCATACTGTATCAGCATGGATTAGGATTACCCACATGATACCGTTAAATGTGGATGAAATGAGAACGAGTGAGAGTGAGATGAGGGCTCCAACAGGGAGACATTTTCTATGGAATGATGTTATAGGCTTCTGTATCTTCTCCGTGCTGCTTCCACAATCTTGAAAATAAAACTCTCTCTTTTCAAGCAAATAGGCAGAGAGAATACTGGGAAAGAGTCTAAAATGATTCTTCCTCTTATATTTGTGCCACAGGAGCTGTGTGTTGTTTTTTTTTAGAGTTTTTGCTATGTTTGCCGTGTTGATGTGGTATTAGTGTGAATGCACTACACAGATTTCACAATATAATAGTACAGTGGAATTGAATCTAACCAATAGTACAATGATCCAACCATTCAACCATCTTCCCTCTTCTTTAAATAGATCCCTATCTATGTGTGCATTGAATGTGGTCGTTTTGAAAGATTTTTTCATTGTGAGTGAATGGAAATGTAATTGAAGGGAAGCTCCAATCTTCATTACAGTACTTCAGTGGAGATGGAGAGAGAGAGGGGTGGAGGGGGAGAGAGAGATGGAGGAGAGAGAGAGATGGAGGAGAAAGAGAGATGGAGGAGAGAGAGATGTGGGTGCTGCTTACTGTTGGGTACGGAGGTCTCTCTCTCTGTTTTTAGAGCGCCCAGAACTAGTGCAGCATCTATCTGCTGCCATTTACTCTCCCTCTCTCCCTCCCTCCCTCTCTCCCCATCCCTCTCTCTCTCTCACATACACACACACACACATCCAGTGCTGAGCGCACCTGCCTGATTTCCATTCTTACCTAACTCCCCATGTGCGGAGGATCTCTCTAAAAACCCTAAAAACATCTAATCAATAATGGAAACAAGGAAAGAGGGTTTGCCAGAATCACTAGGTGAATTCCCAGCACTAATCTTAGAGGGGTGTGAACTCTTTAAAAATCCATTCATAAGAGAGGAGTGGAGGAGAGGGGAGGGGCTTTACAGTATGAGAAGCACATACACCCTCTGTGTCTATTTATTGCATTCTAACCCATTCCCCTCTCATCTTCTCTTCTCTTTTTCTCCCAATAAGTGCGCATAGAAATACGTGGCCTGCGTGGCCTGGCGCCACGATTGGGAGTCAGTAATGTGAGTTGAGAGACACTTATTAAAAGTGTTCAGTTTGTGAAATAATGATGAAATGTTATCATTAAGTCTGACTGATTTAAACACATTTTCCCTAGTTTTGAAGGATAGGGAAATCGCCTATTACATTGTAGAACCAGTTTATTGGTTGTAATCGGCTATTTGGTAATGGTATGGTTCTGGGTAGGGCCAAGTGCATACCCTTTTGAAGTCCCTGCGTTGTATTCATTACTCAGACATTGTTGCAAAATGTTTTGCACCATAGCAAAATGTTTTGTAACGGAAACCGTTTACTCCAAACTGAAAATGTTTTGCAATGAAAACGAGTTTCTTTTGGACAAATGTAGGTAGGTCCCTCCCCATTTCATTTAATTGCTTCTGTTTTCTTCTGCTTGCTTCTGTTTGGTTCAACTCGTGAATTGTATTGAATATAGCTATGATCCCCCTTATATCTTAATGTAATGACATGAAAGCAATTGGCAGATTATAATCAATGACTTATGAACAGCTGTAACAAGTTGTCCAATGTACAAAATATTCACTGGTACCCTAGTTTATAGAAAGACCCATATGTATTTGCTCAATAATTGTTATTGTATTATATCACACTTTACCTAAAAGTAACCTGCAATTATAATGCATTAAAATGCATGATGATATGATCTAAGTACAGTGTTGCCAGGATGTGTTTAGTGTGAGTATGCGTTTAAAACATGTGGGCCCACTGCCTGGCTCCCAGCAGCATAGCCTATTGATCAGCAGGTCTGGTCTGTGAGAACACAATGTCAGGCAGACCTGGGGAGAGGAAAGCAGAGCCCTTCATGTATTAATTTAGCCTGACGTCAGCAAACAGGACCCTGGGGAGAGATCACATCCCCCAGCCAACAGCAGACTTGAAGCCAACCACCCAGGGCCAGGTAAATCATTACAGAGAGAGAGAGAGTGAGCAAGAGAACAAGAGAGCAAGAGAGCAAGAGAGCAAGAGAGCAAGAGAGCGAGAGAGAGAAGCAATGATACAGAAAGACTGATTAAGTGAAGGAGAATCAATTGTGGTGAGAAACAAAGACGGAAAGTCAATCAGTGGCAGTCGGTGCCATTTAATATCTTTTTATGAGCATGGCCTTATTTCTATTACAGCATATTGGATGACTGTCATTCATATTCCATCCACCCAGCTCAATGTAACATCGATAGGTTTAGGCGACTACATGATACTCTAATTTTCCCTATACCCATCATGAGGTTGCTACAACCTAGCCTACGAATGAAAGTTTATAACGTAGTGTACTGAACATGTCGAGAGACAAATTGGAGTAATGAAGGTGACAGACAGTGACACATTCCATAATGCCTTGCACACTCTTGCCTGCATCTAGCTGAATCATTAGGGTGTAATCATTAGTCCAAACCGTTACGTTTTGCAACCAAAACAAGAGTTTCTATTGGACAAATTCACGTAGGTCTATCCCAGTTTTGTTCCATTTGCTTTCTTTTAAGAAATGGTTGTAAACAGAATCGCCGGAATGAATACACCCCTTATCACCTGCACACAGTTCACTTTCATAGCAGCCACATACAAACAGCATGACCACTTTGCTCCATGTATAATTCCTTCTCGCATCTACGCGCTATCCTCCTCTCAACTTTTCCCTTCGCTTGTGGACTTCAGTGCACAACACAACAGCTGTCTGTAACCAGGGGAAAGAACCTCTTCAAGCCAAACCTTCATACCATAAGCACTAACTGCTAAACACAGCCTACATCGTTGTCAGCATATTAGCTAACGTCATAGTCAACATAGCATTAGTAAACCTGCTACAATCACGCAGTACAGTGTACAGCAAGCAGCTTAGAAGTTACACCAGTGGGCCCAGGTGGCAATACATTTACAAAAACGAAAGCTTACGCTGACTTGGAAGCGTTCCAGTGATCGATAGCCTTAGCTAGCTAGCTAACATAAATAGCATTCCTTTCAGTTTGAGCCGGGTGTTTGAGTAGGTTAAATTAGCGAGCTGTATTAGCTAGCTAAATAAGTGAAAGTAAAACATTTAATAAACAAAATAGGCAT
The DNA here is from genome assembly GCF_964263955.1 of Coregonus lavaretus. Classification (NCBI taxonomy): domain Eukaryota; kingdom Metazoa; phylum Chordata; class Actinopteri; order Salmoniformes; family Salmonidae; genus Coregonus; species Coregonus lavaretus. The sequence goes on along the minus strand of NC_139988.1, from coordinate 66,055,785 downwards.
ATAGCAAGCTCTCTCTCCCTCTGCTACTTCTCCTTAATTTTTTGAAGAAATTAATTTGTTCAAAACTGTTGAACTACAGTGGGGAAAAAAAGTATTTAGTCAGCCCCCAATTGTGCAAGTTCTCCCACTTAAAAAGATGAGAGAGGCCTGTAATTTTCATCATAGGTACACGTCAACTATGACAGACAAATTGAGAAAAGAAATCCAGAAAATCACATTGTAGGATTTTTTATGAATTTATTTGCAAATTATGGTGGAAAATAAGTATTTGGTCACCTACAAACAAGCAAGATTTCTGGCTCTCACAGACCTGTTACTTCTTCTTTAAGAAGCTCCTCTGTCCTCCACTCGTTACCTGTATTAATGGCACCTGTTTGAACTTGTTATCAGTATAAAAGACACCTGTCCACAACCTCAAACAGTCACACTCCAAACTCCACTATGGCCAAGACCAAAGAGCTGTCAAAGGACACCAGAAACAAAATTGTAGACCTGCACCAGGCTGGGAAGACTGAATCGGCAATAGGTAAGCAGCTTGGTTTGAAGAAATCAACTGTGAGAGCAATTATTAGGAAATGGAAGACATACAAGACCACTGATAATCTCCCTCGATCTGGGGCTCCACGCAAGATCTCACCCCGTGGGGTCAAAATGATCACAAGAACGGTGAGCAAAAATCCCAGAACCACACGGCGGGACCTAGTGAATGACCTGCAGAGAGCTGGGACCAAAGTAACAAAGCCTACCATCAGTAACACACTACGCCACCAGGGACTCAAACCCTGCAGTGACAGACGTGTCCCCCTGCTTAAGCCAGTACATGTCCAGGCCCGTCTGAAGTTTGCTAGAGTGCATTTGGATGATCCAGAAGAGGATTGGGAGAATGTCATATGGTCAGATGAAACCAAAATATAACTTTTTGGTAAAAACTCAACTCGTCGTGTTTGGAGGACAAAGAATGCTGAGTTGCATCCAAAGAACACCATACCTACTGTGAAGCATGGGGGTGGAAACATCATGCTTTGGGGCTGTTTTTCTGCAAAGGGACCAGGACGACTGATCCGTGTAAAGGAAAGAATGAATGGGGCCATGTATCGTGAGATTTTGAGTGAAAACCTCCTTCCATCAGCAAGGGCATTGAAGATGAAACGTGGCTGGGTCTTTCAGCATGACAATGATCCCAAACACACCGACCGGGCAACGAAGGAGTGGCTTCGTAAGAAGCATTTCAAGGTCCTGGAGTGGCCTAGCCAGTCTCCAGATCTCAACCCCATAGAAAATCTTTGGAGGGAGTTGAAAGTCTGTGTTGCCCAGCGACAGCCCCAAAACATCACTGCTCTAGAGGAGATCTGCATGGAGGAATGGGCCAAAATACCAGCAACAGTGTGTGAAAACCTTGTGAAGACTTACAGAAAACATTTGACCTGTGTCATTGCCAACAAAGGGTATATAACAAAGTATTGAGAAACTTTTGTTATTGACCAAATACTTATTTTCCACCATAATTTGCAAATAAATTCATTAAAAATCCTACAATGTGATTTTCTGGAAAGAAAAATCTTATTTTGTCTGTCATAGTTGATGTGTACCTATGATGAAAATTACAGGTCTCTCTCATCTTTTTAAGTGGGAGAACTTGCACAATTGGTGGCTGACTAAATACTTTTTTTCCCCACTGTATTGTCTTTCTCTCTCTTTGAGTCAACTACTCACCACATGTTATTCACTGCAGTGCTAGCTAGCTGTAGCTTATGCTTTCAGTACTAGATTCATTCTCTGATCCTTTGATTGGGAGGACAACATGTCAGTTCATGCTGCAAGAGCTCTGATAGGTTGGAGGACGTCCTCCGGAAGTCGTCATAATTACTGTGTATGTCTATGGAAGGGGGTGAGAACCATGAGCCTCCTAGGTTTTGTATTGAAGTCAATGTACCCAGAGGAGGACGGAAATAACTGTCCTCCAGCTACACCATGGTGCTACCCCAGAAAGTGCTGTAGAGGCTACTGTTGACCTTCATTGCAAAACAGTATGTTTTAATCAGTTATTTGGTGACGTGAACATACATGAGCTGAAATAAAAGATCCCAGAAATGTTCGCACATAAAGCTTATTTCTCTAAAATGTTGTGAACAAATTTGTTTACATCCCTGTTAGTGAGCATTTCTCCTTTGCCAAGATAATACATCCACCTGACAGGTGTGGCATATCAAGAAGCTGATTCAACAGCATGATCATTACACAGGTGCCCCTTGTGCTGGGGACAATAAAAGGCCACTCTAAAATGTGCAGTTTTGTCACACAACACAATGCCACAGATCTCAAGTTTTGAGGGAGCGTGTAATTGGCATGCTGACTGCAGGAATGTCCACCAGAGATGTTGCCAGAGAATTGAATGTTCATTTCTATACCATAAGCAGCCACCAACGTCATTTTAGAGAATTTGGCAGTACGTCCAACCGGCCTCACAACCGCAGACCACGTGTATGGTGTCGTGGGGGCGAGCGGCTTGCTCATGTCAACGTTGTGAACAGAGTGTCCCATGGTGGCAGTGGGGTTATGGTATGGGCAGGCATAAGCTACGGACAATGAACACAATTGCAATTTTATCGATGGCAATTTGAATGCACAGAAATACCGTGACGACATCCTGAGCCCCATTGTGAGGCCCATTTTTTGGGGGGGGGACTGTATCTGTGACCAACAGATGCATATCTGTATTCCCAGTCATGTGATATCCATAGATTAGGGCCTAATACATTTATTTCAATTGACTGATTTCCTCATATGAACTGTAACTTAGTAAAATCGTAGAAATGGTCTCATATTGCGTTTATATTTTTGATCAGTATATTTAGTATAGTTTTATCTAAAAAGGATAACTGTTTCATTATATATATTTTTCAGAAATTCACTGAGTAGGATGGTCCTCCCCTTCCTCCTCTGAGGAGCCTCCACTGAAGTCAATGTACAGTATGTGTCTGTGTGTTTGTGTGTGTGTTTGTTTGTTTGTGAAAAAGCAGTAGCTTAGCAATTGATGAGGGAGACAGTGTGTTTAATGCCCAGTACACGGAGTAAGAGAGTCTACCAGTCTAGCACTTTGGGGATTGAATCACAAAATGGGTTCACAGGCCAAGCTGGCAACAGGGAGAGTTGGGCTGGAACTATCAAGTAGATGCAGATTGTCTTTAGACTGCAATTGGGGATGAGTAGGCAGCAGACCACACTCCATCCTGTACATACTGTATATCCTTGGTCATTGCACAAGTACAGTGAAATGCCTTTCTTGTAAACTCTAAGCCCAACAATGAAGTAATCAATGACAATATAATACTAAAAACTGCATAGGGTACAACAAAAACAAACAATAAATAAAAATAAGAAGAACACAAGAAAGTAAGTAAGCATACTATATACAGGGTCAGTCAGTTCCAGTACTATATTTATAATGTGCAGGGACAATGGAGTGATAAATGTACATACTGTATGTATAGCAGTGTAGGCTCCTCAGAGGAGGAAGGGAAGGGCCATCCTCCTCAGTGAATTTAATAAAAATAAAAATAGTGAAACATGAAACATTTTATTATTTTTTAGATAAAACTATCCTAAATCTATTCACCTCACCAAATAATTGATTAAAACACACTGTTTTGCAATGAAGGTCTACAGTAGCCTCTACAGCACTCTGTAGTGTAGCACCATAGTGTAACCGGAGGACAGCTAGTTTCCGTCCTCCTCTGGGTACATTTTTTTGTCATTTAGCAGACGCTCTTATCCAGAGCGACTTACAGTTAGTGAGTGCATACATTTTTCATACTGGCCCCCCATGGGAATCGAACCCACAACCCTGGCGTTGCAAGCGCCATGCTCTACCAACTGAGCTACAGTACATTGACTTAAATACAAAACCTAGGAGGCTCATGGTTGTCACCCCCTTCCATAGACTTACACAGTAATTATGTCAACTTCCGGAGGACGTCCTCTAACCTATCAGAGCTTTTGCAGCGTGAGCTGACATATTGTCCACCCAATCAAAGGATCAGAGAATGAATCTAGTACTGAAAGCATAAGCTACAGCTAGCTAGCACTGCAGTGCATAAAATGTGGTGAGTAGTTGACTCAAAGAGAGAGAAAGACAAAAGTTGAACAGTTTTGAACAAATTAATTTCTTAAAAAATGAAGGAGAAGCACTTTCACTGTCACTTAGCTAGCGAATGCAGCTAGCTAGTTTAGCCTACTCAAACACCCGGCTCAACCAGAGAGGGATGCTATGTTAGCTAGCTGGCTATGGCTATCCAACACTGGAACTCTTCCAAGACAAGGTAAGCTTTTGGTTTTATTAATTTATTGCCACCGGGGCCCACTTGCTGACTGTACACTGTACTGCATGATTGTCGTGGGATTTACTACCGCGTTAGTTCTATTAGCTATGTTGACTATGACGTTAGCTAATATGTTGACAACGATGTAGGCTGTGTGTAGAGGTTAGCAGTTATGATATTAAGTTTTTGGCTTGGAAAGGTTTTTCACCTGGTCACAGACAGCTGATGTGTTGTGCACTGAAGTCCACAAGTGAAGGGAAAAGGTGAGAGGAGGAGAGCGCGTAGATGTGAGAAGGATTTATACAAGGAGCAAAGTATGAAAGTGAACCGTGTTTGCGTGTGATCAGGGGTGTAGTCATTCCGCCGATTCTGTTGAAAAACGTTTCTTAAACGTAAACAAACGGAACGAAATGGGGATAAACATACTTGAATTTGTACAATAGAAACTCTTGTTAGCTACTGTTGGACTAACATCTTACATCAGCTAGATGCATGCAGGAGTGTGCAAGGTGGTATTGTGTCACACCTTGATTACTCAAATTTTTCTCTAGACCTCTGCACCTAGGTTGTAAACTTTCATTCATAGGCTAGGTTGTAGCAACCTAAACCTATAGATGTTACGTTGAGCTGGGTGAATGGAATATGAATGACAGTCATCCAATATGCTGTAATAGAAATAAGGCCATGCTCACACAAAATGAATCGTCTTAAAAGGCACCGACCACCACTGATGTATAGGTGTAAGGTGATTAGGCATCAGGATATGATAAACAGAGTAGTAGCAGCGTATATGATGATTGTATGTGAATGGGTGTGCGTGTCATTATAAATGTATGTGCATATTCGACAAACTCTCACAGTCTCACATCTGAATTAGACATTCATCCATGTTTCTCAAACATCAAATTTCGAGGTTGTTCAAAATGACACATTTCGAAGTGTTTAAGGTTACGTTTAGGCATTAATGCCACATTTCTAAGGTAAGGGTTAAGTTTAGGCATTAAGTCTGATTTCTTAAGGTTAGGCATTAACTCCGAATGGTTAAGGTAAGGGTTAAGGTTTGGGATAGGCTTAAAACAAAAATACCAAAACAACTTTCTATCGCTGGATTTGAACATGCAACATTTTGAACCAGATGCAGATGCTTACGTCCATCCGCCATCCCTGTCTACAACCGAAACCTGCTTGAAGGTAACAGCACTCACTGTTGCCCCTAGTGGCCGGTTTCCACATCACCTCCCGATGTCCTCAGACATAGATGGATGTCGAATACTGACTTGTATCGCGGGTGACCTGCCTGGCATATTATGTGTGTGTGAGCAAATGATGAAGTGTGTGAGTTTGTGTGTGAGTTTGGAATGTCATTGTGCGTGAGTGTGTAGGGCCCTGTGAGTGTGCATAGAGACGCTGTAACAAATACTCAGATAGTCTGTGTAGCCATTATGTTAGATATTTATAGCTATTTAACAGTTTTATGGCTTGGGGATAGAAGCTGTTCAGGAGCCTGTTGGTGTCAGACTTGATGCACCGGTACCACTTGCCGTGCGGAAGCAGAGAGAACAGTCTATGGCTTTGGTGGGTGGTCTTTAATGATTTTCCGGGCCTAACTTTCACACCGCCTGATATAGAAGCCCTGGATGGCAGGGAGCTCGGTCCCAGTGATGTACTGGGCTGTCCGCACCACCCTCTGTAGCGCCATGCGATCGAGGGTGGTGCTATTGCCATACCAAGAAGTGATGCAGCCAGTCAAGATGCTCTCAATGGTACAGCTGTATAACTTTTTGAGGACCCATGCCAAACCTTTTCAACCTCCTGAGGGGGAAGAGGCGCTGTCGCGCCTTGTTCACGACTGTGTGCGTGTGTGTGGACCATTTAAAGTTCTTAGTGATTTGGACCCGCTCCACTGCAGCCATGTCAATGTGGATGGGGGTGTGCTCGTCCCCCCGTTTCCTGTAGTCCACGATCAGCTTCTTGGTCTTACAGACGTTGAGGGAGAGGTTGTTGTTCTGGAACCACACTGCCAGGTCACTGACCTCCTCCCTGTAGGCAGTCTCCTTGTTGCCGGTGATCAGGCCTACCCCCGCCGTGTCATCAGCAAACTTGATAATGGTGTTGGAGTCGTGCATGGCCAGGCAATTGTGGGTGAACAGGGAGTACAGGAGGGGACTAAGCACACACCCCTGTGGGACCCCTGTGTTGAGGGTCAGTGTGCCGTCAGGAAGTCCATGATCCAGTTGCAGAGGGAGGTGTTCAGTCCACGGGTCTAAGCTTGGTGACGAGCTTGGAGGGGACAATGGTGTTGAACGCTGAGCTGTAGTCGATGAACAGCATTCTATGGATCTGTTGAGGTGGTATGCAAATTGGAGTGGGTCTACTAGGGTGTCTGGGATTATGGAGTTGATGTGTGCCATAACCAGCCTCTCAAAGCACTTCATGATTACAGATGTGAGTGCCACAGGGCAGTAGTCATTGTGGTATGAAGCCTAAGAGTTCTTGGGAACAGGAATGATAGTGGTCATCTTAAAACATGTGGGGAATACAGACTGGGACAAGGAGAGGTTGAAAATTACCGTGAATATGCCTGCCAGCTGTTCTGCACATGCTCTCAGAACACACCCTGGAACACCGTCGGGCCCCACGGCCTTGCGAGTGTTGACCAAATTAATAATAATAATATGCCATTTAGCAGACGCTTTTATCCAAAGCGACTTACAGTCAAGCGTGCATACATTCTTGTGTATGGGTGGTCCCGGGGATCGAACCCACTACCCTGACATTACAAGCGCCGTGCTCTATCATCTGAGCTACAGAGGACCACGTGGGGCCCGACGGTATTCCAGGGCGCGTTCTGAGAGCATGTGCAGAACAGCTGGCAGGCATATTCACGGTAATTTTCAACCTCTCCTTGTCCCACGTTGAATGTGTTTTCCTTGACAAATACAAGATGTCACTGATGGATTTGACTTCATTCATTGGTGGAGACTATAGTTGTTTCGGCACATCCCTCTGGAATTGTGATACAGTGAATTATAAGTGAAATAATCTGTCTGTAAACAATTGTTGGAAAAATAACTTGTGTCATGCACAAAGTAGATGTCCTAACCGACTTGCCAAAACTATAGTTTGTTAACAAGACATTTGTGGAGTGGTTGAAAAATGAGTTTTAATGACTCCAACCTAAGTGTATGTAAACTTCCAACTTCAACTGTACACATATTACAAAAAACACATGCACGCACAAAAGCACGTACGAACACACCACACCCACACACAAATACATACACACACACGCTGACACACATTTACACACCACATACACACATAGAAACACATACACACAGGCACAGGACCTGTTGAGTGCTCCAGCCTCCTTGATTATCTTTGTAAGTCATTCGTTTACACTTGTCTGAAGTGAGACACACAACTGTGTGCATACACATGTAGGATCTTAATCTGAGCCAGTTTGTTTCAAGTTTACTTTAGCAGTCAGCCGGCACTCACACACAGGAGCACACGCACGCACGCACACACACACATACACACAAACACACACACACACACACAGGAACACACATACAGTAGAGAAATAATAATATACTGTACATTGACTCCATTGAAAATGATCTCCTGTACAAGTGAGAAGCAGAGAAATCATAGGAAGACTCATAGAGTAGAAAGATGTGAATGCTCAAGTTGCCCTTATTCACAGATCTAGAAACAGATTTTACCCAACCCCAAGAACAGGGTTGTATTCCCTACACTCTAAATCTAAAAGGGTTCTTCGGCTGTCCCCATAGGAGAACTCTTTGGAGAACCCTTTTGGTTCCATGTAAAATCCTTTCCAGAGATGGTTCTACATGGAATCAAAAAGGGTTCTCCTATGGGGACAGCCAAAGAACCAACCCTTTTGGAACTCTTTTTTTTCTAAGAGTGTAGGCACAAAATTGAAGAAAATGGGCTGAAACGGAGGTACCATCTACATTTACATTTACATTTTAGTCATTTAGCAGACGCTCTTATCCAGAGCGACTTACAGTTAGCGCATACATTATTTTATCGAACCCACAACCCTGGCGTTGCAAACGCCATGCTCTACCAACTGAGCTACATCCCCTGCCGGCCATTCCCTCCCCTACCCTGGACGACGCTGGGCCAATTGTGCGCCGCCCCATGGGTCTCCCGGTCGTGGCCGGCTACGACAGAGCCTGGATCTAAACTTAACAATAAAAAATGCAAAACGTTTTGCTAAGGTGTGGTCTAATGAATACAACCCAGGACTGGCAAGTTTGTTAAAGTGACCAAAATATCAACTCACAATATTCTGTTCTGAAATCATCACTGTGAGAGGTCCTTTGAATGATTTTTAAAAGATCTGAGCCGGGACCAGCGGTTAGCGGCAACTTGAATATATGAATGTACACAGCGGCATATGAATGTACACGGACTCTATTGATAAGGGTTTAGAAAAGGCAGTTGGTTGAAAAGAGAATAGAGCATGACATCCTGTTGTTGACTGAGAAGAATGAGAAGTCAAAGTCTAGCACAGGGAGTCTGAACGGACGACGACAATCACTTTATGATTTATTAACATGGTCCTCTCTGTGAGCAGCCCAGGAATTAATGTGTGTGTGTGTGTGTGAGTGTGAGTGTGAGTGTGAGTGTGTGTGTGTTAGTGTGTGTGTGCGCACTCTGGTACCTTGCAAACCATGACCAGTTCCGTATTTTACATGGAGTCACATGCTGCACATGTTGTTAATGGTTGCCATTCATACAAAGACATTGCTAGACATGCCCGCCTTGTCGAACTGGTATCTACTGAGGTGAGACAGGTGGTCTCACCAACAGCACACGTACACAAACATTCTCTTGTCAGAGGAGCCTGGTTTGAAGTTGATGTGTTTTTTTTTTTGTTGTTGTAATTTTTACCCCCTTTTTCTCCCCAATTTGTCTCATCGCTGCAACTCCCAAACGGGATCGGGAGAGGCAAAGGTCGAGCCATGCGTCCTCCGAAACATGACCCGCCAAGCCGCGCTTCTTAACACCCGCTCACTTAACCCAGAAGCCAGCTACAACAATGTGTCGGAGGAAACATCGTTCAACTGACGACCGAAGTCAGCCTGCAGGCGCCCGGACCGCCACAAGGGTCACTAGAGAGCGTTGAGCCAAGTAAAGAACGACGCTGGGCCAATTGTGCACCGCCCTATGGGACTCCCAGTTACGGCCGGTTATGACACAGCCCGCAACACGGCGATGCAGTGCCTTAAACCACTGCGCCACTCGGGAGGCCATTGATGTGTTTTCTTGTATGCCGAATAAGCCAGATATTATTGTTGTGGGAGGAGACCAAAGATTCTGGAAGTGGGCTGCTCATTTGACTGCTAAATAAAGCATCTAAAATACCAGCCCCTAGTAGCATTCTTGGATAGCCTTGGATTTAGGTGCAAGCTGGTGACACTTGTATTTGGAAGTCTCGGCCACGTTCATAGGCTTGCAGTGCGTGGCCTCTAGATTGTGGGCCTGCCAAAGACCAAAGCAAAGCAGTTGGCTAGGTACTGCTCTGTTTCAGCTGTTGTGGGCAGCCTAGCTGTTTGGAGAAGAAGGTGCTTTCTTTATCCTTGAGGGTCCATGCATACCAGTGGAGGCTCCTCAGATGAGGAAGGGGAGGACCATCCTCCTCAGTGAGTTTCAGAAAAACACAAATAGTGAAACATTAAAAAAGTTAGCCTTTTTAGATAAAACTATACTAAATACATTCAAATTTCACCAAATAAATGATTAAAATACACTGTTTTGCAATGAAGGTCTACAGTAGCACTCTTTAGAGTAGCACCATGGTGTAGCCGGAGGACAGCTAGTTTCCGTCCTCCTCTGGGTACATTGACTTAAATACAAAACCTAGGAGGCTCGTGGTTCTCACCCTCTTCCATAGACTTACACAGTAATTATGACAACTTCCGGAGGACGTCCTCCAAACTTTCAGCATGAACTGACGTTGTTCACCCAATCAAAGGATCAGATTTAATTTAGTACTAAAAACATAACCTACAGCTAGCTAGCCCTGCAGTGCATAAAATGTGGTGAGTAGTTGACTCAAAGAGAGAAAGACAATAGTTTAACCGTTTTGAACAAATTAATTTATTCAAAAATGAAGGAGTAGCAAGCGAAAGAGAGAGCTTTATTTCGTTCATTGTATTTTCTTCACTTTCACTTTCACTTACTAAGCTAGAGAATGCAGCTAGCTAGTTTAGCCTACTCAAACACCCGGCTCAAACAGAGAGAGATGATATGTTAGCTAGCTGGCTATGGCTATCCAACACTGGAACTCTTCCAAGTCAAGGTAAGCTTTTGGTTTTATTACTTTATTGCCACTGGGGCCCGCCGGTGTAACTGCTAAACTGCTTGCTGCTGACTGTACACTGTACCCGTAGTCCCCGTGCCCAAGAACTCTAAGATAACCTGCCTAAATGACTACCGACCCGTAGCACTGACGTCTGTAGCCATGAAGTGCTTTGAAAGACTGGTCATGGCTCACATCAACAGCATAATCCCAGAAACCCTAGACCCACTCCAATTTGCATACCGCCCCAACAGATCCACAGATGATGCAATCTCTATCGCACTCCACACTGCCCTTTCCCACCTGGACAAGAGGAACACCTACGTGAGAATGCTATTCATTGACTACAGCTCAGCATTCAACACCATAGTGCCCTCTAAGCTCATCACTAAGCTAAGGATCCTGGGACTAAACACCTCCCTCTGCAACTGGATCCTGGACTTCCTGACGGGCCACCCCCAGGTGGTAAGGGTAGGTAACAACACATCTGCCACACTGATCCTCAACACGGGGGCCCCTCAGGGGTGCGTGCTCAGTCCCCTCCTGTACTCTCTGTTCACCCATGACTGCATGGCCAGGCACGACTCCAACACCATCATTAAGTTTGCCGACGACACAACAGTGGTAGGCCTGATCACCGACAACGATGAGACAGCCTATAGGGAGGAGGTCAGAGATCTGGCCGTGTGGTGCCAGGACAACAACCTCTCCCTCAACGTGACCAAGACAAAGGAGATGATTGTGGACTACAGGAAAAAAAAGAGGACTGAGCACGCCCCCATTCTCATCGACGGGGCTGTAGTGGAACAGGTTGAGAGCTTCAAGTTCCTTGGTGTCCACATCACCAACGAACTATCATGGTCCAAACACACCAAGACAGTCGTGAAGAGGGCACGACAAAGCCTATTCCCCCTCAGGAGACTAAAAAGATTTGGCATGGGTCCTCAGATCCTCAAAAAATTCTACAGCTGCACCATCGAGAGCATCCTGAATGGTTGCATTACCGCCTGGTATGGCAACTGCTTGGCCTCCGACCGCAAGGCACTACAGAGGGTAGTGCGTACGGCCCAGTACATCACTGGGGCAAAGCTTCCTGCCATCCAGGACCTCTATACCAGGCGGTGTCAGAGGAAGGCCCTCAAAATTGTCAAAGACTCCAGCCACCCTAGTCATAGACTGTTCTCTCTGCTACCGCATGGCAAGCGGTACCGGAGTGCCAAGTCTAGGTCCAAAAGACTTCTCAACAGCTTCTACCCCAAGCCATAAGACTCCTGAACAGCTAATCATGGCTACCCGGACTATTTGCACTGCCCCCCCACCCCATCCTTTTTACGCTGCTGCTACTCTGTTAAGTATTTATGCATAGTCACTTTAACTCTACCCACATGTACATATTACCTCAACTACCTCAACTAGCCGGTGCCCCCGCACATTGACTCTGCAACGGTACCCCCCTGTATATATAGCCTCCCTACTGTCACTTTATTTTACTTCTGCTCTTTTTTTCTCAACACTTTTTTTGTTGTTGTTTTATTCTTACTTTTTTTGTTTAAAATAAATGCACTGTTGGTTAAGGGCTGTAAGTAAGCATTTCACTGTAATGTCTGCACCTGTTGTATTCGGCGCATGTGACCAATAAAATTTGATTTGATTTGATTTGATTTGTACAGCATGAGTGTAGCGGGTTTACTAACACGTTAGTTCTAGTAGCTATGTTGACTATGACGTTAATATGGTGACAACAATGTAGGCTGTGTGTAGCGGTTAGCGGTTATGATATGAAGGTTTGGCTTGGAAAGGTTTTTTCACCTGGTCACAGATAAGGCTGTGGCGGTCATGACGTTTTGTCAGCCGGTGATTGTCAAGCAAATACCTGCCGGTATCACGGTAATTGACCATTAATTAACATGAACATGTTTAGCATCTCCTGGCTTCCACGCATAACCTAAAAGCCACTGATGCAGACCTTTGGAACATGTACATTTTAAAAGTCTAATAAATCCATTTAATATAGCCTACACCATCACAATAAATCCATTATTTATTTTAGACAGGTCTAAAGAAACATGAAGAAAATGTAGTCTATTTCAGAAGAACAGAATAGCATTCTCTGAGTTGTCCTTATGTTAGGCCCTGATCTGGCTATGCCATATGGCTGTGGGCTACACTAGTTCATTTAGCAGACAAGATTTTCTTAGAATTCGGTGGCATTATTTTAATTTTATTTTATAGTATGAAGAATACAATTGAATATAACTGAATAATATTAAATATATTTTCTCCAAACAATTTCAAGGAGCTGTTAATAAAGAAACAGGTCCTCCTATATGCTTAATTTAGAGTTATTTATGCAACTTTAATTGTGATACAAACGTTGGGCTATATGTTTAGATTTTTTATACATTCTAAGGCTGCATGATGCGACTAATGATGATTTGAAAAAAAGTTGCATGAAAGGCATGAGCTCTGATTTGTTTCTTGTGCAGGCTGCAAACGCTTCATCAGTCTCTCATTCACAATTTGACAAGCACTTGATCATATTCTCACTAGGCCTCGAATTTCCTGGTGGCATCCCCCTTGTGTGGCTGTAATGCCCCCCAAAAAATCCATGACTTTTGCGGCCAAAGTGGCCATTGTGCCCTTGGGTTGAATATAATAATTATAATTCCCTTCTCCTGGCTGCCGTGCTCCGAAGCACCTCTCACTCACATGGCTCTCTCAGATATCTAAATTCTTATTAGCCAATGCCCGTCACGTGATCGGGTCCTTCTCACAGGCATCTCAGCTAAGAAGTAGGCTACAAGTAAAGACTGACACATCCGGGACGCAACTGCGCGGATCCCTCTTATCGAATTCCGAGGCGCATATTGAAGATGTTAGAAGAACTGTCCACATTTAGCTTACTTTTCATCAGCCAACAAGATGAGTAGGCCTAACGAACAACAAAAGCACTAGCCTATGTCAAAGTACTATCCCCCATGGTACAAAAGTTGACCTATTCAATTGTCCTTCTGTGCAATAAATACATATTCCAAACCTACTCTGGGACAGTTGTGGGAGGCGAAAGAGCCCAAATTAATACAACCACTAACATCAAAAAACCTTTTCAAAGCAATGAGGCTGATGCAACAGATCAGAACATTTAGCTTAAAATGTTCATAAACTATTGAGCTATTTCTTCACATTATAAGCGCAGCAATGCGCACACGGCAATAGGCTATAAGTGCGAATGTTCCAAACTGCAATCAATTAGCGGGAAAACACTGTTCTCATAAGTGACCACAAATGTGATTATGCATGTAATGCTTTATTATAAAGGTGCATTTTTATGGTGAAAATGATCTTCCCCAAACTTGAAACTCATGCGCCGCCTTGTATGCCAGTTAGGATCTACACCAGTTGTAAAGTGGATTAATGTGCTTAATTTTAAGACCAGCCCTAGTCACAGACAGCTGATGTGTTGTGCAATGAAGTCCACAAGCGAAGGGAAAAGGTGAGAGGAGGAGAGCGCGTAGATGCGAGAAGTAATTATACAACGATCAAAGGGATCATGCTGTTTGTATGTGGCTGCTATGAAAGTGAACTGTGTTTGATCAGGGGAGTATTCATTCCGCCGATTCTGTTGAAAAACGTTTCTTAAATGGAAGCAAACGGAACGAAACGGGGATAAACATACCTTAATTTGTTGGACTAAAGATTACACCCCAGCTGATGCATACAGGGACCTTTGAGATGTTTGGATCCTTCTTGAAATGTACATTTGATTTGTGTGTGTCCACATTTGCATAAATACTTCCTCTGTTCATCTCCTTAACAGAAGTGCCGATTTTCTCCTCTCTGATTCTCTTGTGTATTTTCTAGGCCACTCTGAACTCTTCCTGTCGTCTCTCTTTCATCTTGACTTTTTTCTTCCCCCTCTTCTCACAACGTTTCTTCTCCTCTCTCTTCTCCTCTCTCTTATCTTATGCTTAGCCTTCTCATTCTCTCACTGTAAGACCTCAGACACACAAATAGTGTTTGCTGGCCGAGAGTACGATAGATCCATTCGGTGCGATGTGTGCCGGCCCTAAACCTTTCCATTTAACCCTTGTGTGTCCTTAATTAATTGTTACAAAAAAGAATGGAGCTGCCACTAAACTCTGATTTGAGGTCAGTTTCACATGTTTCCCCTTAGGTTTCGGATTCGGAGAGGGTACGCTGATCCTACATCTGTGCATAAGAACAACTTCACCCGAAGTTGAGCATACACTGTATGAAAACAACAAGGTATTCCTACTCACTCCAGCAAACCAGTGTCATCCATAGAAATAGATGATATGTCTTCTATTTCTATGAAATCTGTTTCTATGGTGTCATCAACCTGAACATGTGGGTCACAGAAGATTCTGTATCCAGTCTAAAGAGACCGGGAAAGAGATAGAAACCCCCACTGTTTACCTGTCACTATGGGAGCATTGTGTCTTGTTCCCTTTTAAACCAGTAGGGGAACAGTTTGTCTTGTTTTTTTTTTTTTTTTTTTTAGTCATTTAGCAGACGCTCTTATCCAGAGCGACTTACAGGAGCAATTAGGGTTAAGTGTTTTGCTCAAGGGCACATCGACAGATTTTTCACCTAGTCGGCTCGGGGATTAGAACCAGCGACCTTTCGGTTACTGGCACAACGCTCTTACCCACTAAGCTACCTGCTCTCCCATTAAACCAGCACACACAGTTTTCCATCTGTGTTAGCCAGGTGGAAAGAGAAAGACACTTCACCACAATACCTCGACTACTTTGGTTCTGTCCTTTGACGTATCCACACCTTTTTTTATAGTGTATTTAGGAACAAGGAGTCCCTCCTGGACATTACGTGTGTGGTGTTTTTTGTTCTGCCATTTTGTGCCCTCCCCCAGTCGCAGCTTCATCTCATTGAGGAGAACACAGTAGCGGAGCGAGTGACAGGCAGCCTAATAGCTCTGGATGTCTGTCTGCTGGAGCGGGAGGGGGTATCACAAACACAGTGGAGGACTCAGAGTAGTAGAAGACCAGACATATCAATTATGGATGGATTCCACTCCTCTTTCCACTACTACTTTTTTGTCTTAGCCGTGTTTTTCTGTTAGATCGCACCTCATTTGATATTTGTTTCTTACTATGTATTTTTTATTTTCCCTCCAGTCTGCTCATTTGTTTTTCTTACCTTCTCTCTTCCTCTGTCAAATCTGTTTCTCTCTCTCTTTCATTGTTTCTTTCTTTCTTTCTTTCTTCATTCATTTATTTTTCACCGAGTTGTTCTCTGTCTCTTCCTCTTACTAACAGTCCAAAGACTTTAGGAGGTGGGATTTTTATTTGGCACAGACTCAAAAGGGATTTTCAATTGAATCACACCACACGCACGTACTCACACACACAAACACGCACACACACACATTTTTCCTCCAACTTCCTACTGGACATTTCTCTTTGGCAACTTCAAGAACACAGTTCCACAATGACATGCACACAGTGAAATTACAAGCACAAGCCAAGCACATACATTTGCGTTTCATCCTCATTTTTCATCTCTCTGTCATGCACACTCTCCCACACCACCCCTGATGCCTAATGCTCCTAACTTAATCACCTTCAGAGAAAAATGGAAATGTTTGGCCTGGAGGATTTGGAAGTAAATGCCTTGTCTTCTGCAGGAGTCTCTCTCTCGCTCTCTCTCTAAGCCATCTCTCTCTCTCCCGCTCTCTCTCTAAGCCAGTCAGACATAAATCAGAGAGCTTGTGGTCTGTAGCCAAGACCAATAAGTCATGAACCTCTGGTGTGATGTCAGAGGGAAGAACTTTGAACTCCCCCAAAGACCCAACCGCAACTTCCAGCAGCTCAGCTTAAGATGAATTACAGCCAGAGGGGGGCCCACCGTCTAACAATGTTAAAGAAATATATTATTTCTTATATTTATACCCAATTAAAAAGGACCTTAAGGTACATTAGCACATTGTGAGGTGAGGAGTTGGATAATTGTCTCACGGCTACCACCAGCAGCACCAGCGAAAACATTCTCTTTTAGTCTGTAAAGGACTGTTTAGAAGAGCCAGGGTTTTAAATATTTATCATGATGTAGCTGTCGATATTCCGGGCCGTCTGAAGTTCCCCTTTCCCAACAGTCGTTTTCCAGACTAATCAGCACTGATTAAAGACGAATCAATGTCTTCCGGGGCCATTAATAGAGCTGCGAAGATAAAGTTCGCAACACGAGTTCCGTTAATGGCGTGTTGTTCATTAGGTTTTGTTGTATGAAACGCACCCCACTTACCAAAAGGCTGTGGTTGATGTCAGCGGCTTTTGTCAACGTTAACTCAATATCTTTCCATTACACATCATCCCTCTTAGTCTTTATCACAGACCTGCTGATTTCAGTGACACACACACACTTTGTCCTCTGATTTAAGGAAGTGCTGTTTTTGTTTGTGTTTCATTTTTATTGACGTCCACGAATGCCCTCCCATGGTATATTAGAATGAGCTTATTAATGCGGACGAGGGTTCGTAATCCTCCATAAACTTATTAGGGTGTCCAATTTGAGAGCAGCGGGCTCCGGGAATGATGAGTGTTTCTCAAGTGGTGAGAGCACAGTCAGATCTTTGTGTCTGTTTGTGTGTGTGTGTGTGTGTTTTGTGTGCGCAAGCAGGTTCGTAAGTGTGTGCGCGCTCATGAGTGTGTGTGCGCAATCGTGAATGTGTCTGTGCGCACACTCGTGTGTACTGTATGTGTGTACTGTATGTATGTGTGTGTGTGTGTGGGGGGGGGGGAGTAGGAGTTCACAGTTTGATAAGACGATGTACCCATCCACCTGCCAGCTATGCTGTACACACCCTTGGAGGCAAGCTGTGAGCCATCTCTGACACACACATTCATTACCACACATATGTACACAAACACACGCACAGACACACACACACACACACCATCGCTGTGGTATAGTAGGTGGGCACCCTGATGAGGTGACAGTAGCGTGGCTTGCACAATCTTCTGTTACTCCTCTGACTCACCAGTTAGTCACCACCAGGCATAATCCTAACCACACACACACACACACATAATTATCCATAATCACCACGACAGTAATTAAGTTAGTCTATTTTAAACAAAGACCAAGAGACACAATCAACAACAGGGCTGACATACACTGACACCTATTAGCGCTCCTGTGACACTGGCTTTCAATATTATTATGATAACCATTGGTGTTCTCAGTAACGTTTGGTAAAACTAGGTGATCTAGGAAGTGCAGTTCAGTAGAGGGACACTAGAGGGCACTGTTGTTTGTGGTTTTGAACAGGGAGCTGGTTTGTTCAGAAGACTGCTATGAGCGTAAAGAGGGTTGGATGGATGGTAGTTCTATGTACTGTTATCTGCCTCTTTTCGACAAATGACTTGGAGTTGATATTCATTAATGCAGAAGATGTTACAACGTTTCCATAGGAATTTATATTCCCTAGAACCTTATTTCCTACTAGGTTGACCTATCTATTGATACAAATTGTGCAGCCTGTTCAAACATTCCATGGGAAATACCTTAATAACTGATGTTGCCAACCCACTCTAATCTGGACACCTACTGGTCCTGTTGCTCAATGATTCATGCTCAAACTGAGTTAAGGAAAGAGCTCAGCCCTTACTTCATGGCCCCCAAAGAGGGGGCTGTAGTGGAACAGGATGAGAGCTTCAAGTTCCTTGGTGTCCACATCACCAACGAACTATCATGGTCCAAACACACCAAGACAGTCATGAAGAGGGCACGACAAAGCCTATTCCCCCTCAGGAGACTGAAAAGATTTCGCATGGGTCCTCAGATCCTCAAAAAGTTATACAGCTGCACCATCGAGAGCATCCTGACTGGTTGCATCACCGCCTGGTATGGCAACTGCTTGGCCTCTGACCGCAAGGCTCTACAGAGGGTAGTGCATACGGCCCAGTACATCACTGGGGTCAAGCTTCCTGCCATCCAGGACCTCTATACCAGGCGGTGTCAGAGGAAGGCCCTAAAAATTGTCAAAGACTCCAGCCACCCTAGTCATAGACTGTTCTCTCTGCTACCGCACGGCAAGCGGTACCGGTCGCCAAGTCAAGGTCCAAAAGGCTTCTCAACAGCTTCTACCCCCAAGCCATAAGACTCCTGAACAGCTAATCATGGCTACCCGGACTATTTGCACTGCCCCCCCCACCCCACCCCATCCCCCTCTTTTACGCTGCTGCTACTCTGTTTACTATTTATGCATAGTCACTTTAACTCTACCCACATGTACATATGACCTCAATTACCTCGACTAGCCGGTGCCCCCGCACATTGACTCTGTACCGGTACCCCCTGTATATAGCCTCCCTACTGCTATTTTATTTTACTGCTGCTCTTTAGCTATTTGCTTTTCTTTTCTTTTTTTCTTAATTAACACTTTTTTTCTTTTACATTTTTTCTTTAAAAAACTGCATTGTTGGTTAAGGGCTTGTAAGTAAGCATTTCATTGTAATGTCTACACCTGTTGTATTCGGCGCATGTGGCAAATACAATTTGATTTGATTTGATGTCTCTGTGAAGCACTAACCTGATCCCTAGCCATTCATGGAGGCTACATTGTTGAATCAACCCATGGTTATGACAGCGCTATACAGGCACGGTCATAACAGTGGAAGCTTTATGACCGCACTACCCATACTCTGCACCACACTCCGGGTTGAAGTTGCCCTTTGACACAGATCTAGGATCAGCATATCCACCCGACATCCTAACCATTAAAGAGAAAAACAGGCTTTAGATCAGTTTCTCTAGGAGCAACTTAATCCTACTCCATGCACTGCTGTGTTTTCTCCCTCTCTGTTCTTATCTCGCAGTCCAAGAGGAGAAAGAGTAGGAGTCATCTCATCTTAACCTTCAACTTCTGTTTGGCAGTCACATTTTCCTCTTCATACTCCAAACTTATTGGACAAGTCAATTTACAAATCTTATTCAGAAGCTCAATTGCCGGCAGTGAAGTTGAGCTCACAGAGATATAATCGCGGTCCCGAGACGTTACATTTATTCAGTTGTTTCACAAAGAGATCATGGAAGGAAAATTGAGGTCGAGTTGAGAGGCGTAATGGTGACAGCCCATTATTGGAGCTTGACTCGCGCTGGCCTTTATATGTCTGAAGGGAAGCTGATGAAACACACACGCACGCATGAACACACGTACACACTGGTGGATGCACACACACACACGTGCTGACAAATAACCTCATTTGAGACCTGAAGACTTGTGTTACCTCCAATAGCTAATACCTAGGCTTTAGCTCAGCGGGCTATGTCGGTTTTGTGGAGTGCATGACACCCTGTGGCATATGGAGCTATCCAGATAGAGGTGATCTGACTGGCGTTTGGGTATGTGTACCTGCAATTTTGATTTCACCTTTTTTACTCCAATAGCATCTATTCTAAACAGTGTTTCATCGGCCCGACTCCAACTGCACTGTGTTGGCTGCAGGCCAGGAGGCTGAGGGTTAATCTAGCTCTGTGTTCTCATCCCCCTTGGAGCCAGCAGGACTGCAGAGCAACACCTGCTCCAGACACACACAGCAGAATAGATAGGAATAGTAGCTAGTACTAAAGCAGGGTTTGTTTTCACTGTGAGCAACCGTTTACTTGGTTGTGCAACAAGTGGCAGGGAATAACATAACACACCATGTTGCAGACTGCAGACTAGAATATCATGTTATTAAAAATAACGAGTCATGCAGAAATGAATGAAATGTTACAGCTTCTAAAACATACTCTAAACATACTCTATCTATACATTCACATAAGCTCTACTATTCATTCATCATTTCATCTTTACATTTATCCATTCATTCTTGTGGCAACTGGAAGATTGTATTTGCTACTCACACAATGCATACCTTTCTAGATGGTCTCAGGTAGAATTGGACTTTCCATCAAATTCATGATATGATATGCCCTGCATAATATTCCCACTGTGTAACTGTGATGTGAATCTGCATGGGGTTTGTCCTCCTCCTGGTGTTCATCTCATGCTGGGTTCATAACTCGTGATGGATGCTACTGAAGGAGGTTGAGTGGCGTGTGGATGTGGCATTTAGCATGTCATTTACACACTTTTCCTGTTTTCCAGAGGCTTTCCCCTGGGAAGCTGGGGGGTGGTCGATGTGTTTGTTTGTGTGTGTGTGTGTGTGGGTGTGTGGGTGTGTGTGTGTGTGTGTGTGTGTATAGTGTATAGTGTAACCTCATCATTAACGGAAACATGTCTGCAGGGGGAATGAGGGAGAGATGACAACAATCACTGACATTTCACTATTGATACAATAGACAGGGGTGTCATGCACACATATTCACACACACACACACACACACACACACACATATCATAACCTGACAAATTGAGGAGTGCTGATGGAAACACACCCACACAAACACGCCAACAGTACAGATGTAGGATCTTAATTTGATCACCCTTTTGCAGGAAATTGTAAACGTGTAGTGTATTTGAGGTTTAAAATGGCTTCTGAAGTTTGTAATTTCCATTTAGAAATGTCATACTTGATTTTCCCTTAAGAAAAATGTATCAACCCCTACAAAAATGTCCATGAATTATAATCCACATAATAATTCACATTTCCTGTTGCTGTAGAATGATTTTCCTGCTGTAGCAAACTAGCTCAAATTAAGATCCTACATCTGTATAGTACATGAATTGATTATCTTAGGACATGCCCTTATTACAATAAGGCTTAGCCCTCCCATGCAGACACACAATGCTGTCTCTATGTTGTTATCAGCATCGAGCAGTTGTGAAAGGGGAAGAGAGTAAAGAAGAGTATGTTAAAAAGCCTTAGAGGGCACATCCCCATTTCTCTAATCTAATTATACACCTAAGCTTTATTCACTAGGGAACACATATTTATGAATGGAACTACACAGTATGTATACCTAGAAAAGGAAACAGTTCTTCTGACGGTTTATAAAATGGGAACGCTGGTTATAGTAGGTAGGTTGGGGCCAAGCTGCAGAGTATGTGTGGATTTGCGGAGGTTGTTTAGACATTGTGAATGATCTATGTTTGGGAGTTCAATGGTGATCGTGTGGAGATTTAATGAAGATTTTGTGTGAGTTGTGAAGGAATCATAAAAGAGATTTAAGATTGGTTGCGAAGGTTGCGAAGGTTGGTTGAACGTTGAAATCAGGTTGTGTGGCAGTTGTTTGCAGAATAACAGGACATACAGTAGCGCAGCAGTTGTGTGGACTTTGTTTTGGGGAGTTAAGTAAAAACTGCAACAAAAGCATAGGTTAAGCTATGGTTGTACAAAGGTTGTCAGCAAGCTGATCATGTCAAATGTGTTTCTAAAGCAGTAAGGTCTTGGGTATACAGTATCTATCGGCCCTGTCAGGATCCAGCACCAGAGGCCACTCAGGATGCTCTACAGAGGTACGAAATACTTTACAGATCAGCTCCACATCGCTATCGGCAGGCTTTTACATGTAAAAGGCTTCCCTTCTACAGACAGCTAGCTTATCAATCCTCCGGGGCATCACTCTCTGCTTTTGCTGACTCTGCAGCGTACAGAACAGAGTGATTATATCGATGGGGATGTGTGTGTGTGCGTGTGTGTGTGTGTATGTGTGTGTGTGTGTGTGTGTGTGTGTGTGTGTGTGTGTGTGTGTGTGTGTGTGTGTGTGTGTGTGTGTGTGTGTGTGTGTGTGTGTGTGTGTGGTGTGTGTGTGTGTGGTGTGTGTGTGTGCTCGCGCACGTGGCATGTGAAAGTCAACCAACAAACTCGACAGTAGGCACTCTAACTTTTTGGAAAGAGTTCACTCTCCTAATGGCTAAAAATAAAGCATGATTAGCTATTAAAATGCACAGACCTGTTTGCCTGTAAACCGCTCAGTCCCTAACAAGAACAAGTCCCAAGATTATCATCAGAGAGACAAGAGAAACCAGGAGACACAGAGCATCTGTTTACAAAAAACATCTGCCAGAGACATGAGGTCATACAAAGGGGCTCCGAAAATACGTTTCCCTTAGTCGCAGATCTAGGATCAGCTTTCCTTCCCCGAATACTAACCTTAACCATTAAGGGTTTAGGGACAGTGTCTAGAGATAATTCCATCCTTCTCCTATATGAAAGGCAGCAATAGAACCAGGGCCTGTATTCAAAGCTGATCCTAGATTAGCGCTCCAGGTTTCGTTTGAACTTGTACACATAGCCGCGGGAAGTAGGGGTACTGAGGGTACTGGAGCACCCCCTGAAAAATCAGAATTCAAAATATATTAAATGTGTTTTTCACAAAGGTGGTGCACCGGGCCTTTATTAGTCCTGTATTAGCAGACCGATATAGCCGTTTGTAGCGTGGGCAAAAAATATATAATCCCCCCCACCCCACAACAAAAACAACAGGATCCACATGCTCCCTTGACTTCAGTCAACACATAAATCCAGATCGTAAAGAACTGTTCAACCAACCAGCAAGAACCACAAAGGCTCTTTATTCTAAATGAGTCCTGCATTTGCATTCGCTTTGGACCTTGTAACTAGAGTGGTGTTTAACCAAAAAATAAGATGTCATCCTATCCAAATAGCCTCCTGGTGCTATGAAATCACCAACAGTGTGGTAGTGCGTGGATCAAATGCTTCCCCAATCCTGATTCTACGCCTGCAAAGCACATGGTAACAACACTTCCAGGAAACTGCAATAATGTGCTCATGAAGGGGGGAAATGACAAAAAAAGAGGCAGGAACTCCGCTTGACAACAAACGCATGATGAAAGGAAATGGTCAGCTCTCTTACCCTATGAGGTCCTCCATTCTGGATCCTCCGACTCCCCAGTTTGCCCTCTCTTCACAGTGAAACCATTACCTACAGAGAAAACATTTTTGTAATTTAGCAGACACTCTTATCCAGAGCAACTTACAAGAGCAATTTTAAGTGCCTTGCTCAAGAGCACATACAGACTGATTTTTCACCTAGTCGGCTCAGGGATTCAAACCAGCAACCTTTCAGTTAGTGGCCCAACGCTCTTAACCACTAGGCTACCTGCCGCCTCTTGCAGTAGCCTGCAGTTGGCTAAGATATTTAACCAGCTACTGTACCACACACATGGGATAGATTGAGTGAGCTCTGTGGAAGGGAGGGGGCAAGGAACTCATTACGTATGCAGTGTTCCGAAGGGTGCGGTGAGGGATGGGTGATGGGGGGTGTCGTGGAAGGGTAGGTGTATCTCTTTCACTCTCACCTTGTCACACGTCATCTACAGAGGAGGCTCCATGAAGACTTCCATGGCTCAGCTAACTCACATTTATCTTTTTCTCTCTCTCTTGCTCTCTCAGTCTCTCTCTCTCTCTCCAGGGCCTCCTAAGTCCTCTCAGATCTTGGTGTCTTGGATTTCAAAACTGTCCTTTAGGCCTTGTGATTTAGTGGAGTGGTAGCCTCTCTGTTGTCTCACTGTCGTGTATGCTCTCTATGTTATTTTCCTCCAATGTTCTGTCCTGGGCCTCCTCTCACATAGGAACTATTGGATGGCAATGATGGAGATGGAGATGAACCCAACAATGGCTGGGATTGTCAAGTGCTCTTAGTGGTATGTGATGATCACATAAAAGCTCTTTCCTCTCCAATACTGAGTCATACTTAGGCCTAGTGCTTACTCTGCTTGGATGGTAGATATGGTAGATTGTTTATTGGACATTGATATTAGAAGGATGCTATTAGTAGTTGGGTCAGAGTGGGTATGAGTAAATACTAAATACACACACACACGCACATACACAAGTCACACACAAACACATCTATGACACATCCATAGATACTGTCCATACATATACCTATATAAAACATACTTCTTGTTTGATGAACTTTAAAAAAGCAACAAACCTAGAATTCATCTCTGTTGAAGTATTTTTTTATTCTAACGCCACATAGCTTTTTCCCCAGTTATGAAAACATACCATGAATATGATTAATAATCTTGTGCATGTATTTATTCAGCATAATTATGCAACAAATCATTCACGGCCACAGCACCTGCTGAAAAGTGGGCTCCGGTATTGACAACCATACGCCCCGAGCACAGCTGCGTCCCAAATAACTGAGTCCCAAATGGCATGCTATTCCCTACAAAGTGCACTGGTGAAAAGTAGTGCACTATATAGGGAATAGGGTGCCATTTGGGACGGGCCCACAGTAAACACACATTTCCTATACATGTCAGACTCCATTTGACCCCTTTTTAAAACCCCTGTGAATGCACTTTTTGGAATCAACCAAGTCATTTGATTCCATTAAAGCACATAGAAGCTCTAACCAAGGGACCAGTTTGGGAGCGATTGAATCGAGTTCAGTGGACCCAAATGGTTGAAAAGGTTTTCCAACGCAAAACCAAAATGAACATTAACACATTGGACAGGCTCCTGTACCCCCTCCCTTAGTTTTAACCAGTTTTTCATTGTTTCATGCCTACTAAGTGCAACCCTGTTCTTCTGACACAGTATCTTAGCTATACCCTACCTTCTCTCCCTAATCCAAGTCATCTACATTCACGCCTTAGCTTCCACCTAGTCATGCATGCTAATAAATGCTGTAACTCAGGGCAGTGAGTGTCTACAGCCTGCCTATGTCATCAAAGATGCATAAGTAACAGATGTATCTTTGATGTATTCATTTTGACAGGCCTCTGTGCTTATGTGCATATCTGTGCCTTACGGGCGATCATATAGCTGGAGAGAGGCGTCATTGCGTGCTCTGACAGAGAGGCAGGGGAGCAAACAGCATGTACACAACAACCTTGGATGTTCAAGTGATTTATAGTCTTCCGGAGAGCAAGTTGATGTTTAGCACTGTAAGTACTTATTAAATGTCCATAGGCAATGAGACAGGTTGTATTGCATTGAGGAAATAATTGGAAAACTCGTAAATGAATAAAACGATCAGACTCAGCTGAGCAGAGCAGGATATTCATATCCTGTTTATGACTATGTTACAGCCATCAAATTGGATACAGGTCTGATCTGTTCCAATGATGACATCATTTTATGAAGGACAAAGGAAAGCCCCTTGTGAACTGGCATCCCCTCATGTGAGTCCATAACCCTGTAATCTCAGCGAACCTCCCACCAACACAAACTGTCTTTGTACTGTACACACACTGGCGAATAGACACACACACAAACACGCAAGCACACACACACACACGCAAGCACCCACACACTCACACGCACAAACACACAAACCCACACACACCTCTGGATTTCCTTTTTCCTCCAAGCAGCTAGCCCAAACTCTTTCCTAGCCCTATTGTAGAGGCTGTCACTTCCACATATGTGCTGGCTATTAACAATAAGAGAAGGTCTGCCTAAAAGCATCCCTTTCCTGACTAGCAGGGTCACAAGCTGTCCCAGTCCCACATAAACACAGGACACAGATCACTGAACTATTTCCTTAACCCCATACCCTACTAACCCCTTAACCTCTAACCACTATCAACCACTGTTAACTATTCTTCTTTACATAGAACACAACATGTTTTTTCTCATTAAATAAAGCTATTTGCAAGTTGTATAATTATGGCCATGTGTTGTTGAAGAAATAGGCTACAACAAGAGTCAAACATCAGCAAGTGCAGCTGGACAGAGACAAAAAGATTAAATTTGAGAACCTAGCTAACACCCAATTAGTACGTTTGTATTTAAAAGATGTGGCGTCATGAACCATGACATTCCAGACTTCATAGCCAATGAAAGTAGACTTAGTTTGTAGTGAGAGTGGATTTGTAAACTGCCTGTAGTAGAATAGCAGTAGTTGAATAGAAGTTCAACGCAGTAGCGCCAAACAAACTTGCCATGCGCTGTTTCCGTAGCATTGTCATGACAACAGTGTGTACGCAGAGCTACTGGCATTTGAAAACAATACACACACTAAAAGCCGAAATAAATTATTTCTGTCATTAGTTGCTTGGTCTAAAACATTGGAGCATAGGCTGCATTTGAAATGTATCAAAAGTGAATCACAAACCAGAGCTCTGGATTGTCAAACAAAGGCAGAACAAGTGCACTCACTGTCTTTCAGAGCGACAAGCGCAAAAATAATGTTCCAATCCCATTTCATCACATACCTTCTTCACAAAGAAGTCTTCCAATCCAAGTACAGCTAACTCCAGTCCAGACCGTTTTATAATGTTCTTTTATATAGGCTACTTTACAGTCAAATAAAGTCAAATGAATATCCACTGTAGAATAGCGGTCCTATTACTCCCAAAAAATTAACTTACCATGGCACTAAGCGACATGTGAAAATCAAGTCTAACTTTCTCCGCCCAGTTTCTCTCATTCATTATTCTTCAGGCCGCGTTTCATCCCTGAAAGGATTGCTCGCTCCGCCTCACTTCACTAGAACTCCGCCTGAACAACGTTTCCCACCACACACGGGCCCAATGATACATTATGTCAAACCCTTATTTATAGAAAATATGTTTTATTTTATGTTTGTTTAAATTGTCCACTTGATAACGGTGCCATTTCTAGTATTGAGAAAGAGAGATCAACATCTGATTATAAATCAAATGGTTTAAGGACCAGTTCAAAATGTAATACAGTACAATTAATGTAGAATTAATACTATAGCCCCTGTTCAATCTCTCTCATGACACACTTTAAAGTCATAACAATGACGAACATAATCCTTGAACCCTCCGCGGTTCAAACACATGGAGTGACACCAGCATTAGAGATTATCCGTGCTCACAAATTCTTTCACATGCTATGCAAAAGGATTTGTGCATTTAAGATTTAGGCCCTACATTGACGTAAAATAAAAGTAGTTTATGCAAGGCATGTCGTCATGTCTTTGATTAAATATGTTATTAGCCCTTTCCCAGATTTTAGCAAATGTTGATGGTTTAGAAAATCCCGCATTATGTATGTGTATAAACTGTTTATTGATATGTTAGATGTCCTCTAAAAAATTGTGAAAACAAATACATAATAATAATAACAATAATTATTTTCTTTAGGCCTATTTCTTTATTCAGGCAGTCAGACATTAAAATGAAATATTATCCTACAATAGCTGAAACAAAATCCATTCATTCAGGCCACAGATTTAAGTAAGCACCATTTTGGTTGGAATTCAACCTATTACTCTACATCTGTAAAATTAATCAGTCCACTCTACACGAATTGAGATTTTTTTTAATTGAGATTTTTTATTTTTTTAAGGCCATGACAAAAAGGTGTATATGAGTTCAAAGACTGTCATCATTAAGGAGACTTCAAAGGTCTATCATTTACATCTAGTGAATGATAACATTATTGCTTCATGATATTAGGCTATTCATTCATGTCTAGTCTACAGCCAGGGACTCTGACATTACCATTTTAAAGAGATATTTTCAACACGGATTAGCTGCGATTAATTTCGTGGGGGGAGGGGGGGGGGGGGGGGGGGTTATCTTGCTGTTACATGTTTATTAATCCGAATGCCAGAACTGAAGTTAGCTCTGGGGAAATATTTAGTTATTATATGATATTATATATGCGTTTACTGAGTTGGGAAAAGCCTTGTATGTAAGTGCCACTAGATGACAGCAGATGTCTGCAACAATAATAAGAATAGGTGGGATAGTTATTATGGCTTTGTTTGTGGGACACTGTGATATTCATATAACATGTAATGAAATGGAAAATAAACAATGCATTGAATAAGATATTCCAAGACATTCTAATAAGTGATTCGATATTTGACTGGTATTTGTAAAACATATGTTTTATGTGTTTCTGTCAGTGTTGGGGAAGCTACATTGCGTCGTACATAAGAACATCCCTTAGCTGTGGTATATTGGCCATATACCACAAACCCCCGAGGTGCCTTATTGCTATTATAAACTGGTTACCAACGTAATTTGAGCAGTAAAAATAAATGTTTTGTCATACCCGTGGTATATGGTCTGATATACCACGGCTGTCAGCCAATCAGCATTCAGGGATAGAACCACCCAGTTTATAACCTTGTGTGTGCTTAATTAACTACTGAAAACACTACCTAGATTTAAATTTAGTTCAACTTCCACCAAGCTACTGCAAAATGTAGTAAATTACTAGTTGAACTATATGTAGTTCACTACTCCCCAACACTGGTTTCTGTGGGGTTTTGTTTGTTTGTGATGTTTTGTGTGCTTATTGATAAAAGGGTGTGTAAACTGTTGTAGCCTAATACATTAGATGTAGGCTACCTATAACAATATATAAAAACATTTTTTTTAAATTGTAAAACAAGAATACCTTAAAGCATTATGCATAAAGTGCTCAATACAATAATATAATCAAATCAAATTTTGAAATCAAATTGTACTTGTCACATACAATAAGTATTAAACAACGTCAGAAAATAATATTCAGTGGTATTTTAATAAAGTGTTGTCAAATTCAACTGATGACGACATTTGTGTAAAAAAAACGGAGAACGGATATCCTACTTATTGGAGTTGCAGTGTACCATGGGAAACGTAGTTATGTTGGCCATATTCCCGAACGAATTCTACGCATACTGAACGTAGAAACACAATGAAACTGATTTAACTCTACGAAGAAAACGTACGTTTCTTTTGCTTTGGCTCCTTGGAGATTCCCCTTCCTGGGGTGTTTGAGGTAACGTACATGATGGCTGTATTCAATACCTAACTCGATGGAGTGGAAAGAGAAATTAGATATTAGCTAGTGAAACAAATAGCTCAAGGATGCACTGGAGTGAGACGGTAACGTTGAACAATGTATTCAGCAGCTAACGCACATCAAACTGTAATTTCTGATAGAACTTAACATTTGGCTGCTAATAGAGAAAAGTTAGTACGTTCGACAATCAAGAAAGGAGCAGCTTGTCCTCAACCTTACATCACCAGCTACGTGTTTTGGGGTAAGAATCCTTTCAACATAGATTGTAGAATCAGAAATAGACGCAAACCTGTGACAATATCGATTATGTCAATCTATATTCGTGGTTGTCTTTGTTTACAATTGTCCCCCGGCTTCCTTGTCTCCCGCTGTCCCGCGTCATCCTATGGGTTGACGATGCAAAGATTTCTTGCTGCTACATTGTAGCTCATTTAGCTGTCACGCTGTGCTGCTTTCAAAACTTTGTTACGAGTTATTTTATTTCCCCGCCGTAGGAACATAATGGTAGTTGGACTAGCCATTGCTCTCCAGCTAACCCTAAGCAAAATAGGATATGCTTTGACTGTCTGCCTGCCCCTGTATGGCTAGTCTAGTCCATTCATAGACGCGAACTACCCTTAGCACCTATTGATGAAGGTATCTTCTTTCCGTAAAGTACTTAAGTAAAAATACTTTAAATTACTACTTAAGTAGTTATTTGTTGTTGTATCTGTACTATACATTACAATTCATATTTTTGACTATTTTTTTTACTTTTACTTCACTACATTCCTAATGAAATAATGTACATTTTACTCTATACATTTTCCCTGACACCCAAAAGTACTCGTTATATTTTGAATGATTAGCAGGGCAGAAAATTGTCCAATTCACGCACTTGTCTGGCGAACATCCCTGGTCATCAAGACTGCCTCTGATCTGACGGACTCACTAAACACACATGCTTCGTTTTAAATTATGTCTGATTGTTGGAGTGTGTCCCTGGCTATCCGTAAATTTAAACAAAACTAGAAAATGGTGCTGTCTGGTTTGCTTAATATAAGGAATTTTAAATAATGTATACTTTTACTTTTACTTTTACTTTTGATGCTTAAGTATATTTTAGCAATTTACATTAACTTTTGATACTTAAGTAGGCTATATTTAAAACCAAATACTTTTAGACTTTTACTCAAGTGGTATTTTACTGGGTGACTTTCCCTTTTACTCAAGTCATTATCTTTACTTTTACTCAAGTATGACAATTTGGTACTTTTTCAACCACTGCACATAGTGTATGGATCTGTGAAAATTTGCTACAGTAAGTGTATCTTTTTTTTAGTTGAAATATTATTTCTTGCTGATGTGAAAGATAAGGGCATATGTTTCGAAAACCGTTTCGCAAGCGATGATTATTGACGTTTCTTAACATTAAAACAAAGCGTAGGAATTGTAGTTTACATGGTGCCAGCTATGGCTTGGCTAGCTTACCATAGAGTAGACTAGAGTAGAATCAAACTAATTCCTAAATGCTAAATAGAACCGACATGGCCTATGGAAGAAACGTTGCCAAAGAAATGTATGTAATGCTTTCCCAATCTGTAAGTGTGTTACTCTTTCAAACTGGTGTTTGAAGACTGCACCATAGCCATATTTTGTCTACTGAAGACCGCTTTCTGTTTGAGAGGGAGCTTGGAAGAGCACTGCTTGCTTTAAGGAACATGCACACCACTCTTAGTTTTATGACAAAGCTTGTGTTAGTCTACTATGTCAGGACAGCATTCCATACTGGCAACCTAAATGCAGGGCATTTCCACCGAAAAGGACCCATGAGCACCAACATGTGAAGTTCATAGGAGCATATCAAATTGGGTGTCAAATGAAAACTGAGAGTCTATATTTTTGAGAAATGAAGGCTTAGATAAATTTTTCAACCATTTTCCATCTTAAAAATGTGGCATAAGTAAAGGCTTGGATTTCTGGATAAGCAGATGGAAAAGGGGTCTTAGAAAACATCTACCAGAAAAAGACTTAAAGGGCATCAGAAATACATCAAAACACAATGTTGACGTAAAGACCCCTGCCAACTAATATCAACACTTATATTTAGTTTTGGAGAAATTGTTTACCTTCTGTAAGTTTAAGAAATATTGCCTTGTGCCATGTAATTGCGTTACCAAAAACCCACATATCTTTAAAATATTTTCTGTTTCTCCCTCATAAGGTGGGAGGATAATGAAAGTTCACAGAAGTAAAAAGTAATGGTAGACCTAACAATGAGTTATAGTTTTACTGATATCAATTGTGTTTATGAATTATTAAGTGATTAAAACGTGTAATTCCGTTACTGAAATCTATGCCCCTTCGTCGGTGATTGGTCAACAGTAGGGATTTTTCAGTGCACTGTTTGTTGTCATTCAACGAGAGACGACTAGTTTTCATGCAAATTCTTTCACTTTAGAAATATTGGATCAAACATCTTAGTTAATGTAAAATTGTGCAACTAAGATCTCCTCTGCAAAAACGTCAAAATTAATGACAGATTTCTTGAGTGATCTTAGACTAATTCTGACTATTTTGAGAAAGTGTATACTGGCTACGGCATCTCAAGATGGACAAACAGTACTATTTCCGCTTTTTTCACGTTTTTCATGCAAAGGTCTTTTAAGGAAGTATGCGAGCGCCCTCGTTGAGTTCACCTAGCCGAGTTCGGCTGGGCGCCAGCAGAATGCGGAAGGCTTAACACCTACCCATGAGCCTCCTCTTTCCATTTACTGTAACCAGCCTCCTCACCCACTGAGCATTGACCGACATCGGACGTCCATGGATGTTGAAATTTGGTCAGTACAACCTGGCCTTGATGTTAATGTCCACAGATGGACCGGACTGGACCAAATCTGAACCTATCATAGATGTATGTTTCACAAGTTTGGATAGTACAGTACAGTGAGTAGAGCAAAGTAGAGTACTGTCCAATACAATACAGTAGTACAATACAGTAAAGAAAAGTACAGTATATTGTACTGTACTGAACTCTACTGTACTATACTCTACTACACTGTGCTGAACTCAACTCTGCTGTGTTGTATTGTACTGCACTGTGCTCTGCTGTGATGTCCAAACTTGTGAAACATGAGGAGAATGACATTCATATCCATAAATTGCATCTCTGTGTAGTACAGATCAGGGACCCATGATGTAATTCCGTTACCGTAATTCTGTTACCGGGTGTAAATCCACAGATTTTTTTCAACCTCAAGGTTCCATGTGATAGCTGACACCCCAGTCTTTCTGATCTTTGAATCTTAATTCGGTGCAGATATCACCATAAAGCAGCACGTTGTCACATAAAAACTAGTGATGGGGGGGGGGGGGATTGATACAGTTACATATCTTGATATTCTTTTTGATGAGATATCATATCATTTTGACATTATCGTAATATTATTTTTGTGCTAGTTGGCTGTACCTGCACCAAAACTCCAGTATTTGTTCTTCATAGCTAGTTCTCCATCTTCTTTTTAAATAGGGAGCCAATTTGTTTACAGTACTTTTATTTCCATGACTGATCAACTTGTTTTCTCATGGCTCTCTCTTGTCCCTCTGCAGGAGACATATGGTGAGCAATATGTTTGGTACATCGAATCGCAATAAATTCACAGTATCGAATCGCGATACATATAGAATCGTGAGAATCGCAATACATATTGTATCGGAACCAAAATATCGTGATAATATTGTATCGTGAGGTCCCTGGCAATTCCCAGCCCTAATAAAAACCTGAGGGAGATTTTACCGTAATTCCGTTACCAAAGTTTACATCTGCACAGTTTTTGTGAATATGAGTTGTATTGTTTGTTAAACTTTGAAATCAGAGGTTTTTGTTTGACATACATTTTAAAGTGAAAGACTATAGCTTTTGATCAACACAAATGTCAATAGTGTTATATTATTAATTTTCATACAGTAGCGCTTTACTTTGTAAATGATCCAGTAGTTCTGACTAGTCGGACTAGTTTGGGTTCTTCTTTCAACACGTGTGACAAAACAGGAAGCGGTCTTCCACAGAGAGGCATGACCTTTCCTTCCAGGGTACACGAACACAGTTACAGTTATCAGACAAGTATGGGCTAGCCAAGTCACCGCTCCCTGTTCTATTAAACAAAATGGCCTATGTGTTGCAATGGTGAATGGACTGTGTGTGCTGCTTCCTATTGCTTGCTATGTAGCTAATGATTTACCCACTGTTTTGCTGTGGGAACCAGACTCGAGTGCAAGTGTTCTGTGCTAGAGGTAGGCTAAAATATACACTGTAGGCCTATTCTTTTTTCAGTGTTTTCTACCAAGGATTATTGTGAAGGGAGGAATGAGGTCAAAGTGATATGGAGGGGAGAATAAAGGAAGAGAGGAGTGGAAAGAGGAAGAAAGGGAGTTCAAGGCTTATCTCAGCAATGTGAAGGGACAGTTGAGCAGTGATTGGTGGTGCTGTTCCACACTGGCTTATTAACCCTTTATTGACACATGAGACATTTTCCCATTTTAAATACTGTTTGGCTTTAATACCTCTCCTTTTATTTTCTCAGTTTATGATAAGTAGCCTAGCCTCCTGTAATTAACATATAATAATACAAATAGGCTACAGTATGCAGTGTTGTAGTACTCGAGTCCGGTCTCCAGACCACATATTGAGTGTCTCTGTCTTGTCTCGGTGTCGAATACATTTGTACTTTTCTTGACTCTGTCTCAGTCAATGAGGACTGTAATTTCTTCCCGAGACCAACAGAGTAAAAAACGAATAATACAAAAATATATATATATATATCGTCACATACACGTTATCAGCATCCATTCAGTCAGCACATAAAACTACTTCGCCAGGCCAAATGTCCATGCTCCTTTCATGTCACATTTATTATCGCCTATTGAAACCTGGGCTTCCTACTTTACTGGTAACATTACTGTCGTTTACTTTCACTGAAAAATATCCTCAAACTTTGTCGGGCTTGTCAGAATTTCCTTGGTAGGGAAGAATCCGGGAAATTGTTTGAAAGTTGCACGGTCACTATTAGTAAGGGAAGACCGGGGAAGTTATAACATATTTTTAATTTTTATAAGGAAATCAGTCAATTGAAATGAATTAGGCACTAATCTATGGATTTCACATGACTGGGCAGGGGCGCAGCTAATCAGAATGAGTTTTTCCCCACAAAAAGGCTTTATTACAGACAGAAATACTCCTCAGTTTCATCAGCTGTCTGGTGGCTCGTATCAGATGATCCCACAGGTGAAGAAGCCGGATGTGGAGGTCCTGGGCTGGCGTGGTTACACGTGTTCTGCGGTTGTGAGGTCAGTTGGACGTACTGCCAAATTCTCTAAAACTACGTTGGAAGCAGCTTATGGTAGAGAAATGAACATTCAATTATCTGGCAACAGCTCTGGTGGACATTCCTGCAGTCAGCATGCCAATTGCACGCTCCCTCAAAACTTGAGACATCTGTGGCATTGTGTTGTGTGACAAAACTGCACATTTTAGAGTGGCCTTTTATTGTCCCCTGCACAAGATGAACCTGTGTAATGATCATGCTGTTTAATCAGCTTCTTGGTATGCCACACCTGTCAGGTGGATGGATTTTCTTGGCAAAGGAGAAATGCTTCACTAACAGTGATGTAAACAAATTTGTGCACAAAATTTGAGAGAAATTAGCTTTTAGTGCGTCTGGAAAATTTCTGGGGTCTTTTATTTCAGCTCATGAAACATGGGACCAGCATGTTGTGTTTATATTTTTGTTCAGTATATTATAGACCTGTTTGGGTTAATGATCATTTGTAGAGTGGCTCTCTATTTGCCCTCAGCATGCATTTTGTTCAGCATTCTAAATGTCTAAAGAATCCATATGATCTTCTGAAATATGGACACAGAACATTTCGACCCTCCGGTCTTCATTTGGACTCGATTTACTCCGTTCTTAATCAGTCTCGCTTTAGGTGGTCTCGAACACAACACTGACAGGATCAGTCCGGCTACTGAGTAACACTTGATGGAGCTTATTTATTTAGTTTTGATCTCTTGAATGTAGCCTTTCACCTTCTCAGCCAACATCCTACTGCGCCTGCGCACTGCTTGATTCGCTGTCATTCCCTGTTAGGAAGAGATTGCAACTGCATCCTCTGCACTTATCAGAGAGGGGGAATTATATATATTTTTTAAATATAATGCAATGAAAACAGCCCCCGGTGCAAAAACATACAGTGGGCCCAGGATGGAGCATTGCAGTATGGGTAGTCATTTATTTCTGAAGCGACGACGGGGCCGAAGCGAGGATGTTTCCTAATAGAAGTCAAAGAGGATCAGCGTCATAAAACACTGGAATTATGAGCGCACGAGAATGGACCGGGCAGAAGATAATGGACCGGGCAGAAGACAGTGGAATTTGCGTTTAAAATCAATTCTGGATGAGACTGTTTAGTACCATTTTCACGTTTTTAAAAGCCTGATATGTCGGCTCTGGCATGATGAGTCCTTGCCCTCAATACAATTTAGTCAGCTCCCGAGTTAGTCACTGGAAACTGGCAGATTGCTACAATTGTAGCATACCTACATGGTTTATTCTAAATTCGCCTCTGTTTTGCAGCTCTGGCACTGACGGTAATTCGATACATTGTTAAATGCCTTTGTAGGCAACGCTTTACGTTGTTGTTAGCTACATTGTAATAAGCAAGACTGTATTGGTTTAATTGTCAATATTGACGCAGCGCATTTGATAGTGATAGGCTATGTGCCTTTTATATAGCTTTTTATGTCGATAATTAATATACGTGAGATTGAATAATATAAGTGGGGTATTGTATTCGCGTGTTAGAGGCACCAGGCAGGCTACAGTTGTTGTCTCCATGGGGAAAAAAATGCATGTGCATATAATTACACTTCATGCCTTCATTGCACCGGCATGCACCATCGTAGTTCCTCTTGCATAGTTAGCCTACTCTCTATGGCAGGTTGGCACACGTAAAGCCTACTGTATACAAATGAACCACCAGACCGGCCGCATCATCAATGGGATCAGACTGAAGTAAAGCTGCGAATAGGCTACCCAGACGGCGGAGTGGAAACCGGGATCATCTCCCGTTTCGTACCGTGGACGCACCATAACGGGACACTCCGCTATAAAGGTCGCACGTGTCGAATATTTATTAGAACTTCTCTTTGGGTTGGGACTGTCTGGGAACAGTAGCCAAATGTAATTCTGTGCCGTTCGTGTTCTACCCTGCGCTTTATGTAGGCCTGCATACACGTTGTGTTTGGGTTTTGTTCAATTTCACTTCCAAAGTTCATGTTTCTTTTCATGTTATAATAGCTATTCGGGACATTGCCTCAATCAGAGTAGCCTAGTTGTGAAGAGTGCGACGTTTTGTAAGCACTCAGTATCCCACATTTCAGCCGCTAAGAAATGCAACGGGGTGATTTGAGCAATATTCTGGATAATCTGCTTTAGCAGCTGTGGGCAAATGTCGAAATTTGAAAGATAAGCTTTGTATACCAGAGCTTCAGTCAGTGTGCCAGCAGTGCCTGCACACAGAATCACTCATAATCTGGACTACAAGTCAACTGAGACAGTAGACTGAGACTGTGCTTCTCAGATAAACATTACAGTAAAAAATAATACAAAACTAAAGGACTTATTTGTTTAGTGTATTCAGATTTTCTTTTGAGTGAAATGCTTATTCAAAGCCATATAAATAAATAACATAAAACTAGCCTAATATTTGACAATAGCTAAATAACTTTGTTTGTTATCCATGTCATGGTCTGTCCTTAATTTGACATTTAATTAATTCTGCCTCAAGCTATACAAATGCAACATCCCAGTCACTTTTCAGTTCCTTTTTGGTAAAATAAATGTATTCCTGTTTTGTCAACAAACAAAAAACATTCCAGTGCCTCAACTGTGCCATATTATCTCAGAGATGTCGATTGACTGAGGACCTCGTCATCTCTGTGTGTGCCCCTTCCACTGCCTGTGTCCGTGTGTGACAAAGAGTTCAAACATGATGGATCAGGCATGAGACTGCATACGCGAGGGAGGAACACTGCAAGTAGTGCAGAAGGAATAGTTGAATGACACTCCAGACAACATGGCCTACAAGTCTACGACAGAGAAAAATTGGTACCCACTACAGAGAAGAGAGGAGTGTGAGTTATTTCCTGGAGACAATGTCAAATTGGAATCAGTGCCCGAGGCAACCAATTGCATTTTGTATTGAGCACTTCCTCCTCACTGTGGGAAATCCACCCTGATCTGGAGTTTGAAACGTCGTCGTGTTCCACTTGTTTTTTGAATACCCTCGCTTTGATTTCCTCATTATTGCCTTCCTATTCCATTTTTTCCATATAGCCATCTTCAAGCACACTTGGAGTCACTTCACAGGATGAAATCCATCCCTTTTTGAAATGGGGTTTGTCTCGAATCGTGCCAGTTGGAAGTTTGGCAGGACTGAGAACACATGAGCAGGGTTTTCACCCAGCCCTAGACTCCCCCCTTTTCCCCCATCCCCCACCCTTAAACTGTAAGCCCGAGATTGAAACACAAGGCACTGTCACTCCGCTACTCCCCGTCCCGCACATTCTGTGCGTTCAAAGGGTGAGAACCCCAGTAGACTGCAAAAGGAGGATGGGGAGTTCCGCCTCCTCTCTCACCGCGGAGACCGAGTCGGACCACGGGTTCCGGAGCACCCCGTACCCGTCGTCGCCTCCTATGGGCTGGCTTAGGAACAGCCACAGCAGCCCTGTGTGGGGCACCACCTTCATTACGCGCCAGCAGCAGCCGCCACTTCCACACAGAGAGTGCAGGTAAGAGCCAACATTTCCACTCCTCAGTCCACTGCACCTGGGCAACAGGGCCAGACTGGTCAGACCTGTTGATGGGCAGAAAGGAGAGAAGTGGGCCATGCTCTGCAGCCCTAGGGCTTGTGAGCAGTAAGAGTGAGCATAAAGGACAGATTGCTTTGTTGTGCAGATCACAATATTGTGATAGGTGTTGTGTGTTTTCTTTGAGTGGTATCCTAAGGGTTTTTTGTTATTTTTAGTGTGGCAATTCTCAGAGAACTCAGATCCACTTTAAATCAGACACCTTACTGTTGACTATTATGTCATATTCAAGCCTTTTCAATACAATCTCTTTACATGCACTGACAATATTGCAGTATCATTAAATCTGACAAAATATTATTCAATCAAAACTATTGTTCCACCACCAAATTTGATCTAATCATAGTTCCACTTTAATGTTTTGATATCCAATATGATATCCAAAATCCACTTAAGCTGGATTTGACATCTGACAATCCCGCCTCTTAGTACCTCCCCTCTACAGCTCTGTGCCGAATTTGAGGAAAAGCTGATTGGATTGGTGTGCCAAGTTGATTGCACCCATGGAGTGACCCGGACACGAACTCTCTCGCCGGGTTGTTTGGGGAGCTCGCATCATGGCAAATACTTTGGAGGGCTCCCAGACCAGACCAGACAACTGTTGATTCCATGCTGTCGGCTTAGTTTGCGAACACGCGCTACACCTGGCTCTGTTGTTTGACCTCTGTCGAAACGTGCCGTCCACTAACAGATGGCCGCCGCTGCGCAGATGGCAGAGTCCTCCCTGCAAACTGACCGACCGCCTAGTGTAATTAATGGTGTTGTAGTCTATAAAACCTTGGAGGATTCTCCAGTCTCATTAAACATCTTGTTAGCTTAGGGGGGGGGGGGGGGGGTTAGTGTTAGAGGCCCGGTCATTTTCCGAGAAGGAAGTGAATGTGAAACCGGACGAAGCATTGTATCAGAAACAGCTTGCTATCGTTTTTGTTTGAAAGAGTCCTGATATTTTGTAATGTTGGCAGGATGCGCTTTAATTGAATATTCCACCACCTAGAGTATGCCATTCTTTGAGTCTGTGCGCTTTGAATGATTGAGGATATAGGCCTAGCTAGTCAATAATGTGAAAGGACAGCCTAGTTTGAATAACCCGTTTTTACCCTTAGCTCATGATAATTGAAACGGGTGGCTCCAACTTCCCATACAGCTAACCGAACCAGTGATCTGTGATTAGTCTACCTTCTTCAGAGGAGCTACGTGAAAGACGTGTTTCTTTATTTTCTTCCCGCTTATAGGTGTGTAAAAGGTTTGTATGTCAGTTCTTCGGGGAAGGAGAACAGTGGAGCTGCTATCGGCTTCCTCCTCCAGTATATTGAGATTATTGCTGAGTCACCGGGGGAATCAAGTCTGGTTGTTAGTTATTGATTTTCAAAAGACTTATCAAATGTCCTTTCAATGGATGTCATTATTTATTCAGCGTTGGCCTTCTCTAGCTCTTTCATCTCTCACTACTATTGTCTGAGCTTGTCAATACTTACTCTGCTATTGCCCGTCAGTTAAGTCAAACTGTAGTATCTCTTGGAGAAGTGTTGTAGGTAGGGCGGTGACGGTCATGGAATTTTGGATGACTGCGGTCTCTGTAATAACTCTGTCAGTGTCGGTTTGCATCATCAGACACTGAAA
The DNA here is from genome assembly GCF_964263955.1 of Coregonus lavaretus. Classification (NCBI taxonomy): domain Eukaryota; kingdom Metazoa; phylum Chordata; class Actinopteri; order Salmoniformes; family Salmonidae; genus Coregonus; species Coregonus lavaretus. Next base: position 66,015,927 of record NC_139988.1, on the reverse strand, counting down.
TCCTTTATTGTTTCAGGAGACCCTTTTACACTGTGTTCATGTGCATCTCCATAGCAACAATCCCCTGTCTCCATCACCAATCAGACTCGAGCATCAGTCAGCTGAGCTCATATACACACATGCATGCACACCTCACCACACACACATGCTCTCATAACACTGCTTTTGGTAGCGCCGAGAGTCTGCGTACACACACAACGCACTCACACACAGATCCTCTAACAACACGGCTTTGAGGAGCAATGTACAATGATGCTTAGAGCGCACTTTCGCCCTCTCTCTCACCCCACACACATACACGTTTCTGCGTGAGTCTAACGAGGTTAGGCAAGCCTAGCTGAGCCGTGGCAGAGGATGAAAAAAAAAAAATCAGCTCAGCTTAAATTTGGTGATTCATGTCGAGGGTTTAGTCCCCAAATAGTTCTAGTTCTAGTGTCTTGTAACACACTGGACTCTTTCTCTGGCTGTTTTTTTCCCAGCCCCTGAAAATGGGCTTTTCCCAGTTGTGACTCATTGGTCATGGGAATGGTCCGTATTCTAAATCAGTATTCTTCACTTCGCTTTAATCACAGATTTAGGCTTGCTCAAGAAAGGAACCCACACATGAACTAAACACTTAAACCAGCTAGGCATTCAATGGGTGTTTTTTAGCCTGGGTCTATGATGGAACAGGTCTCTAATAAAACGTAACCCTTTACAGTGCCTTGTACTCATGCCTGTAGCCTATACAGTGCCTTCAGAAAGTACAGTGGGGAAAAAAAGTATTTAGTCAGCCACCAATTGTGCAAGTTCTCCCACTTAAAAAGATGAGAGGCCTGTAATTTTCATCATAGGTACACGTCAACTATGACAGACAAATTGAGATTTTTTTTCTCCAGAAAATCACATTGTAGGATTTTAAATGAATTTATTCGCAAATTATGGTGGAAAATAAGTATTTGGTCACCTACAAACAAGCAAGATTTCTGGCTCTCACAGACCTGTAACTTCTTCTTTAAGAGGCTCATCTGTCCTCCACTCGTTACCTGTATTAATGGCACCTGTTTGAACTTGTTATCAGTATAAAAGACACCTGTCCACAACCTCAAACAGTCACACTCCAAACTCCACTATGGCCAAGCCCAAAGAGCTGTCAAAGGACACCAGAAACAAAATTGTAGACCTGCACCAGGCTGGGAAGACTGAATCTGCAATAGGTAAGCAGCTTGGTTTGAAGAAATCAACTGTGGGAGCAATTATTAGGAAATGTAAGACATACAAGACCACTGATAATCTCCCTCGATCTGGGGCTCCACGCAAGATCTCACCCCGTGGGGTCAAAATGATGACACAAGAACGGTGAGCAAAAATCCCAGAACCACACGGGGGGACCTAGTGAATGACCTGCAGAGAGCTGGGACCAAAGTAACAAAGCCTACCATCAGTAACACACTACGCCGCCAGGGACTCAAATCCTGCAGTGCCAGACGTGTCCCCCTGCTTATGTCCAGGCCCGTCTGAAGTTTGGGTGGAAACATCATGCTTTGGAGCTGTTTTTCTGCAAAGGGACCAGGACGACCGTGTAAAGGAAAGAATGAATGGGGCCATGTATCGTGAGATTTTGAGTGAAAACCTCCTTCCATCAGCAAGGGCATTGAAGATGAAACGTGGCTGGGTCTTTCAGCATGACAATGATCCCAAACACACCGCCCGGGCAACGAAGGAGTGGCTTCGTAAGAAGCATTTCAAGGTCCTGGAGTGGCCTAGCCAGTCTCCAGATCTCAACCCCATAGAAAATCTTTGAAGGGAGTTGAAAGTCTGTGTTGCCCAGCGACAGCCCCAAAACATCACTGCTCTAGAGGAGATATGCATGGAGGAATGGGCCAAAATACCAGCAACAGTGTGTGAAAACCTTGTGAAGACTTACAGAAAACGTTTGACCTGTGTCATTGCCAACAAAGGGTATATAACAAAGTATTGAGAAACGTTTGTTATTGACCAAATACTTATTTTCCACCATCATTTGCAAATAAATTCATTAAAAATCCTACAATGTGATTTTCTGGAATTTTTTTTCTCATTTTGTCTGTCATAGTTGACGTGTACCTATGATGAAAATTACAGGCCTCTCATCTTTTTAAGTGGGAGAACTTGCACAATTGGTGGCTGACTAAATACTTTTTTTCCCCACTGTACTTTCACATAATAAGTTGCATAGACTTGATTTTTGAATGACTACCTCATCTCTGTACCCCACACATACAATTATTTGTATGTGTGGGGTACAGTCGAGCAGTGAATTTCAAACACAGATTCATCCACAAAGACCAGGGAGGTTTTCTAATGCCTCACAAAGAAGGACACATATTGGTAGATGATAATTTAAAAAAAAAAAAGCAGACATTGAATATCCCTTTGAGCGTGGTGAAGTTATTAATTACACTTTGGATGGTGTATCAATACACCCAGTCACTGCCAATGGTGACTTTAAAACAGTTACATTGTTTAATGGCTTTGATGGGAAAAAACTGAAGATGGTTCAACAACATTTTATTTACTCCACAATACTAACCTAAATGAAAAAGAAGGATAACCTGTACAGAATACAAATATTAAAAAACATGCATCCTGTTTGCAATAAGGCGCTGAAGTAAAACTGCAAAAAATGTGGCAAAGAAAGTAACTTTATGTCCTGAATACAAAGTGTTATGATTTGGGGCAAATCCAACACAACACATGACTCTGTACCACTCTTCATATTTTCAAGCATGGTGGTGGCTGCATCTTGTTATGGGTATGCTTGTCATCGGCAAGGACTAGGGAGTTTTTTAGGATAAAAAGAAACACTAGGTGACAAATTCACCTTTCAGCAGGACAATAACCTGAAACACAAGGCCAAATGTGGCCCGTTTCAAGAAGCTAGGCATATGTTGCACGCCACTACTTCACAGGAGAGGCATTTGAACGTTTATTATTATTTATCTTTTATCAAAATGCGTTTTCTGGCAGAAATACCTTCTGGAACATGTGAACTTTCATGTGCCTTAATAACAAACTTGTATGCCATCTGTAAATACGAATAACATTGTTAAATTACGAGCCTAGTTAGTTTAGCTGAAAGATATAACATTAGGAGATCTGTAAAAGTGTTGCTACTGCTCTCAACAACATTGCTGCACAGAATTTAGCAGGCGCTATCGACAAAGATCAGTGGGAAAAAAGATGTGATGGACTACTTTTCTGCACAAGGTCAGTGTGAACCGGAGTAACTTGACACAACAATGGGCCAAACATACTGTAGCTAGCTACAAACCAAACGGAAAAGACACACTGCTGTGAAGCATTCTTCCATGTATACGGGTAAGAGTCTAGCTACATTTTCAGATATTATACGTTTCTAATTTTGTCCGAAAGTCGTTTTAATTGCAAGTTAAAGCGTACTGTTCGCTAGCTAGCGAATGATAGCTTGCTAGCTAATGTTACGTGTATGATCTGTGTAGTAATATTATTTGTATCTCAGAAAACCATTTGCATTACAAGTTATAGCCTAATGTTAGCTAGCTAACATTGAACCTTGTTGGTTAGCTTTAGCTACCTGCAGATTCATACACCAGCATTTCATGCATAATGGCTAGCTATGACAATCCGTTTGTACTGTAGCTATGGGTTGGGATTATGGTTCATTGTTTAGCTAGCTAGCTACATGTCTAAACAAAAAACTCCACTTCGCAAGATAGTTATTACTTGACCCATCAAGTTAGCCAGGTGTGTCTGGGGGTGATTACGGCCATCTATTGTATTTCATGAACACGTGTACAGGTCTAGACAATAAGTGACCCATCCACTTAGCTAGATGTGGCTGGGGGGGTTATAGCATTTATTTCACATGACCCATCAATTTAGACAAGTGTCTGGGTAAGAATCATCTAATAATTATAAAATATTTGTATCTGGACACTTTCAAAGTCCGATTAGGATATAGGCCAAGGACTAGATAAAGTGTATTTTTACCTGGAGTTTTTCCTTATTGTAGGCTACTACTTTCACCACTTTTAGTCTTGAAATCTTTATTTGTTTACTACACTGCCTTACTCACTCTCTTTATCACATGGCCTCACATGTGAATCCTCAAAGAGATGGGTGGGCCTAAGGCTTAAGAGGTTGTGAATGATTCTGAATAGGTGTAGACAAAGAAGAGCTCTCCAGTAGGTGTACCAAAACATTCAAGGACCATTTTCTCAAAAGTGGGATTACAAGTTTATCAACTTTCAAAGCAGAATTACTTTCCCATTGTTCCTCAACTGCTGTGTATGATATACCATTTTGTAGCTCTGTCTCTACTTCCAATGTAAAAAACACCTTTTCAAATGTTTCTACATAATCGAGGTGGTGGGTCACAAATATACACTGGAGTTGCTTACCAAGACGACATTGAATGTTCCTGAGTGGCCTAGTTACAGTTTCCAGCTTGAAAATCTATGGCAAGACTTTAAAATGGCTGTCTAGCAATGATCAACAACCAACTTGACAGAGCTTGAAGAATATAAATAAATAAAAAAATGCAACGATTATACAATCCAGGTGTGCAAAGGTCTTCGAGACTGACAGCTGTAATCACTGCCAAAGGTGATTCTAACGTATTGACTCAGGGGGTTGAATACTTTATGTAATCAATATATATATTAGTGTTTTATTTTTCTATTTTTTCTTCCACTTTGAAATTAGAGTATTTTGTGGAGATTGGTGACAAAAAAATGACAATTAAATACATTTTAATCCCACCTTGTAACACAACAACATTTAGAAAAGCCACCAATTGTGCAAGTTCTCCCACTTAAAAAGATGAGAGGCCTGTAATTTTCATCATAGGTACACGTCAACTATGACAGACAAATTGAGAAAAAAAAATCCAGAAAATCACATTGTAGGATTTTTAATGAATTTATTCGCAAATTATGGTGGAAAATAAGTATTTTATCATCTAATAATTATAAAATATTTGTATCTGGACACTTTCAAAGTCCGATTAGGATATAGGCCAAGGACTAGATAAAGTGTATTTTTACCTGGAGTTTTTCCTTATTGTAGGCTACTACTTTCACCACTTTTAGTCTTGAAATCTTTATTTGTTTACTACACTGCCTTACTCACTCTCTTTAGCACATGGCCTCACATGTGAATCCTCAAAGAGATGGGTGGGCCTAAGGCTTAAGAGGTTGTGAATTATTCTGAATAGGTGTAGACAAAGAAGAGCTCTCCAGTAGGTGTACCAAAACATTCAAGGGCCATTTTCTCAAAAGTGGGATTACAAGTTTATCAACTTTCAAAGCAGAATTACTTTCCCATTGTTCCTCAACTGCTGTGTATGATATACCATTTTGTAGCTCTGTCTCTACTTCCAATGTAAAAAACACCTTTTCAAATGTTTCTACATAATCGAGGTGGTGGGTCACAAATATACACTGGAGTTGCTTACCAAGACGACATTGAATGTTCCTGAGTGGCCTAGTTACAGTTTCCAGCTTGAAAATCTATGGCAAGACTTTAAAATGGCTGTCTAGCAATGATCAACAACCAACTTGACAGAGCTTGAAGAATAAAAATAAATAAAAAAATGCAACGATTATACAATCCAGGTGTGCAAAGGTCTTCGAGACTGACAGCTGTAATCACTGCCAAAGGTGATTCTAACGTATTGACTCGGGGGGTTGAATACTTTATGTAATCAATATATATATTAGTGTTTTATTTTTCTATTTTTTCTTCCACTTTGAAATTAGAGTATTTTGTGGAGATTGGTGACAAAAAAATGACAATTAAATACATTTTAATCCCACCTTGTAACACAACAACATTTAGAAAAAGTCAAGGAGTGTGAATACTTTCTGAACGCACTATCAGGTTTTTCCTCCTTTTGTGATGCTTACAGGAAATGCTAAAGTGTGTTATCCAGAGGCCAGGCTGACCTTTTTAAGGTAGTTTCACATCATCTCAGGGCCAGTCTTTTTCCATTGTTTCTTCCCTTAACCCCATGAGGGCAACTAGGTGGTTATGTGCTGTACGTACAGTGACTGACTTTATGGCCAATTCCCCCGGCCCCTCCTGGGGTGCCTGTCTGCTGTTCCCTGGTTGGTTCCTATTGCAAGCATCTGTGTCTGTCCTAGTATGATGGATGTGAGCGTTTACCATTGCTCTATTCCACTGGCTCTTCTCCCTTTAATTTGATTAAAACTGGTCTGTTTTTCAGCGTGTTTTCCCAACTAGGACTATTGCCTGTCTGATGGGCAGGCCACATCGGGACACTCGTTTCCAAGTGATCACAATGGATTTAGCACACATGCACGGTTTTGTGGTGCACTGTTGTAAGTGCATTGACACACCCGGAGTGTTGGTATGCTTTCATTAATTAACGCCATCTGTATTATGATTTTAGAGTTGCCTCCCTATTTCCATGGAGATCATAACGTATGTTCCGTAGATATCTTACTATATGTATCTCTAACAAAAAGAAGGGCGAGCAAACTGCCACCACCCTCAGAAAATCCTACAACAGCTACTCTATTCAACTCAATATCCAGTAATGCTGGATAGAATCCAATGTGGAGTGGGGACATTTTATGGGCAAATTATTTTCACTGGTCTTTCCCGATAATTGTTGAATTCAGGGGGTAATAGCAGAGAATAAAGCTCAATTTTGCGACTCCCCATTCCGAAGCTCCTTCCTGGTTGAAGGATGTGCTGTCAGCACCGCCGCTGCCTGTGAGGCTCGAGCGCTCGTTAGGAACATCAGATTAGCGGCACAGCATCACGCGATGCCTGCGCCCCTGCCATTTCTTCCTCTTCCTTCTCCCGAAAGCCAGAGCTTCTTGCCCCATCCGTCCATGCATGGTTCTCTGTCTCTGCAATAGGGTTGGGCGGTATCCAGATTTCCATACCTTCATACCGTGCCTGTGCCATCCCGGGATATACAGTATTACCGGTAGTGCACACAAGGGGCACTATAATTTTTTTTCCTCCCAAATGTAAACCCCCCCCCCCCCCAAAAACAACACTTACCAGAATGCTACTAAAATGCTAACAAGTACTAAGGAATCCCCATAGTGGGTGCTAGGGAAATGCTAACGAGCCAATGCAAATGTACTACTAAGATAGACAACCGAGCTCATAAAGTTATGCAAGTATCTCAAAACGCAGTTTGCAGCACGCACAAAACAAACAGCAGGGATCTTAATCCAGAAGGGGATTGTCTCTGCTGCTGTTACCAAGAAGAATGTTAGCTAAGTGGCTAAGAGCACTTAGCCACTTAGCTAACATTAGCAAGTTAACAAAACCCAGCTGGAGAGAATTTATTTGGCACATCTTAGATAGTTAACTTAATAAGATATATATAGCTGGCAAACAGTTGTGAATTTCATACAAGTGTAACTTGATCACCTCACTTAAATTTCGATGCAAAAGCTCCCATTTTGCTCGTTGTGCTTCTTTGTAAACAAACACACGTGACTGGCTCAAACAGCTGTTTCGGGTAACTAATACCAGTAAGCTTCATAATGAAAATATTGTCTAACAGGCAAAATGATGAATGCGAGATGCTTTATCTATTACCTAGTGCACAAGTTGATTGCAGGTATTTATTTAAAAAGTACTAATAAAAAATTAAATAAAAACAAACTTACGGTATTAACAGCATTGAAAAATCATACTGATGGTATTTCGAAATACCCTTGGATATGGTATATACGGTATACCTCCCAACCCTACTCTGCAACACCTTGTCTGCTGAAACCCAGTCAGACAGTTTTCTCTGTTTAAAGATTCAAACGTCTGCAGCTGTCTCCCCCACTGACAGATTCACCCATCAAATATGAGCGCCGGTCGTGAGATATTTACTAACGGTACAGCCAGAGGTCAGGTGTTTTTTTTCTTCTCCACACAATGTTGTGTTTGTGTTGTGTTGCCACAAATTCCCGTCCAGCTTGTAAAGCTATAGACTCCCATCCGGTAAGAACGTTCTCAGGGCCTTGCTACTCGGTAAGGTTGCTGTTATATCAGCTAAGTAGTGCATGGATCATTATTCATCTGCATATGGGGCAAGAGCTGATGAGTTTTGTCTCTGTACTATCACCAGAGGCCATGGGTTATGTTATACTGAAATACATCTGGCTGTTTACACCTAGACAAAGAAGTCAAACCTATTTAAGCCTTGATATGCTATTAATTCCCTCATATGACCTGGTGATCATACAAAGCCCCATTTTGTTTTGACAGTTACCATATTGCTCTATTTAGAAGAAGAGAATGGGCCATTATTATGAAGTGCAGGATACTTCTACTATATTCTGTTACCAAAAAAAAAATGATTTGCCACATGCGCCGAATACAACCGGTGTAGACCTTACAGTGAAATGCTTACTTACAAGCCCTTAACCAACAATGCAGTTTGAAGAAAAATAAGTGTTAAGTAAAAAAACAGATGTGTAAAAAATAATTAAAGAGCAGCAGTAAATAAAAGAACAGTAGGGAGGCTATATACAGGGGGTACTGGTTAGTCGAGGTAATTGAGGTAATATGTACATGTGGGTAGAGTTAAAGTGACTATGCATAGATAATAAACAGAGTAGCAGCAGCGTAAAAGAGTCCGGGTAGCCATGATTAGTTGTTCAGGATTCTTATGGCTTGGGGGTAGAAGCTGTTAAGAAGCCTTTTGGACCTAGACTTGGCGCTCCGGTACCGCTTGCCGTGCGGTAGCAGAGAGAACAGTCTATGACTAGGGTGGCTGGAGTCTTTGACAATTTGTAGGGCCTTCCTCTGACACTGCCTTGTATAGAGGTCCTGGATAGCATGAAGCTTGGCCCCAATGATGTACTGGGCCGTACGCACTACCCTCTTTAGTGCTTTGCGGTTGGAGGTCAAGCAGTTGCCATACCAGGCGGTGATGCAACCAGTCAGGATGCTCTCGATGGTGCAGCTGTATAACTTTTTGAGGATCTGAGGACCCATGCCAAATCTTTTCAGTCTCCTGAGGGGGAATAGGCTTTGTCGTGCCCTCTTCACAACTGTCTTGGTGTGTTTGGATAGTTTGTTGGTGATGTGGACACCAAGGAACTGGAAGCTCTCAACCTTATCCACTACAGCCCCGTCGATGAGAATGGGGGCGTGCTCAGTCCTCTTTTTTTTCCTGTAGTCCACAATAATCTCCTTTGTCTTGATCACGTTGAGGGAGAGGTTGTTATCCTGGCACCACATGGCCTGGTCTCTGACCTCCTCCCTATAGGCTGTCTCATCGTTGTCGGGGATCAGGCCTACCACTGTTGTGTCGTCGGCAAACTTAATGATGGTGTTGGAGTCGTGCCTGGCCATGCAGTCATGGGTGAACAGGGAGTACAGGAGGGGACTGAGCACGCACCCCTGAGGGGCCCCAGTGTTGAGGATCAGCGTGGCAGATGTGTTGTTACCTACCCCTACCACCTAGGGGCAGTCCGTCAGGAAGTCCAGGATCCAGTTACAGAGGGAGGTGTTTAGTTCCAGGGTCCATAGCTTAGTGATGAGCTTTGAGGGCACTATGGTGTTTAACGCTGAGCTGTAATCAATTAATAGCATTCTCACGTAGGTGTTCCTCTTGTCCAGGTGGGAAAGGGCAGTGTGGAGTTCAATAGAGATTGCATCATCTGTGGATCTGTTGGGGTGGTATGCAAATTGGAGTGGGTCTAGGGTTTCTGGGATAATGGTGTTGATGTGAGTCATGACCAGCCTTTCAAAGCACTTCATGGCTACAGACGTGAGTGCTACGGGTCGGTAGTCATTTAGGCAGGTTATCTTAGTATTCTTGGGCACAGGGACTATGGTGGTCTGCTTGAAACATGTTGGTATTACAGACACAGTCAGTGACATGTTGAAAATGTCAGTGAAGACACTTGCCAGTTGGTCAGCGCATGCTCGGAGTACACGTCCTGGTAATCCGTCTGGCCCTGCGGCCTTGTGAATGGTGACCTGCTTAAAAGGCTTACTCACATCGGCTACGGAGAGCGTGATCACATAGTCATCCAGAACAGCTGATGCTCTCATGCAATGCTTCAGTGTTGCTTGCCTCTAAGCAAGCATAGAAGTGATTTAGCTCGTCTGGTAGGCTTGTGTCACTGGGTAGCTTGCGGCTGTGCTTCCCTTTGTAGTCTGTAAAGGTTTGCAAGCCCTGCCTGCCACACCCGACGAGCTGCGGAGCCGGTGTAGTACGATTCAATCTTAGTCCTGTATTGGCTCTTTGCCTGTTTGATGGTTCGTCTGAGATCATAGTGGGATTTCTTATAAGCGTCCGGGTAATAGTCCCGCTCCTTGAAAGCGACAGCTCTGCCCTTTAGCTCAGTGCGGATGTTGCCTGTAATCCATGGCTTCTGGTTGGGATATGTACGTATGGTCACTGTGGGGACGACGTCATCGATGCACTTATTGATGAAGCCAGTGACTGATGTGGTGAACTCCTCAATGCCATCGGAAGAATCCCAGAACATATTCCAGTCTGTGCTAGAAAAACAGTCCTATAGCTTAGCATCTGCATCATCTTTGAACACACTGTATATATATTTTCTGTTGTATTTTTGACTTTATGTTTTGTTTTACCCCATATGTAACTCTGTGTTGTTGTTTTTATCGCACTGCTTTGCTTTATCTTGGCCAGGTTGCAGTTGTAAATGAGAACTTGTTCTCAACTGGCTTACCTGGTTAAATAAAGGTTAAATAAAAATTAAATACATCTGACCACTTCCTTATTAACCGAGTCACTGGTGCTTCCTGCTTTAGTTTTAGCTTATAAGCAGGAATCAGGAGGATATAATTATGGTCAGAGTTGCGGGCGAGGGAGAGCTTTGTACGCGTCTCTGTGTGTGGAGTAAAGGTGGTCTAGAGTTTTTTTCCCTTTGGTTTCACATTTAACATGCTGGTAGAAATGAGGTAGAACGGATTTAAGTTTCCCTGCATTAAATTCCCTGGCCACTAGGAGCTCTGCCTCTGGATGAGCGTTTTCCTGTTTGCTTATGGCCTTATACAGCTCATTGAGTGCAGTCTTAGTGCAAGCATCGGTTTGTGGTTGTAAATAGACAGCTACGAAAAATATAGAAGAAAATTATCTTTGTAAATAGTGTGGTCTACAGCTTATCATAAGATATTACAGTTTTTTATGTCCCGTTGGTAGGATATCCTTGATCTTAGGTCGTCCATTTTGTTTTCCAATGATTGTACGTTGGCTAATAGGTCTGATGGAAGAGGCAGATTTCTCGCTCGCCGTCGGATCCTTACAAGGCACCCCGACCTACGTCTACAATATCTCTGTCTCTTTCTCATGCGAATGACGGGGATTTGGGCCTTGTCGGGTGTCTGTAGAAAATCCTTTGCGTCCGAATCTCTTTGAAGAAAAAAACTTCGTCCAATACGAGGTGAGTAATCATTATGTTGGTTAGGGGGCCGTAAAACGGCAGCCATCTCCTTCGGTAGCCATCTCCTCCGGCAGCCATCTCCTTACCACACAGTCAGTCGTGTGGTTTCGAGTGATTACATGGCTCAAGGAGACATGTTGAAAAGACCCCCTGTTGTGGATGTCTCCCTCCCAATACATTGCTACCAAAGCTTTACTGCTTTTACCGCTAAAGCCTTAATCACTTAGTCAAATTGTCACGAAAGCTTCAGTTCAGTGTCTTACTTTCATTCCTCTCACTTATCACCAAAGTGTCTGTCAATGTCACCAAGCCCTCTTTCTCAAGTCACCAGTTTCAGTGTGTCACAGCTGAGGTTCTGTCTACTATCACTGTAGTACTCAAAGTCCTCAGTCCTCTGCTCAGACTGTAGTAGAGAGAAGTCTCTCACTAGTGTTGTCTGTAGAATCTGATGAATAAAGTAAAAATGTACTCTTACGTCCCCGTCTTTCTTTGACTCAGCTCTGAGTCACCACCCACTGGGCACACACTGGTTGAATCAGCATTGTTTCCACGTCATTTCAGTGAACATACGTTGAACCGACGTGGAATAGCCGTTGAATTGACGTCTTCCCAGTGGGCAGAGCTGAACAAAAGTATTGCCGTAAGTCTGGCCAAGCTCAGATTTCATCGCACGACTCCACTCAGTACCATCACACGGTGTTAATTTAGTCCACCACAATAGGGACAGGAAAGTAAGGCGACGGAAAACTGTCCCTTCTCTCATCAGTGAAGCCAACCACACGAGTGAGTCATGTCGATGCCAGAATGCATTACCTGCCGGCTACAGAAGAGGCTCTTCAAGCTAATCCTCGTGTCTTAGGCCCTGTCTGACTCATCATTTCCTCTCTGACAGACGGGGAGTGGAAGGGAGGGAATGAGGAACTCTCCTCCAAAAATAAAAATAAATACAAATACTTTCAAGTGGATAGTTTTGCTTTAATCTCAAACCGGGAGAAATCTCGCTAGGAAGCGGTGAACAGAGCAGCAAAGTCCCATTAATACGTCCCGCTGCCAAATACGTTGGTTTGCCTTAGGGTAGATGGCATTCCTGAGCTTACCAAATTCTTTAGGAAGTTGAATGGCAGTGACTGTAGCTCAGTTGATAGAGCATGGCGCTTGCAACTCCAGGGTTGTGGGTTCGTTTCCCACGGGGGGCCAGTATGAAAATGTATGCACTCACTAACTGTAAGTCGCTCTGGATAAGAGCGTCTGCTAAATGACTAAAATGTAAAATGTTCCAACACATCCTTCTATTTGAACACTCTTTTTATCCTTGAGATTTATGATCTACACACTCTAGAGCCAAGGATATTTGGCCATTGATTCGACCTCTTGCTTTACTCATTTGTAAAGCAGAAATCACTATGAAGGGGCCTCCCGAGTGGCGCAGTGGTCTAAGGTACTGCATTGCAGTGCTAGAGGCGTCACAACTAATCCGGGTTTGATCCCGGGCTGTGTCACAGCCAGCCGGGACCGGGAGACCCATGAGGCCGGCGCACAATTGGTCCCGAGTCGTCCGGGTCAGGGGAGGGTCCTTGTCCCATCGCGCTCTAGCGACTCCTTGTGGCGGCCGGGCGCATGCACGCTGACTTCGGTCACCAGCTGTACAGTGTTTCCTCCGACACATTGGTGCGGCTGGTTTCCGGGTTAAGCCAGCAGTGTGTCAAGAAGCAGTGTGGCTTGGCAGGGTCGTGTTTCAGGGGACGCATGGCTCTCAACCTTCGCCTCTCCAAATCCGTACAGAAGTTGCAGCGATGGGACAAGACTGTAACTACCTATTGGATATCACGAAATTGGGGAGAAAAAGGGGTAAAAAGTACCACATCTTCAAGTTCATCCCCCTCAGGGACTGAGTGTGCCTCTGGCAGATGGTAGCTGTACCCATCAGTTCCCTGTGAGTGTGACCTTGCCCCTTAGTGTCTCCTCCAGCGGCGGGTAGGCTAAGCGAAGGTATCTCGGGCTAATTACCTGCTGAAGCTCCAGTCTTATTTGGGCACAGCTCACCATGACTGGGCCTCCCCTGTCTTAGCCCCAGCGGCCACTAGAAAAAATGCCAGTGTCATTTCCTAAATATATTGTGCCCACCAATGCTGAAATGCCATAATGAAGTAGCATCTAGCATGCTGATAGACCTGAAGGGATAGAAACTGAAGTCAGATGATGTATCCTTTTATGCTATATAAAATATACATGTATAGGTATACGTATATATTTATATATAGGGTTAAGGAGTGGGAATGGAGATCACAGCCTAATACAGAAGCATGTCTGTTCTACAAAATATATTCCCAAATAAATGTATTCTCAAAGATTTGATTAGATTTTCTCTTTTATGCTGTTTGCAGTGAACTGACATGAATGATTGTTGCTGACATGCCGATGTTCAGATGAAGGAAATGAAATAGTCTATAATGCGCACCACAGCAGTGCTGAACTCAAACCGAGGTGTGTAGCCTGCTGACAACCCCAAAGTAGAATAGTTTACCCATTTACCTATTCAGCTTGTTGTGTGTTCAATGCTAGAGAAATATTCAAGTTCAAGTTGTGAGAGCCATATGGAGGGAACCGTATTCTGACAAGCAGTCAATGCTTTTGAAAGCAGTTCTGGCAAATGTATTTTGAAAGCAGTTTTAGCCTTTGTTAAAAAAGAGGGGGATGCCAGTTTTGCATTACTACCACGTTTATTTCTCTAACCCCTCAATTGCCCTAGTGGCATCTTTTACAAATGCTGTTACAACTGGAGTTTCACGCATGGTTTAGGTGCTTCTGCGCAACAGAGCTCTTAAAAGGGCATAGACATACTTTGTAATAGAAAGCTATTTTTTTATAAAAATAATTATAATATAATATGCCATTTAGCAGATGCTTTTATCCAAAGCGACTTACAGTCATGCGTGCATACATTTTTTTTTGTGTATGGGTGGTCCCGGGGATCGAACCCACTACCTTGGCGTTACAAGCGCCGTGCTCTACCAGCTGAGCTACAGAGAACCATGTTTATGTTTTTGTACTGAATAATAATTAATAATAAATACTATATTTTTAATAATAACAATCAGGATGTTGTGTCCAATGGGGTAAATGCAGATGGACAAACCCCATGCTTCAGCCCATGTACATTTTATAGCCACTATGCTGCATCAGTTGGGCTACAGGTGATAATGCTTATCGCTAATAGCACAACTGATAATATAGAGCATGCATAGGCTATATGCATGGCCCAATATGTTATTATTACATTATATACATTTCTGGTGGTGGAAATTATATTTTATTTCGTGTCAGCATAATTTTATTTTTATTCATTTTGGAGTAGAATGTCCTGAGCTTCTCAGTCCTTGCAGTCTTATACAAAATTATCCTCTTTCTTACATGAAAGGGGAGGTTAACTTGGCCCCAGACAATTGATCTGAGATCGACTTAAAGACATGCTCCGGAACTTTGACACTAGTAAGTATTTTTTTTAAACCTGCCGCTTTGGGCTGGATGTGTCAATGTGTAGTTCATACATGCCGTTTTTTCATTGTCTTTTGTTTGGAGTGCTCCCATGTGAGCAATGAGCATGTGTGTGGTTTCTCTGTCCTGATAATGTTGTGGGCGCGAGCGCTCCTGAGCACGCCAACCTGCTGAGTTTATACAATGTTGCTTTTCACTAGGGATAGCTGTAGTCAAGACAGATAGAAAGGGAGGCAGATATGCGGAGTAGAGAGATTAATGCGATTGAAAGAACCTGAATTATCATTAGGATATTTTCTACAGTTTTTATTTGTCAGCATTAGGTCTATGTATTTTACTTAGTTGACGATGGACGTTATAGGCCTACTGCTGCATTAGCCTATAGGCTATATCTGAGTTCCATGCGCTAATTTATTTAGCTGCCAATGGATCACGGTGTATCAATATGTTTATATGGCAAAGGCTGGTGCTCTTGCATTAGTTGAATTTTAACTTTGGACTTTTATCATATATTTCAGATTTCTATGATTAACGACGTGACAATAATTTTGAGAAATGGAAACATTATTGTTGAAATGAAACCATTTCATGAAAATGTGCATATAAAAATGATCATAACTGGCATGCAGATATGAGGAAATGGTAGGATAAATTGTAAGCTTCCCCAAACTTAAAACTCACGGCCTATGGTCTTTATTATAACACCCATTAAAAAAAGTATTGCAAGCGGGTGCACACAGGATGTCCTGTGAAAAAAAACGGGCCCGCCTATAGAAATCAAATGCCCTTCCAACTGATTTGTTCTAGCGCCTGCCCTGGATCTATAAGTAAAATGTATTTGTGAATTTGGTCGGGTTGCCCAAAAAGTTACATATTGGCACTTTAAGTTTCAGTCATGGGATTTATTTTTGCTTTAACGCCTGCTTTTATGCCTCTATTCGTTCTAGCTGTCAACCTCTTGCTCCTAGGCATTGTAATGAACTTCTTATTTTGCCTTTACGTCGTTGTCCCGGCTCATCCCTGATTCTGCACTTCACACTTGAATATATAAAAAACCCCCAACACCAGGATCCTTGCTGTCAGACCCTGCAGTCCCTGCCCCAGTGACAGTCTTGTCCTTAGCGCCGGTGCTGTATGGATTGTAGGGCCGGGACGATGCCAGTATCCCAATACTCATTAGTATCGTGGCACGGAAACAAAACACGAAGCGGATGAACTTCTTTAGGAAAACAGCCCTAATGTTGGAAACAAGCATCATTATGTTGTCGTCCAGAGTCACATTTCTTTACTTTCCAAGCTATGCACGTAATGCCAAGAGTGTTCAAAGCTGTAATCAAGGCAAAAGGTGGCTATTTGAAGAAGCTCAAATATAAAATATATTTTGATTTGTTTAACACTTTTTTGGTTACTACATGATTCCATATGTGTTATTTCATAGTGTTGATGTCTTCACTATTATTCTACAATGTAGAAAATAGCAAAAATAAAGAAAAACCCTTGAATGAGTAGGTGTTCTAAAACTTTTGACCGGTAGTGTACAACAGGCTTTTAAAGGACCGAAGAGTTAGGTCTGCTTCGTGTTTTCATTTTTGCCATGGAAAACATATTGCGATTGTGGTATCGTCACAGCCCTAATGGATTGCCTGAATTATTAACCAGCAGGGGAGTGAGGCTGGGAACAGCACACCACTACATCCACCCTATGATCGGGCCAGGAGGCCCTGTAGTCAGCCACAGAGTAACCTATGAGGAAAAGCTTTTAGCGGTGCAGCTAATTAGCACTACCGCGTATAGGCTATATGGATTAGCATCCTGCATGATTAGCAACATGTTCATCATTGTACAGAGATTCCAGACTGCAGTTTCTCTATGGCTAGGCCTAGCTGTTCTTTATATTCTCAAGTGTTGTTGCAGTAGAAGACGATGTCATATTTGATGTCATATTGTTTAAGACCGTAATATCAAAAGAACTGTCAAGCAGCGCTAGTTAAAGGAGACCTCTTTGACGGTTATGTGAGAGATGATTCACAACAAAGTAGATCCGAGTCGTCTGAAGAGCGACCCCATTAGCGTTGTGTCCCAGACGAAGCCACTGATTTATGAAACATCCAGCAAGTCTTTTTTCCATCAAGCTTTATTCTTTCATGATAAGCACAAGCCTCTGAAGAATGGCTGCCTTGTCTCTGTCCTGGTCCTTCTTCTCTTTGTGTCTGAAGTTATATTTTATTTGCAGCAGCAAGTGGAGAGGAGGCTACAGTGCATTCGGAAAGTAGCTTAGTGGCGGCAGGTAGCTTAGTGGTTAAGAGCGTTGTGCCAGTAACCGAAAGGTCGCTGGTTCCTAATCCCCGAGCCAACTAGGTGAAAAATCTGTCGATGTGCCCTTGAGCAAGGCACTTAACCCTAATTGCTCCTGTAAGTCGCTCTGGATAAGAGCGTCTGCTAAATGACTAAAATGTAAAAATGTAAATGTATTCAGACCCCTTCACTTCTTCCACATGTTGTTACATTACAGCCTTATTCGAAAATGGATTAAATATTATACTTTTTCTCATCAATCTACACACAATACCCCATAATGACGAAGCAAAAACAGGTTTTTAGAAGAAATGTTAGAACATTTAAAAAAATACAAAACTTTTTAAATATCACATTTACGTAAGTATTCATACCCTTTAGTTAGTACTTTGTTGAAGCACCTTTGGCAGCAATTACAGCCTCGAGTCTTCTTGGGTATGATGCTACAAGCTTGACACATCTGTATTTGGGGAGTTTCTCCCATTTTTCTCTGCAGATCCTCTCAAGCTCTGTCAGGTTGGATGGGGAGCGTTGCTGCACAGCTATTTTCAGGTCTCTCCAGACATGTTAGATCAAGTTCAAGTCCAGGCTCTGGCTGGGCCACTCAAGGACATTCAGAGACTTGTCCCGAATCCTCTCCTGCATTGTCTTGGCTGTGTGCTTAGGGTCATTGTCCTGTTGAAAGGTGAACCTTCGCCCCAGTCTGAGGTCCTGAGCGCTCTGGAGCAGGTTTTCGTCAAGGATCTCTCTGTACTTTGCTCCGTTCATCTTTCCCTCGATCCTGACTAGTCTCCCAGTCCCTGCCACTGAAAAACATCCCCACAGCATGATGCTGCCACCACCATGCTTCACTGTAGGGATGGTGCAAGGTTTCCTCCAGACGTGACGCTTGGCATTCAGGCCAAAGAGTTCAATCTTGGTTTCATCAGACCAGAGAATCTTGTTTATCATGGTCTGAGAGTCCTTTAGGTGCCTTTTGGCAAACTCCAAGCGGGCTGTCATGTGCCTTTTACTGAGGAGTGGCTTCCGTCTGGCCACTCTACCATAAAGGCCTGATTGGTGGATTGCTGCAGAGATGGTTGTCCTTCTGGAAGGTGCTCCCATCTCCACAGAGGAACTCTAGAGCTCTGTCAGAGTGACCATCGGGTTCTTGGTCACCTCCCTGACCAAGGCCCTTCTCCCCAGATTGCTCAGTTTGGCCGGGCGGCCAGCTCTAGGAAAAGTCTTGGTGGTTCCAAACATCTTTCATTTAAGAATTATGGAGGCCACTGTGTTCTTGGGGACCTTCAATGCTGCAGAAATGTTTTTGTACCCTTCCCCAGATCTGTGCCTTAACACAATTCTGTTTCGGAGCTCTACGGACAATTCCTTCGACCTCATGGCTTGGATTTTGCTCTGACATTATATAAACAGGTGTGTGCCTTTCCAAATCATGTCCAATCAATTTAATTTACTACAGGTGGACTCCAATCAAGTTGTAGAAACATCTCAAGGATGATCAATTGAAACAGGATGCACCTGAGCTCAATTTCGAGTCTCACAGCAAAGAATCTGAATACTTATGTAAATAAGGTATTTCTGTTTTTTAATAAATGTGCGAAAATGTCTAAAAACCTGTTTTCGCTTTGTCATCATGGGGTATTGTGTGTAGATTGATGGAAATAAATAATTTAATCCATTTTAGAATAAGGCTGTAAACGTAACAAAAATGTGGAAAAAGTCAAGGGGTCTGAATACTTTCCGAATGCACTGTACATACTGCTGTGCATATCTACTTTGTAATTGCGCTGTGGTTTCTCCATCTCCTTCTTGTTTTCACAGAATAAACTGATAATGCTTTATTTTTCGTCCAGAATATGGTTCAATCATCAATCAATCAATTTTATTTTATATAGCCCTTCTTACATCAGCTAATATCTCGAAGTGCTGTACAGAAACCCAGCCTAAAACCCCAAACAGCTAGTAATGCAGGTGTAGAAGCACGGTGGCTAGGAAAAACTCCCTAGAAAGGCAAAACCTAGGAAGAAACCTAGAGAGGAACCAGGCTATGAGGGGTGGCCAGTCCTCTTCTGGCTGTGCCGGGTGGAGATTATAACAGAACCATGCCAAGATGTTCAAAAATGTTCATAAGTGACAAGCATGGTCAAATAATAATCAGGAATAAATCTCAGTTGGCTTTTCATAGCCGATCATTAGAGTTTAAAACAGCAGGTCTGGGACAGGTAGGGGTTCCATAACCGCAGGCAGAACAGTTTAAACTGGAATAGCAGCAAGGCCAGGCGGACTGGGGATAGCAAGGAGTCACCACGGCCGGTAGTCCCGACGTATGGTCCTAGGGCTCAGGTCTCTCAGTTGGCTTTTCATAGCCGATCATTTAGAGTTGAAAACAGCAGGTCTGGGACAGGTAGGGGTTTCGTAGCCGCAGGCAGAACAGTTGAAACTGGAATAGCAGCAAGGCCAGGCGGACTGGGGGCAACAGGGTGTCATCATGCCCGGTAGTCCTGACGTATGGTCCTAGGGCTCAGGTTCTCAGAGAGAAAGAGAGAACGAGAGAATTAGAGAGAGCATACTTAAATTCACACAGGACACTGGATAAGACAGGAGAAGTACTCCAGGTATAACCAACTAACCCCAGCCCCCCGACACATAAACTACTGCAGCATAAATACTGGAGGCTGAGACAGGAGCGGTCCGGAGACACTGTGGCCCCATCCGAAGAAACCCCCGGACATAGGTTCATAGGGATGGCTATTTAAGAAGCAGTCATTTCATTGATGTTGCAACCAAAACATTCTCCCACACCGCTTAGATCCTGCAACTCTTTCTTGGAGTAATACAAAAAAAGGATGGGAAAGTATATATTTATTGTGAACCGAGTTAAATAAATCTCTCTCGAACATGTGAATATGCAGACGTTACAAAACACTGTTACTCTGAATTCTAAGAAGTAAATGTCAAGTAAATAAATATAATAGCCTATCTGCTGAATCACTATTGTTGGAAAGCGGCACATTATATGCCAAAATATGTGAGCAATACTGTGCAAGTGTTTATCTATCTAAGGCAAGTTCTATGCCTTTTTATTCTTAGTTGGCAAGGATGGTATGATTACGGTAGGCCTGTCCCTTGGTGTTGGCATTTGTCCCTTTTTTATGTTGTGAAGAATAGAAACAAACAAACAGTGGCCAAGGAGGGTAATATTTCTCCCCAGGCTGAGGCACTGGGCTGTGGGCCAACCTTGGAAAGGCAGTGCTAATGACTGTCACACAAAGGCCAAATGTCTCACGGCGTGGCGGGGGAAGCCATTGGCGACTCGGCTCACTAGCTCTCACACCGACGCTCAGAATGTGGAGCACAGCCAGCCGGCTACGGTGGCATACTCCATCATCACTGCCTGCAGCACTGACCAGACCGCCTCTAACCTGGCCTGCCGTCCCTTAACCGTTGCCCTCTTATCCAGTCCTTCCACTGCAGACGTTATTCTGCTCCCGTCTTTGTTTCTCCCTTTATTCATAGTGTTCACTACCTTTTCTGGATATAATCTGTCCCACTCTTTAATATTCCTTCCTCTGTTCAACCTACTCCTAACCACTAACACTAACCTCTCACTCCATTTACCGTTCCATCTCCTCGTTACAGGAGGGGGGTGTTTTGCCCTCTTTCCTAGTTCACTGACATGCTATGTGATTGGTTCAGAACCCACTGTCAGTGATTGGTTAAAGTGATACATCTAGCCTCCTCTCCTCAGGGCTACAGTGAATGAAGATGAGGAGGAGTATAATGAGCATCTTGGCTGCAGGGTGGCCAGTGGAAACGAATGTGAAGGCAGCAGGGTTTTGTGCAGGAAAGCAGTCGTCTTGCAGTTCTCTCCGCCACTGTGAGCTCTTGGCCCAGAGCCCAGGTGTGCAACACTAAGGAGCTGAAGTGGGCACTTTTAGAACAGCTCCACCAAACACAAGGCCAAGGACAGAGTGTGTGTGTGTGTGTGTCTGTGTCTGTGTCTGTGTCTGTGTCTGTGTCTGTGTCTGTGTCTGTGTCTGTGTGTGTGTGTGTGTGTGTGTGTGTGTGTGTGTGTGTGTGTGTGTCACATCAGTGCAAGAAGCGATAGTTGGTACCACAGGCTATGCCAGATCATGATCTCTCCATTCGTTAAATATAATAATGCTTCACTGCAAAATAATGACCCACTCTTACTACTATGAATCCCAAAATGGATGACTATTAAAAGATGTGATAAAATCAATACAAATCCCTCAACAGCTGCTACGGACGAGTTGTTGTCTTGTCATCCTCAATTCCTCCCCTCATAGTGAAAGCATACTAGGCTGTGAAGAGAAAGTGTGTGTGCCTGTGTGTGCGTGCTTGCGTGTGTGTGAACATGCTCTCACTCCCTAGTAGGGGGCTCCTCCACTTAGCCATAGAGCAGCCATACTCAAATGGTCTACCACTGTCCGGATCCAGACCCAGAACGGGGTCAATATGGACCGTGGGTCCTAACTTGTGTGTGTGTATATATACATACACTGAATGTACAAAACATTACGAACACCACCAATATTGAGTTGCACCCCCTTTTGCCCTCAGAACAGCCTCAATTTGTCTACAAGGTGTCGAAAGCGTTCCACAGGGATGCTGGCCCATGTTGACTCCAGTGCTTCCTACAGTTGTTTCAAGTTGGCTGGATATCATTTGGGTGGTGGACCATTCTTGATACACACGGGAAACTGTTGAGTGTGAAAAACCCAGCAGCGTTGCAGTTCTTGACACACTCAAACCGATGCGTCTGGCACCTACTACCATACCCCGTTCAAAGGCACTTACATTTTTTACCTTGTCCATTCTCCCTCTGAATTGCACACATATACAATCCATGTCTCAATTGTCTCAATACTTAAAAATCCTTATTTAACCTGTCTCCTCCCCTTCATCTACACTGATTGAAGTGGATTTAACAGGTGACATCAATAAGGGATCATAGCTTTCACCTGGATTCACCTGGTCAGTCTGTCATGGAAAGAGCAGGTGTTCCTAATGTTTTGTACACTCAGTGTAATATATATATATATACATACAGTGCCTTCGGAAAGTATTCAGATCCATTGACTTTTCCCACATGTTGTTACATTACAGCCTTATTCTAAAATTGATTAAATAAATAAAAATCCTCAGCAGTCTACACACAATACCCCATAATGACAAAGTGAAAACAGGTTTTTAGAAATGTTTGCAAATTTATTTTAAAAAACAGAAATACCTTATTTACATAAGTATTCAAACCCTTTGCTATGAGACTCAAAATTGAGATCAGGTGCATCCTGTTTCCATTGATCATCCTTCAGATGTTTCTACAACTTGATTGGAGTCCACCTGTCGTAAATTCAATTGATTGGACATGATTTGGAAAGGCACACACCTGTGTATATAAGGTCCCACAGTTAACAGTGCATGTCAGAGCAAAAACCAAGCCATGAGGTCGAAGAAATTGTCCGTAGAGCTCCAAGACAGGATTGTGTCGAGGCACAGATCTGGGGAAGGGTACCAAAAAGTGTTGTGGCCTCCATCATTCTTAAATGGAAGAAGTTTGGAACCACCAAGACTCTTCCTAGAGCTGGCCGCCCGGCCAAACTAAGCAATTGGGGGAGAAGGGCCTTGGTCAAGGAGGTGACCAAGAACCCGTTGCTCACTCTGACAGAGCTCTAGAGTTCCTCTGTGGAGATGGTTGTCCTTCTGGAAGGTTCTCACATCTCTGCAGCACTCCACCAATCAGACGGAAGCCACTCCTCACTAAAAGGCACATGACAGCCCGCTTGGAGTTTGCCAAAAGGCACCTGAAGTCTCTCAGACCATGAGAAACAAGATTCTCTGGTCTGATGAAACCAAGATTGAACTCTTTGGCCTGAATGCCAAGCGTCACATCTGGAGGAAACCTGGCACCATCCCTACGGTGAAGCATGGTGGTGACAGCATCAGGATCGACGTAAAGATGAACGGAGCAAAGTACAGAGAGATCCTTGATGAAAATCTGCTCCAGAGCGCTCAGGACCTCAGACTGGGGCGAAGGTTCACCTTCCAACAGGACAACGACCCTAAGCACACAGCCAAGACAACGCAGGAGTGGCTTCGGGACAAGTCTCTGACTATCCTTG
Organism: Coregonus lavaretus; assembly: GCF_964263955.1. Lineage (NCBI taxonomy): Eukaryota > Metazoa > Chordata > Actinopteri > Salmoniformes > Salmonidae > Coregonus > Coregonus lavaretus. Next base: position 65,992,586 of record NC_139988.1, on the reverse strand, counting down.
AGTGGCCCAGCCAGAGCCCGATCAGTAAGACCATTCTACTGCCAATGTTTGTCTATGGAGATTGCATGGCGGTGTGCTCGATTTTATACACCTGTCAGTAACGTGTGGCTGAAATAGGCGAATCCACTAATTTGAAGGGCTGTCCACATACCTTTGTATATAGTGTACTATCCTAAAGTAGGCCTGATGTAAAATAAATATCATTAGCCTATTGTTGTCATTTGTTGGGTAGACCTATGGTATGAACTCACCTTTGTTGGTAATTGCTGCAATATAGGCCTAGCCTGTTAAAAACTGCAAAACTTTGAAGGTTTAAACCAGTTCAGTTTAGATTTTCAACAAGTGTTTTGTTTCATTCTGTTGAGACATTTTCTTTGGCCAAATTAAATTCCAACTGTAATGTTGTGTTTGCTGCAATATAATAGAATGACCGGTAGACCTAAATAGGGCTACTCACACTCAAATCATGAAAAGGAAAACCAAAGAGGGCGAGATGCAAAGCCTAATTTAATGCTGCAATATAATAACCTGTTCGTATTTTCCCTATAAACAATGACTTGACTTACTTTTGATATTACCATAATAAAGTTAAGAAACTTTTGTGAAGGTTCTCCGACAGTTGAACTTGAGGTGGGGAAGATTGTTTTAGGCCTACCAGAGTTACTCCTTTAATCTAACAATATAATGCTTATCTTTATCAAAAAAATATTCTGATAGAAAATGTACGAATTAGCCTCCTCCTGTAAGCCTATCTGACAAGGATAAAGAATTCATGTTGGTGTCAGGAACATGGCGCCGGCATATCTCTATCTTTCTGTCGGTCTCTCTAGGGCTAGGACTAGGCCTAAGCTTCTCTTCCTTTTATATTTTTTAAATATTCATATCATACAGTGGACACCTAGGCCTATAGCCTATATGTGTAACGTGTACGCTGGGAGTCGGGAAGCAAGTACAGGGAGTGAATTTAATAATAAATGGAACAAAACAAGAAACCCGATTAGCGTACAGACATGAAACACAGGAACAGAATCAATAATGCCTAAGGAAGGAACCAAAGTGAGTGATATATATATATATATATATATACAGTGAGGGAAAAAAGTATTTGATCTCCTGCTGATTTTGTATGTTCGCCCACTGACAAAGAAATGGTCAGTCTATAATTTTAATGGTAGGTTTATTTGAACAGTGAGAGACAGAATAACAACAAAAAAATCCAGAAAAACTCATGTCAAAAATGTTATAAATTGATTTGCATTTTAATGAGGGAAATAAGTATTTGACCCCCTCTCAATCAGAAAGATTTCTGGCTCCCAGGTGTCTTTTATACAGGTAACGAGCTGAGATTAGGAGCACACTCTTAAAGGGAGTGCTCCTAATCACAGTTTGTTACCTGTATAAAAGACACCTGTCCACAGAAGCAATCAATCAGATTCCAAACTCTCCACCATGGCCAAGACCAAAGAGCTCTCCAAGGATGTCAGGGACAAGATTGTAGACCTACACAAGGCTGGAATGGGCTACAAGACAATCGGCAAGCAGCTTGGTAAGAAGGTGACAATAGTTAGTGCGATTTTATATATATATATATATATATATAGGGGAGGTAATCAGGAAGGTGATGGAGTCCAGGTGAGTCTCATAATACTGCGCAGGTGCACGTAATGATGGTGGCAGGTGTCCTTAATGTCAACTGCCGACCTCGAGCGCCAGAGCGAGAGTAGACGTGACAATATGCATGCAATGCCCTAATGCATTTAGCACTCAAATCTCCAACAGCTGAACCGTGAGGTGGACAATTATTGTTTTAGGAAATCAATAAAACAATATTTGAAACGCAACAAATAGTTTTTTTGTCATTTGTTATAGGCAGTCTGTGGATCATTTGGCCAATATCACTCGTTTATTGATGGCGCTGGCAGCACCCAGTCTGATATTTATTTCTCTCTCTCTTTCTTTCTACTCTCAGATCTGAATGGGTCTCTCAGATCCGAACCGGCACGGGTCTGTTTTGGGTCTGTTTTTCACAGGCCTTTTTGGAACAGGTCTGACTGTCCTCGGGTCCATTCGGAACGGGTCTCTGTAAAAAAAAAAAAAAAAAGTATGCGTATCCACAACCTTTTGGACCTGTGAAGACCTCTAATGTGAGGACAGAGTAGCATGTATCCTGTTTCTGTTGTCATTGTTTTAGGGAGAAGTGCCCTTATCCCAGAACTATTTTGGTTAGATGAGTTGGACTCCAATCTGAGTTAGCCTAGTGCTTTTAGTGATGGGCCTATTCCCCAAACCTCTTATCCTCTTTAGTGTTTTAGTAATAGATACCCCTACATTTCTGAATAATCTTTTTTGTTTGAAAGATGAATACTGTAAATGTTTGAGTGATGGCCTTCAAGTACTTTCTACCTGACAGTTAGTGTTTTTAGGGTTAAGATGACTTAATCAGACTCTCTTTTACTCTCTAACTTCTCTCTGTGTTAGTGTTGGAGAGTTAACTTTCTGGACAGTAACTAAGTCCATTCCCTGTTGATGAGTGGAGTGCTGGCCGGGCCAGTGAGAGCTGATCACTAATGGCTTCTGACACAAAACGATGTGGCTTCCTCGCCATCTGACTGCCCCAGGCTACTAGTGGACACACATGCACAGACACGCCCACACACACACACACAGAGCACGTCAGCAGCATTTGCACTCCTCCCTCTTGTCCTGCACCTCTCTCACTTCCTCCCCAGCTTAAAATGACCCTTCTCTAACCTCTGGGACCCATGGCTAGTACAGGACTAGAGCGAGAGAGAGAGAGAGAGAGAGAGAGAGAGAGAGTGGGCCTGGTCTCTAAAAGGACCTCTTGGGTTTTTAGCCGTGTTCCTGCCTGAAAGGGTTTAATGGAGTTGAACTAAGGGCAATTAGCTGGCCAGGACACATGGTGCTCCAGTGGGCTGTAGTGCAGCAGTGGGATCTACCCGGGCCAGTCCAACGGCTGTCAATCTTAGAGAGAAGGTTTTTCATATTCCCCTATTGCATAAAACACACAGTACAAGGAATATAGACTCGCAATGCTTTTCGAAGGAGTGCACAGAATCGTCTTAAAAAGGGAAGATGCAAACCTCTAAGGATGTAGCCTACAGTCAGTTCTGCTTCATGTGCATTTTACAATGATCATCACAAAGAACCGAATCGTACATATGCTGTTATTTCTGTACCGCCATAGGCTACGTTTCATTGGAAATGCGAAAGAGTCAGTCAATTCTACTACACTTTTACACAGACAAAGGGTGAGATGGATGTATTTCCTACTGTATAACACCACTGTACAGTGCATTGAAAATGTAGAACGCTGTAGTGTTGTCACGATACCAACATTATACAAACGATACGTACCAGGCCAAGTATCATGATACCGAGTAGTATCGCGATACAACGGTATAAAAAAAAAAGTGGCCTAACATTCTGTTTGCCCCTGTCCCCCAGCCACTTTTTAAACGTTCTCTAAAAACCTGTCACTGAAATTCACACTTCTACTTTTGAATTTAACTTCACACTGTTCAGTGTATAATAGAATGCTGCATAGAATGGCTGATTTGCTCATATTTGCTAAAGTTGTTTGTTATCAAACCAATAATTAGCGACCCGGGATTAGTTTAAAACGGACCGCGACATGGTTTGTGAAATTATATAAAATGCGCGCGAATCACGATAGAAAGAAAAAAGGGCATCTCTGGTAATATGGGTCTTTTTTTTTTTTTTTTTTTTTTAGGCTGGAGACGAGCTGTTTTCTTTGCTGTAAAGCTGCAAGCATTTTCCCTCTAACACTTAGAGGCTGCATGACAGTGAACTTGCAAAGTCTACTCAAACTGGTATGTGCTCTTGGTTACAACAGGCGATGAAATTATACAATGTATGAACATTGCTTGCTTTGCTGCTCCAATGTAACATATGTACAAATCTAACAATAGAAGACTCATCAGGGTCTGGGTCTGCATCCCCGCTCACCATCACTGCTAAATAATATATTTTTAACTAATGGGACCCATCTCGTCCAGAAAGTTGACTCAAGTTTGCCAAAAAGCACCTGGATGATCATCAAGACTCTTGGAAGAACGTTCTATGGACAGATGATTCAAAAGTATAACTTTTTGGACGACATGGTTCCAGTAATGCCTGGCGAAAACCAAACTCTGCATTCCACAGTAAGAACATCATACCAAAGGTCAAGCATGTTGGTGGTGGTGTGATGGTTTGGGGATGCTTTGCTGCCTCAGGACCTGGACGACTTGCCTTAATAGAAGGAACCATGAATTCTGCTCTGTATCAGAGAATTCTACAGGAGAATGTCAGACCATCCGTCTGTGAGCTGAAGCTGAAGCGCAGCTGGGTCATGCAGCAAGACAATGATCCAAAACACACAATCAAGTCTACATGAAAATTGCTAAAAAGCAACAAATTGGAAGTTTTGGAATGGCCTAGTCAAAGTACAGACCTAATCCCAATTGAGATGTTGTGGCAAGACTTGAAACGAGCAGTTCTTGCTTGAAAACCCACACGTCACTGAGTTAAAGCAGTTCTGCATGGAAGAGTGGGCCAAAATTCCTCCACAGCGACGTGAGAGACTGATCAACAACTACAGGAAGCATTTGGTTGGAGTCATTGCAGCTAAAGGTGGCACAACCAGTTATTTAGTGGAAGGGGGCAATTACTTTTTCACACAGGGGAATTGGGTGTTGCATAACTTTGTTTATGAAATAAATATGTAATTGTTGTGTTATTTGTTCACTTATGTTCCCTTTATCTAATATTAGGTTTTGGTTGAAGATCTGATAACATTCAGTATCACAAATATGCAAAAGTAGAGAAAATTTAGAAAGGGGGAAAATACTTTTTCATAGCACTGTACATGGAACGCCTAGGGGTCCCGAGGAGAGGTTTGAGAACCACTGGGTTAGTTGATGATATGCTAGCCAATGGGGCAGCCGGGGCGGTCTAACGCAGTGATAGTGGCGATAGCTCTTAGCACTTCGTCCATTTCTCTCCCTGTGTCCGTGTTCACACATGAGCGCTTTGAGTGGCAGTGACATTTATGGGCTCCGCTCGAACGGCACCCCATGTCGAGTGTCCCCAGGGACCCCTCAGTCCCTCGCCTCCATCAGCCTGGCACACTCTATAGAGTTGGCCAACCGTGCTAGTCCCTAGTTCCCTAGGACGGGCCTTATGAACACATCTACATAATCTTAGTTATTCTAGTTTGAACACGTCCTAGTTTGAACACATACTAGTTATTCTAGTTAGGTTTGGGCGGTATCCAGATTTTCAACATCATACACTTTCTATACCATACCGGGGTATACAGTATAACCGGAAGTGCACACAAGGGGTGCTTTTTTTGATGCACAAAACAGTATAGGCAACAGGGATCTTGATCAAGGAGGATAAACCTGGATAAGAAGTTCATCTTCACATCAGGAGGACGTCAGTGCCCATTTAAAATCATTTTTTGCTTTGATTCTAACTCGCACTCTATTTGGCCCTCCACTCCTGTCCTCTCCATTAACATTGACCAGAGAGAGGATGATAGGAGGTGCTAGATCAGAAGGTCCCAGTGTTTTCCATTCCAATAAGTGTCAGTCAGGTGGATGGTTGTGAGGGGATTCACTCAGTATTCTCCTGCAGTAGTACCAGCAGCTTCTTCTCCTGTCTGTCTGTCTGTCTGGCTCCTCTCATCACAGGGGCATTGTGCACGGATTTACTGCCCTCAATGCCCCCAAGAGGGAGATTTGATTCCACTGCACTGGCTAATCTCCCTCTCCTCTCCCCCCCCCCCCTCTCTCTCTCTCCTCTCTCCTCTCTCATTCCATCTTCTCTCCTCACTTTTTTTCCCCACTTATCTCAAACTTCCCTTTTAACGTCTGCTCCCTATTTCCCACTCTTCCTCCTCTTCTCTCTCTCTTTCTGTCTTTCTTTCATACAGCCACTCTCAGTCCCCGGGCTCCATGGCGGCAGCAGTGCAAGGCAGCGAGTGGTCGTGCGGCCGCTGCACCTTCCTGAACGCAGGGGCGGCGCCGCGCTGCTCCATCTGCGAGGCACCGCGCCAGAAGCCCGACCTCAATCAGATCCTGAGGCTGAGCAGCACCGAGGAGCAGCAACGCTGGGCCTGCCCCCGCTGCACCCTCAACAACCCCCAGGGCTCTGGCGCCTGCACCGTCTGTGGCTTCGGACCCTCGCCGGGCACCCCCACGCCGACCACTACCATGGCTGCCACCACCAACGGCTTCCTGCCCCCGCCGCCGCAGCCTCCGATGCCGGTCATGACTCCCACGGTTCTCCCGGAGCCCCGCGGGCAGCAGCCGGCCAAGGAGGAGGCGCTGAGGAGATCGGAAAGCAACGGGGAGGTGGGGGGCCTGAGCGGCCTGGGTGGATCCGAGGGGCAGAAGCACCACCACTCAGGCTGGGCGTGCCCACGATGCACGCTTCATAATACTCCTGTTGCATTGTCGTGTTCGGCCTGTGGGGGACCAAGGAAACTGTCGCTGCCCAAGATCCCCCCCGAGGCGCTGGTGGTGCCCGAGGTGCGCACGCCCGTGCTAGGGTTTCCCGTCCACGTAGCAGGGGCCTCCGCCCCTCCGCTCCTCATTGACTTGACAGACGACTCACCCCCCGCAGCCCCCCCCTGCGAACCCCAGGAGCCCCCCGACGCCAACTTGCCCCCTCCGCCACTCTCCTCCCCTTTCACGCCCTTCTCCTCTCTCCAGAACAACCCAGTGCCCCGCAGCAGGAGAGAGGTGCCCCCACCAGGGCGGCCGCCCAACCCTAACCCCAACGCCCCCAGCCCCACTTCTCCCTCCACGGCCTGCGTGCCCCCCCAGCCCTGCCCTCCCCTCCGCCCTGCCAAGCCTAAGCACGCCCAGCCTCAGGAGCCCTCCTTCCCCAGCAAGCGCCTCAGCATCCTGGAGGAGGAGGACGGCCCCCAACCCCATCACACCTCCCACGACCCCGTCACATCACCCCCCACTTGGAAGTGCCCCGGGTGCTCCTTGCCCAACCTGAGCGGCTCGTCCAAGTGCGAGGCATGCCGCTCATCGCGGGCCGGTGCCGACCTCATCGACCTGGTGGGCTGCGAGTCGGTGCGCTTTACGCCGGCCAGCCCCTCCAGTCCGGACTTCAGCACCTGGGCCTGCTCCAAGTGTACCCTCCGCAACCCCACCGGGGCGGCCAAGTGCTCGGCCTGCGGTTCCTCCAAGCTCCATGGCTTCCAGGAGCCTAGTTCTCGCTGCTGCCCGCACTGCGGCCTCCCCGGCCCCTGCTCCTGCTCCTCAGCCTCCTCCTCATCGTCTTCTGGACACAAGGCCCGAAAACAAGCCCGGGTCTACCCCTCACCCTCGCCCTCGGCCACCAACACCACCTCCTCTTCCTCATCCTCCTCATCCTCCTCTTCCTCGTGCACGTTACTGCAGGAGAAGCAGTGGGGCTGTCCGGCATGCACGCTGCTCAACGATGTCAAGTCAAAGAACTGCGCGGCATGCCACACGGCCCAGCAGTACCTAACACTGCGCAAGGTGGCCAAGCCACTGAAGAGGAGGGAGAGCATGCACGTGGAGGCACGGCGGCGCAACGACGAGGGCGAAGCCAAGGAACTCTGGGAGAACATCACCACCTTCTGTCGAGAGGTAAGCCGCTCTGGGAACCGGGGGTTGGGAAATGGATTGTGTTTATGCTTTTCAAAAGCTAATAGCGTCTTCTTAAAGAGCATGTGTCAAGACAACTGACATCATACGCTAGCAACTTACATCAGTTTCCAAGAGCTTGCCACTGACATGTCAGCATCTCTTTCAGTAGAGATGAATAGTCAACGAGCTTCCCAAAGAACATATTTCATTGTTCCATGAATATTGAATGCATTAGGGGTGTTTTACATGCATCACACTGCAACTCTGAACTGCCAAGTGGCACAATACTGCTTTCTAATACTCTGGCTTCTTTACCATGGTTCCGGTGATTAAACGCGCTACTCCGATCAGCCTAATTTTTTAAGACGCTGCCAAGAGACCCTAATAGGCTTTTATTGTTGTTGTAGTTTCAGTTTGCACTCCTCTGCTCATTAGTTGATGTTTAATGGGGCACGGGGTGAACGTTGGTCCCTTGATTGCACTGGCGGTCCTGAGCGTCTCTGTTTATCCCAAATAGTAATTCTGAAATCTCCAAGTCGGATGACGTTTTTCCATACCTCATAATGGTTTCCAATTAGTAATTGTTTGTCCTAAAAATGCTCCGAAGTGAAAGGGTTCTGTTTGTCCATGAGTAAGTTACTCGCAAGCCCAGAGTCTGTGTGTATCATATTTATCATTGCAATATGTGCGGTGCAACAACACAACATTGAGAGAGATGGTTATAAAGCCCATAAGGATCTCTCGGTCACGTCCAGGCGGGTGTTTAAGTGAGCTACACAAATTTAGGATTAGCTGCCCCTCCCACAATCCTAACCTTAGTGGGGAAAATGCAAAACTGACCGAAGGTCAGCGTTTAGAGGCAACTTCACGCTGCTACACCAAGCTGCCCCGGTACACTTTCTGATCTGCATAAAGACTTTGTCTCTCTGGCTTTACTTTCTCTCACACAGACACTACCAGTCTGTTTCAGTCTTCAGTTCACACAAGGAGACATGAATCTTAATACATTTTTATTTAAATTGAAACAGTGAAATGTGGTTTTTATAATGGCGTCAGTCAATGCATACAAATCAACCTCAGTCAGTACAATTTAATTTATAGTAAACTTAGAAATAACAATTTTAATAAACTATTGCAAGATTACAAGAGGGTTGAAAGTTCTCAAATAGCCAACAAAAACGTAGATCCTCTAACCATAATGACGTTGACCCCCATCAAGAAACAATGAATTTTCATTAACCAGCATAATTGTCAGTCTGGAAGAATTAATCAAGGGTTTTTCTTAATGGAGAAAACCTAATTACAACCTAATCTCTAGATTAAAACACCTCATGTAGAGTGACATCCCTTTGCCCCACCACTTGTGCTCATCTTGAAATACTAAAAGACCATTTTGGGTCAGTACTCTTGCGTAAGCGTTTTGATTGGTCCGATTTTGATTAGCCTTTGGAGTGGTTGGTTTCGTAGCCAGCGTGATGTAACCAGTGGCAACTGCCTGTTCGGGTGAACATTGTGTTCCTGAAAACCTGAAGTAGCCAGCGTAATGAAAAAATGTACCTGCTAGGGGGGTGCGGGGGCATGCCCCCCCAGCAAAATGTTTGCCCTAGAAAATGTATTAGTCAATTAAGTAGCCAGCCACATAAGGTTTAGTAGTGTGCTATTTGTTTGGCAGTGTATAGAACACACTGGGTGAGGGGACATAAGACTGACCCCAGGGAGAGAGAGAAGGAAGATAGCAGCATCTGTTGCTAGCTCACTTTTTGACTTTTTCAAGTTTGCTTTGTCTCGACACCATGGAATCTGGATTGAAAAAAGCCACAGAATTCCATCATGTTTAAAGTTTACCTAGGCCTACTGTAAGTCATCAAATGTGTTTGCCTACGCTATTTGTCATAAGCAAGAAAATGGGCGGTACATTTTAACTGATACAGGAACGTTGTCGCTCACGCGTATGCATTTCATTCCATGTGGAGGGTATCGTGTCATGTTTAGAATGGCACACCGTCAGCTCTACCATGCATTATTTATGTCAAGTGCTGCTCTGCGAGTTGCAGGTTCACCTTTGTGAGCGTGGGTGGGACGCGGGCTTATAGAGGAAGGATGTTGGAGAGCCTCTCCTCTCCTCCTCTTCAACAACTAGGCTAAATGTATCCCTTCATCTCTACTCTCATCCCTCACTCCAATATCCCATCCCACCATCCTCCTCGTCTCTTCCCATACCCCCCTACTTTATTCCCCCTCTCCTAATTTCTACCCCCCCCCGTGCACCATACCCCCCCCCCCTTTTCCTTTGCGGCTGTGGTGCTACTGATGTGCACGTTAAGGTGAACACGGGCCGTTCTATTTTTAGAAACGGGGGAGTAGAGTAGCAGCAATTATCCGCTTCCCTAAAGCAAATGTAATCAGCGGGAGCATCGAGCGGCACAGCTTAGTTTAGGGATGGTGGAGTCAGCTAAGCACCCCCCCCCCCCCCCCCCCCCCCCGTGCAGTGCATCTATCTCCCACAGGGTGCCTCATGACTGCCTCAGCCTCACACGAGATGCTGAAATACCGTAAAATTATGTATTTTATAAAGCCCTTTTTACATCAGCTGTTGTCACAAAGTGCTTTACAGATACCCAGCCTAAAACCCCAAACAGCAAGCAATGCAGATGCAGAAGCACAGTGGCTAGGAAAAACTCCCTAGAAAGGCAAGAAGCTAGGAAGAAACTTAGAGGGGAACCAGGCTCCAAGGGGTAGCCAGTCCTCTTCTGGCTGTGCCGGCTGGAGATTATAAGAGTACATGGCCATTAAAGCCAGATAGTTCTTCAAGACGTTAAAACGTTCATAGGTAACCAGCAGGGTCAGATAATAACCACATTGGTTATAGAGGGTGTAGGCTCACGTTGCCATACCTTCAAAATCATGTCGCTGGAGAATTTTGTGTTGCAAAAACGGTTTGAATGGTCTGCTGGGATTTTGATTGGATGTTACATTTCAAGAACCCTCTCCCCACATGCCTGTAGAAGTGTTATGTGCATCACTGTTTTCCGTCCGGGTAGGACATATTTTGTAGAGAGTTGTTGCGTATGTAGCCCAAAGGCTAGCAGATGGCAATATTGAGTCGTTTTATCTTACCGTCCAACATCGTACCGTCCAACATGCAGCCAGCTATACATTCGTATCCCCCGTGGACAGGTTTGTACATAAAACATTCTTCATTCAGGCTGCAAAGGTGTGGTTTTCCTCCTTAAAGACATGCTCTGGAACTTTGGTGACTGCAAAATATTTTTGAAACCTCCGGCTTTGGGCTGTATGTGTCAATGTGTAGTTCTTACACTCATAATCTATGAGCAGACTACTGGCTTAAACAGTATACATAAACTGTATCTTCTGCTTGGATAGTTCCATCTGAGCCACTGAGTCTGGCTTTAATTCAAGTTTGTCTACAGATTAGTAATAGATCGTATTGAATCTAAGTTAAAGAATAGGACTAAATCAAATCTAACTTTAAATGCACTTTAAATAGTTTGATTTGATTTACTCCTATTCTTTAACGTCGATTTTTTTGCGAGAGATGGAGACGTGATTCCAACATTTGTTATTAACTTGTAGATTCTATTTGAAATCAACCAAAACTTGAAACCCTAGAACCATATGTATTGTCTATTTTGTTGTTGAATCCAGGGCTGAATTTAAACAATAGCTGTTGATGACTTCCCAAATGTTATATAGGCCCTAAATAGCAGCATTGGTGATATATGATTGATAAAGTATGGTTACATTTCATTTGGAATGACTTCTATAGCAACAGTGAATATCTTAAGTGGAGATTTCTCAACAATCATTCTCACGATCGCACATATAGTCAGTGACAAATATCAAAGCTAAGCAGGAAAGGGCTTGGTTAAAACCTTGGATGGGAGACCGAAGGTATAGCTGTAGATATATGAACTCTTCAGTAGGAGGTGCTGACCAGCCTATTGTTTTTTTCTAATAGTGGATATTACGTTGAAGATCTGACGTTGTTTCCAAGGTACAAAGGTTTGTCTATGTTGAAAATTGGTTACCATGATGACATAATCATGTGGTTGAAATGTTACCCTCAAAACAACAGTTGATTACTTTTTTTAAAAATCCAATGTATTTTCCTTGTATATTCCACGTCACAATATGTTGACAAATTACGTTGAATCAACGTTGATTTAACCAGTTTGTGCCCAGTGGGAAGTGTGCCCATCCACTGTACAATTTCAGATAGGGTAACAATGCTTAGGCATGTTAGCAAAACATTGTTTCTCGCTTGCCACCAGGAATGAACTCTCTTTGGGAACATGCAGACTACACTGAAGATATTGATTCTGTTTCCTCTGTTGACAACAACATCATATGTTCCATCTGTCCCTTCTACTTTTCATTAAATAGCCAAGGCTATATAACAGCACGATTCAAACAGTAGGCATACACGTGGATTTTAACTGAAAGCTTGTGAACCTTACAGCGACAGGCAAATCACCACTTTCTACTCTGACAAATTTCAACTCTCACATGTTTCAACTCGCCATATTGGCACGTGTTTTACAATAAGTCAGTGTAAGCGTTATCAGCGCTGTTTCTATGTGATGGCGGTTCAATAAGTGTGCCACTGTCATGTCGACTCAAAATCCATCTATTACCACGATCAATAGGTTGACTGTAGCATCGCACTTGGTTGCAGTGAGTGCCAGTCACTCCCTCTCCGCATTCAAATGTCCCAGTATTGATTCGGGTTTCTATAGAAACTCAGACAGCTGGAGTGCTGTGTGTTTTGTTAGCCGGACTTGCCTAGCCATGAACTGTGACTGTGAATGCAGTAGAGTACTCTCAGGCATTGGCATTGGCCCAGCCTTGGGAATTACCCAACACGGTTCCATCGGAGACAGTCAGGCAGTCAGACCAGCACTGTGTTGCACTGTCGCCATCACAACAGGCCTCAAACAGCTGGCCCTGGCGAGAATAGCTGAAGGGACACTAACGCTTCATGGGACTGTTTGTGTCTTGTCTGTCTGTCTGGCTCGCTGTGGCAGTCTGTCCTATTTCTACACGTGTCATGATGACTCATCTGCTTCGTCCTCGTTTGCCTTTGATTTCCACGTGTGCTGAAAGTGGACACGCCACATACACTGTACACGTTTGTCCTATTTCGTATATGCTGCCGTCTACGAGGTCCTGTGCTGTCGGCGAGTGGCTTTTGGAACTAAAGTAAAAAAGGCCTCTCTATTTGCAGGTCAGCCAACGCTGAAAGCCCTCCCAACTGCTGTGAAGCAAGGAAAATGTTATCGGTTGCTGGCTAAGCCCGACAACAAACAGGGACGGTGTTATCCTCTGAACTGCAGAGCCAGTGAGCCACCGACAGACCCGGGGGGGGGGCTCTGCTGGGGCATGATGGGAAACGGGAGCAGGGGCCAATGTGCTGCTGCCGCTGTCTGCCACGGTGTCGAGGGCGACAGAAGTGGCTTTTGGGTAGGGTGACGAATCAATTTGCCTCCACTGACTGTGCACCGCCGGGGTGCTTACAGTACTTACCACTGGTTCAGGATGCAGGATGCCACCAGCGCACAGAGGAAATAGGATAGGCTAGTCTTTGTATGAGTTCCCTCAGGTTTGTCGAGCAGGGTTTTGGCAGAGTGATGGTGTGTCAGGTCATTATTGTAGGTCGGTTCGCCTAAATTCAAACTGTTTTGTTAAACAGTGATCACTTACATTTGTATTGAACAGATTATATCAATTGCTTTTCAAAGAAGCACGATTTAGCCTAAGTGAGCGCTTGAAAGTGCTTCATGGGGTGCACGAGTCGGTGTGTTTAGAAGCATCGCTGTGTGATTCAGCGTGCCGTCTTCTTGATCTCGGAATATGCGTTTTGATGTGTCTTGGCACCTTCCATGCTGCGCGTGCATCTTAATGTGTTAGCAGCAGGGGGAGGCTCCTTTCGCCACATGAATATTCGCTGCCGGTGTTTGTTCACGACTCAGCATTCTGTGGCTCCTATGGTGGCATGCAGGGCTCCGAATTAATAATCATACGTTTAACACAGACGTCAGACAGAAAACATGTAGGCTAGGGTCTATAATGGTTTATAGTCCTAACCTTGGATCTCTGATAGTTGCATGTTTAGGCTATCCTGGCATGTTTAGGCTATTTGACATGTGTTGTTAGTTAACACATACAATATTTGCAGTAGGGAAGAGTGGGGTATGTTGAGCCATTTTTTTACATTCAGCATCACTACAGCAAGGGAAATATAGTATTCTTTCTAACATAGATATCTACATATATTTTAGGATGTGTATCCCTGGAAATAATCAGAATTCATGTAAACATAACCGTTTTGAAAACATAGCTTGTCCAAAAAAGTGGTCTCTTGGCACAACTATGGGGTAAGTTGAGTCTAGGGACAGGGTAAGTTGAGCCGCTTTGGGGTAAGTCGGTGGTGGTGTTACGTGACAGTGGGTGCTGGTAGGTCAAAGTTGAATTCATGGAATGGGGGTGTGGTATATTGTATATCTAAATGTATGCCTACATTTAGATATAGAGCTCTCTGTTCAATATCACTTACCCTTCCATTTCTTGACCAGTTGTCTGGGACAGGGGACAGGGAGGATGTACCAATTTGTAGGCAAGTTCTCTGCATTTGAGGCTTCTAAGCCCATGAAACTGGTCTGCGAGATTCTTGATATGTTTAGCAAGCTCAGACTCCATGTCATCAGATAAGACCTTGTGTGCCTCTGGTACTCTATCATAGTCTCTCACACAGGTACTGTTGTTTTATTTTTTGTCAATGTACAGTGCATTCGGAAAGTATTCAGACCCCTTTACTTTTTCCACATTTTGTTACATTACAAAATTCTGAAATTGATTAAATAAATAAAAATCCTCATCAATCCACACACAGTACCCCATAATGACAAAGCAAAAACAGGTTTTTATAAAAACCAGAAATACCTTATTTACATAAGTATTCAGACCCTTTGCTATGAGACTCGAAATTGAGCTCAGGTGCATCCTGTTTCCATTGATCATCCTTGAGATGTTTCTACAAATTGGAGTCCACCTGTGGTAAATTCAATTGATTGGACATGATTTGGAAAGTCACACACCTGTCTATATAAGGTCCCACAGTTGACAGTGCATGTCAGAGCAAAAACCAAACCATGAGGTCAAGGGAATTGCCCGTAGAGCTCCGAGACGACAGGATTGTGTCGAGGCACAGATCTGGGGAAGGGTACCAAAACATTTCTGCAGCATTGAAGGTCCCCAAGAACACAGTGGCCTCCATCATTCTTAAATGGAAGAAGTTTGGAACCACCAAGACTCTTCCTAGAGCTGGCCACACGGCCAAACTGAGCAATCGGGGGAGAAGGGCCTTGGTCAGGGAGGTGACCAAGAACCCGATGGTCACTCTGACAGAGCTCTAGACTTCCTCTGTGGAGATGGGAGAACCTTCCAGAAGGACTGCAGCACTCTACTAATCAGGCCTTTATGGTAGAGTGGCCAGATGGAAGCCCATGACAGCCCACCTAAAGGACTCTAAGACCATGAGAAACAAGATTCTCTGGTCTGATGAAACCAAGATTGAACTCTTTGGCCTGAATGCCAAGCGTCACGTCTGGAGGAAACCTGGCACCATCCCTACGGTGAAGCATGGTGGTGGCAGCATCATGCTGTGGGGATGTTTTTCGGCGGCAGGGACTGGGAGACTAGTCAGGATCGAGGGAAAGATGAATGGAGCAAAGTACAGAGAGATCCTTGATGAAAACCTGCTCCAGAGCGCTCAGGACTTCAGACTGGGGTGAAGGTTCACCTTCCAACAGGACAATGACCCTAAGCACACAGGCAAGACAACGCAGGAGTGGCTTCGGGACAAGTCTCTGAATGTCCTTGAGTGGCCCAGCCAGAGCCTGGACTTGAATCCGATCGAACATCTCTGGAGAGACCTGAAAATAGCTGTGCAGCGACTCTCCCCATCCAACCTGACAGAGCTTGAGAGGATCTGCAGAGAAGAATGGGAGAAACTCCCCAAATACAGATGTGCCAAGCTTGTAGCGTCATACCCAAGAAAACTCTAGGCTGTAATCGCCGCCAAAGGTGTTTCAACAAAGTACTGAGTAAAGGGTCTGAATAGTTATATAAATGTGATATTTCCATTTATTAATTTTTATAAATTTGCACACATTTCTAAAAACCTGCTTTTGCTTTGTCATTATGGGTATTGTGTGTAGATTGATGAGGGGAAAAAATACATGTAATCCATTTTTCGAATAAGGCTGTAACGTAACAAAATGTGGAAAAAGTCAATGGGTCTGAATACTTTCCGAATGCACTGTACCTCTACAGTGTCATTCAGTCTATTTGTTCATCCCTTGCTGTTGCTCGAATGGACTTCTTCCCTTCTCGCTGCTCTCTGAAGAACCTCAAGGGGGGCCAGACCCCTGCTTGTTTTACATTTGTAACACGGGGCATGATGATGTCTGCTCTGTAACAATACAAATGCACTATCTTTAGTTCATATGTATGACACATTGCAACAAAAATGCATATTATGCATAAAACTAACCAAATGTAATAATAATTTGTATGGGGTATGGTGGCCATTGGCTCAACTTACCCCAAGGCAAACATTTTGACTATATTAGCCCACACAGCTACAAGGGTGCACTTTCATCCTAGGTTTAGGATCTCATATTGTAGCTTATAGAGACCCCAACTGATATACAAAACAATATTAAAACGATCTACTTTGGTTTAGATACAAGCATCATGAAACCTATAACAATACATTTATTTAACTTTGTGAAAATCTGTTTTTTGGACCTAACTTGCTTACCACTTTTTCCATGTGGTTTTTTCCTTCACAGCCTCCATGAAATGATGACCTCTTCCAAAATATTTGGTCACATGATACATTTTGTGTATGGCGTCCTAGAAACAAGGGGTGGCTCATTTAACCCTTTGGCTGAACTTACCCCACATTCCTCTATATTGTGGGGATTTCCAGACTGCAGCCAACATACATGTTTTCTCTCAGTGTGGTGACTTAGTCTTGTCTTGACTAGTCTTGATGCCAGTATGATAATACACTTGTTCAGCCTTCTCCTCTCCAAGCAAATGTCTCGTGCTCGTACCCAGGCCATTAACTTACTTCATCAGATTCTACTGATCCTTGTGTGTTTCTCAGCTGGACTTTTGTGTAACCTCTGTCACTTTTAGAGTTTAAGGGTAATGTTTTATATCTCTCTGACTTTTAGAACGTGGTGAACTTCGTGGACGACAGCTTCCCTCCCGGCCCGCGATCCGTTGGCTTCCCCGAGGGCGACAGCGTCCAGCAGCGAATCAAAAAGTGGCTCCGCCCTCACGAGATCAATTGCAACAACTTCAAGGACCGGGGCGTCAAATGGTCTGTCTTCCGCACCCCTCGGCCCTCGGACATCCTGCAAGGCCTGCTGGGAAATTGTTGGTGAGTTGTCATCATTGAACGTTTGCAGCGTCGTAGTATCTGTAGCTCAGCTGTGTGTGTGTGTGTGTGTGTGTGTGTGTGTGTGTGTGTGTGTGTGTGTGTGTCCGCGTGAGTCTGTGTGGGTACCAAACTGTGTACTACCTTCCTTAAACAGTGTGTGTGTGCATGCTTGTGTGTCATAGTGTATACACTGGGCCTGCGTGTTCGGTGTGCCTGCTGTGCTTGTTAGAAACAGTGTTTGTCTCTGCTCTCCCTGGTTTATTACTAAGGTGTTTCTGAATGAATAAACCGACTCCCCTCTGCATGTGAGAGAGAGGTGATCTCTCAACGCTCGTCTTAAAGGTCAGTGGGAGAGAATAAATAAACACACTGGTGGCCCGGGTTGTTCATCATTGAAAAATGAATATAGATGTACTCCCTGGGCCTAAAGTAGAGCGAGAGAGAGAAAGGGAGGGAGGGAGAGTGAGGGGGGGTGCTAAAGAGAGAGAGAAGGAGCTAGAGGGAGGGAGGGAGCGAGTGAAAGAGGTAGGGATAAATAAATAGATAGAAAGAGAAGATCGAGAAAGAGCTGGGAAGAGAGAAGGAGTATGAATAAAGAGTGGAGAGAGGGGAAGAGAGAGGAGGGGTGAGGCGGCCAGATGTACTGATACAGCACCTGACTGGGGGATTATTCAGAGGAATGTAGGTCTGGACACATTTTATCTCCACGCCCTTGTTTTGGGTGTCCTTGGGGCCTGTGTAGTCATTCCTACACACACACACACACACACACACACACACTCTTATTCACTCATTATCTCTCTCTCTCACACGCACACACACACACACTCATTCTCATACACTTTTTACTCTCAAATACAGACACACACACACACACACACACAGCCGCTTATCAAAAATAACCCTCCCTAGGCACCCCTTCACTCGCTCTCACACTACAGGAAGTAACCCAATTCCCATTCTGAATCCCACCCTAGTCACATTTACAGTCCATGTTACACATCCCCAGCCACGCAACCACGTCAAATCGCATACCGTCACATCAACCCACCCTTGAGCGGCCGGAGAGGCTAGAAACACGACCCGTCATAGTCCAGCGTTCTTGTCGCTATGCCCAAAGTAATTGGATTTTGATTCAATTCTTTTTATCTGATTTGCATTGATTGGATTTGCATGGGGTTGAATGGCCAGATCGGCCACGCTTGTCTAGCACTGTACCCGGAGCAGACAGGGAGATAGAGTTATTATTGAAAATGTCTCGTTGAGATGATACTAGAATATCATGCAGAGCCCCTCTTGAGACAGATTCTCTAGCTCGAGAACGCATGCTCACACAGACACACACATACACATATACAGTGAGTGCTTGTTGAGTAAGGCCTCAAATGAAGGGGCTCAGCACTAGGAAGGATAGATTAGTAGAAGATCTCCTGCATTCCATAACCTCACTCTAGTCTGCTTCCTCTCAATGTTGTCCTCCTACATCTGGAGTTTGTCCTGGCTTCTGTCACCTTGCGTTGCTCTTTTAGGGGTTGAGGTTGGTGGCAAGTCAACCATCAATTTATAAAAGTACAGAAGCTGAGCTTCAAAGTGGCGTATCATACACTGCAGTTGGAGGAAACATGGGGAAGTTATGCTGCTTTGAAATGTGATAAACTTGTTATGCCACTTTGGAGACGGGTAGGAGAAAAATACCTTGAATGATTTTCGCACTTCTATAGAGAGCTCTTCTTTGTTTACGACCCATTCAGAATCATTCACACCCTCTTAAGCCTCACCCATCTCTTTCAGAATTCACATGTAAACGCCTGAGTCAGCATGGCATTGTCCTCCAGAAGGAAGTCTATTATCCATTATCTCAGCCAATCATGGGTCCTGCCTTTCTCCCTACATAGCTCAGTGCTTTTTTCCTTGGCTAAACTAGGCTCATAATAAAAGGCATATTAAGGCATATGAAAGTTCACATGTTCAAGGCATTTCAGCCCTACTGTGAAGTTGGAAATAGCGTAAAAACCCTACAGTCCGGAATCCTGTCATAAATGTGATTAATTACTTATATTGACTGACTGACTTATACTAACTTACTTACTTATGACCTTCTTGTCTGCCTGCCTTAGTCTCAAAAATCTGGTTTCAATTATAAACTATTTTGGTGGCGCAGCGGTCTAAGGCACTGCATCGCAGTGTTGAGGCGTCACTACAGCCTGGGGTTCGATCTCTGGCTGTGTCACAGCCGGCCGTGACCGGGAGTCCCATAGGGCGGCACACAATTGGCCCAGCGTCGTCCGGGTTAGGGGAAGGTTTCGGCCGGGGGTGCTTTCCTTGGCTCATCGCGCTCTAGCGACTCCTTGTGGCGGGCCATGAGCCTGCAAGCTGACTTCAGTCGTCAGTTGAACAGTGTTTCCTCCGACACATTGGTGCGGCTGGCTTCTGGGTTAAGCAAGCGGGTGTTAAGAAGCAGCGCAGCTTGGCAGGTCATGTTTCGGAGGACGCATGACTCGACCTTCGCCTCTCCCGAGCCCGTTGGGGAGTTGCAGCGATGAGACAAGATCGCAATTGGATATCACGAAATTGGGGAGAAAAAGGGGGTCAAATTACCATAAACTAAAATAAAATGTATGGACTCTAATTTATCCACACTAATTTATCCGCTTGAATAAAATAGTAGCTAGGAAGATGGAGAACATGGAGGTTATTATTAATGAGTGCATTTCGCAAGTGGCTCGTTTGCATCAACTACCTTAACTAAAACCACTGTAAAGGTTGTGCCTGAAAGCACGAACCACCGCATTTAACCATGGCAAGGTGACTGGGAATATGGTTGAATATGAACTGTGTAGTTATTCCCTCCGTAAGGCAATCAAACAGGCAAAACGTCAGTACAGAGACAAATTGGAGTCGCAATTCAACGGCTCACACACAAGATGTATGTGGCAGGGTCTACAGACAATCACAGATTACAAAGGGAAAACCAGCCACGTCGCGGACACCGAAGTCTTGCTCCCAGACAAGCTAAACACCTTTTTCGCCCGCTTTAAGGATAACACAGTGCCACCGACGCGGCCCGCTCCCAAGGACTTTGGGCTCTCGTTCACCGTGGCCGACGTGAGTAAGATATTTAAGCATGTTTTCCCTCGCAAGGCTGCCGACCCAGACGGCATCCCTAGCCGCGTCCTCAGAGCATGCGCAGACCAGCTGGCTTGAGTGTTTACGGACATATTCAATCTCTCTCTATCCCAGTCTGCTGTCCCCACTTGCTTCAAGATGTTCACCATTGTTCCTGTACCCAAGAAAGCAAAGGTAACTGAACTAAATGACTATCGCCCCGTAGCACTCACTTCTGTCATCATGAAGTGCTTTGAGAGGCTAGTTAAGGATCATATCACCTCTACCTTACCTGACACCCTAGACCAACTTCAATTTGCTTACCGCCCCAATAGATCCACAGACGATGCAATCGCCATCGCACTGCACACTGCCCTATCCCATCTGGACAAGAGGAATACCTACCTCAGTATGCTGTTCATTGACTATAGCTCAGCCTTCAACACCATAGTACCCTCCAAACTCATCATTAAGCTCGGGGCCCTGGGTCTGAACACCGCCCTGTACAACTGGGTCCTGGACTTCCTGACGAGCCGCCCCCAGGTGGTGAAGGTGGGAAACAACACCTCCACTTCGCTGATCCTCAACACTGGGGCCCCACAAGGGTGCGTGCTCAGCCGCCTCCTGTACTCCCTGTTCACCCATGACTGCGTGATCAAGCACGCCTCCAACTCAATCATCAAGTTTGCAGACGACACAACAGTAGTAGGCCTGATTAACAAAAATGATGAGACAGCCTACAGGGAGAAGGTGAGGGCCCTGGCAGAGTGGGGCCAGGAAAAATAACCTCTCTCTCAACGTCAACAAAACGAAGGAGCTGATCGTGGACTTCAGGAAACAGATGTGGATAGGGAGCTCGCCCCTATCCACATCGACAGGACCGCAGTGGAGAAGGTGGAAAGCTTCAAGTTCCTCTGCGTACACATCACTGACAGTCTGAAATGGTCCACCCACACAGACAGTGTGGTGAAGAAGGCGCAACAGCCTCAGGAGGCTGAAGAAATTCGGCTTGGCTCCTAAGACCCTCAGAAACTTTTACAGATGCACAATTGAGAGCATTCTGTCGGGCTGTATCGCCGCCTGGTACGGCAACTGCACCGCCCGCAACCTCAGGGCTCTCCAGAGGGTGGTGCGGTCTACCCAATGCATCACTGGAAGCACACTGCCTGCCCTCCAGGACACCTACAGCACCCGATGTCACAGGAAGGCCAAAAAGATCATCAAGGACAACAACCACCCGAGCCACGTTCTCTTCACCCCGCTATCATCCAGAAGGCGAGGTCAGTAGAGGTGCATCAAAGTTGGGACCGAGAGACTGAAAAACAGCTTCTATCTCAAGGCCTGCAGACTGTTAAATAGCCATCACTAGCAGGGGTACCACCGGGCTACTCAACCCTGCACCTTAGAGGCTGCTGCCCTATATACATAGACCTGGAATCACTGGCCACTTTAATAATGGAATACTAGTCACTTTAATAATGTTTACATACTGCTTTACTCATCTCATATGTATATACTGTATTCTATTCTACTGTATTTAGTCAATGCCACTCCGACGTTGCTCGTCCTAATATTTATATATTCCTTAATTCCATTATTTTACTTTTAGATTTGTGTATTGTTGTGAATTGTTAGATACTACTGCACTGTTGGAGCTAGGAACACAAGCATTTCGCTACATCCGCAATAACATCTGCTAAATATGTGTATGTGACCAATACGATTTGATTTTATTTAAACTTTGGTATTGAATCACAAAGTTCTGGCATGTCTGCCTTGTGATTTGTTGGGATAGTCCCCAGAATTTTGTTTCTCCCCTTATTGACGTAGGCAGTGCCAAAAGAGTCCATCATTGAAACCAGACCCTAGTCACTGTGTTGCCTTGGGTCGGGTTTTCAAGACTATGCCTGCCTGACTTACTGACTGGTTATCTCGTTGCTGCCTCCTGTAGGTTCCTGAGTGCGTTGGCGGTGCTGGCGGAGCGTCCAGAGCTGGTGGAGAGGGTGATGATCACCAGGGGGATCTGCCAGGAGGGGGCCTACCAGGTCAGGCTTTGTAAGGATGGTACCTGGATCACCGTGCTGGTGGACGACATGCTTCCCTGCGATGAGTACGGATACCTGCTCTTTTCCCAGGTAAGGGGTGGGACACCACACACTCACGCGCACGGATGTATTATGCATTAAATACAAAAATTAAATGGTCCTTCATTGCTTTTGTGAACTCTGAATGTTTTCTTCCCTGTAAGTTCATTGCATTGCAAGGTTATTCACTGCTCATTAATTTGACCTCTTCTCGCTCTCTCTCTCTCTCTCTGTCTCTCTCTCTCTCCTCTCTCTCTCTCTCTCTCTCTCTCTCTCTCTCTCTCTCTCTCTCTCTCTCTCTCTCTCTCTCTCTCTCTCTCTCTCTCTCTCTCTCTCTCTCTCTCTCTCTCTCTCTCTCTCTCTCTCTCTCTCTCTCTCTCTGTCTCTCTCTGTCTCTCTCTCTCTCTCTGTCTATCCCGTTCCCTCTCCTTCTATCCCCATCCTTCCTTCTCTCTACTCTTCTCTCTTTCCCTCTCCCTTGCGCTCTCTCTCTGTGTCTCGCTCCCCTTTCCTACTGTTCTCTCCCTACCTTTCTCCATCATCCACTTCCCTCTATCCCCTTCACTACCTTTCTCCATCCTCCACTTCCCTCTATCCCCTTCACTACCTTTCTCCATCCTCCACTTCCCTCTATCCCCTTCACTACCTTTCTCCATCCTCCCTACTTCACCACCTCTATCCCCCTCTGCCTCTCACTATCCCTCTTTTCTTCTCTCTGTCTTTCCTTCCTCCCTTTCTCCATCCCCCTTTTTCTTCCTCCTTCCTCTCTCTCGCCAGGCTCAGCGTAAGCAACTCTGGGTGGCCCTGATAGAGAAGGCCCTGGCCAAGCTCCATGGCTCCTACTTTGCCCTGCAGGCGGGGCGCGCCATCGAGGGCCTGGCCACGCTGACGGGGGCACCGTGTGACTCCCTGATGCTGCAGGTCAGCTCCACCAACCCCCGCGAGGAGCCCATCGACACGGACCTCATCTGGGCCAAGATGCTCAGCTCTAAGGAGGCCGGGTAAGGGGGATAGAGGAGGTTTGTCTTCGGAGAAAGTCGATAATGCTGTGTAGATGTATCATGATGTGCACAGACGGCACGAGGTATGAAGTAGTTTCTCAAGAGTCTAGGTCAAGAACAAGTCCATTTATTTGAAAAGACATGAAGAGGCCTATTGAATGGACCCTGATTCAGCCTACTCCTTGACTAACAAGCATGTTCAATGGAGAATGCTTTTTAGTCCAGGAGGAGGCTTATATCTGGGTCCACTTTGGCAACCACCCCCAAGAGTTTAAGGTGACACGTGATCAATGTTCCCTCAACAAATTTTCGGCACTGAGCAAATTTCAGGTCTGCTAAGCGCAACAATTCTGTGCAACTTCCAGCGCGTGTTTACTGTGAACACTGAGGCTGTACCCGCTTTAAGTTACAGTTTTAACAGTGGCCATGTAGGCTACTGTGGCTATTTTATCATAGTGTAGGCCTACCAGAGTGGCCTAACATAAAAAACAATGGAGAAAATGCATCCCATAACATTTTAACATGGAAATAGCAGCCAATGTGTGGTGGTCAATGTAGGCGTACATTCCAAGAGACTTTTGAGAAAAAAAACACGCAGTGCTTGACATTAACCTGTTTATCCACTTGTCCTTCAGACAAGGAGGTGACTGAAAATGTTGTTGTGTTGTTTGATGCAAGAAACCACTTTACAAAATAAAATGCATTATTATTCCCATAACATTATTACAGAGAATCAGACAAATTATGCTACCCAATGCCTATTGGCTACTTAGCTTATTCATTCCTGTCTCAAAATACAACACTGCCCCATTAAGACAGAAAAAAAAGCTCTTTACCTGACTCGCTTTTCAAAGATGTCTAGAAATGTGTACGCTTGGTGCTCTTGTAGGAAGCAATCACTTACATTTGACATTTTAGTCATTTAGCAGACGCTCTTATCCAGAGCGACTTACAGTTAGTGAGTGCATACATTTTCATACTGGCCCCCCGTGGGAAACGAACCCACAACCCTGGCGTTGCAAGCGCCATGCTCTACCAACTGAGCTACACTCCCCTATTGCTGACTACAAATGATCTATAACTCCCTAACTAGCAAAGGATAAGAACAAAATGTGCACACGTGGCTACATGCAGCTCTCGCTTTGATCTCAAAACATGTGGATCTACTCACGACCGCTCATGCTGTAAACACAGTCCAGTTCAAAGTAAATGGCACAGATCCATATATGGCAATGGTCTATTTGCATATAGGCCTTCTGCAGCTCTGATTGTTTTTGCCGCACCGGTCTGTGTAGAGTACTGGCTGAGTAGTGCGTGTCAATGCAATAGAATCTACAACAACATCTCTTGCATAGTTCGTTTTGTTTCGGTATGTTGCATTAAAGTGGCTAATATTGCATTGATTCGATCACAATTGCCACAGTAAAGGGAAACGTTGATGGTGTTAACAGGGAAAACTGTAGAACAGTGGTAACCAACCTTTTCTGAGTCAAGATCACTTTGAGTCAAAATGCAAGCCGAGATCTACCGCTCAGAATATTTGTTTTACATGACTTAAAAACGAAAGCCTATGCAACATCAACTAATTAAAACAGTACTGTAGCAATGAGTTTTGTGCAGTAAGCTATAGGCCCAATACCTTATCACCGCATATTGGCTTTGCTTGAATTACCCTGACAATGCATTGTTGTTTGGGCCATAAAAAAAAAAAAAAAAGACGTACGCTACTTGATCGCACCGGTGATAGATCTGTTGTTGTATTACTTGTGAAGCACAGCTGAGTGAGCATACATTTAAATAATGTGCTTTTTATTTTTATTTTACTGGGCTGATGGTGCCTGCATCTGATGGTCAGTCTCAGCGGAGAGAGAGAGAGCAGTAGACTGATGGTCCGCCTCTCAACATCCCTCCTCTCTCCCTTTCCTCCACTGACACTGACCAAAAAGGGACACCGTCTTCCAGATTATGGCGAAACTCAAGTCGCACCGCATGATTTCTGCCTCATGCACAAATTAATGTTGTTTAATCCTATATTCTATATTCCGTGATATTAAAAAAGACCCAAGCCGCTAATTATAACAACGCAAGCCTATCGATACACTTTCCTACTCATTCATTACTGCTGCAGTGCTTGTTGTAGTGGAAATAGAAAGAATGCGCATTTTATGGCTTATACAATTGTTGAAAGCAGCATCTCTTTGCTGTATTCGTTGACATTCTCTCTAGTCATGGTTTTAAACGTTTTGATATCTCACAGTATCAGCTTTGCTGTAGTTTTCTTTTATGCCTGCTACGTTACTGCAGACACAGTCATCTGAGTCGTCCGATTGGCCAGCGGTAGGCCTATAGTGCACTTGATTTTCCGGTCTGCCGGGAAGGCAGAGTTTGTACCTTCAGACACGTGAAATGGTTCAAAATGACAACAGTTCGCCTACCTGGTGTGCAGGCAGCTGAATCGTTGCACCTACCGCCAACAGACAAAAATAATAATAATAGGAACACAAGGCTTTATCGTTGTGTTTTTTACAGAAATGTTTGGCGATCAACTAGGAATGCCTTGGAGATCGACCGGTCAATCGCGATCGACCGGTTGGTGACCACTGCTCTAGAAAGTTGAGTGAAGTTCAATCTCGTGCTTCTCTCTGTGGGCTGATATTTCTGCACGGCAGTCCCGGGGAGCTTCGCAGCAGTCTCAAGGCCACTGCGCGCGCGTGCATCTTAGAGGGAACATTGCACATAATGGAAATGGGACCCCAACTCATTAGAATGTATCTCTATCAATGTTCTGTGTGCGGTGGGTAGGTTTCTAATGGGGGCGTCATGCGGAGGAGGGAACATGAAGGTGGATGATGTGATGTATGAGTCGTTGGGCCTCCGCCCTCGCCACGCCTACTCTATCCTGGACGTACGGGACGTACAGGGCTACAGGTGAGAGCCGATTGGGTTACTAGTGGGAGCTGGTTTTGGCTAATTGGTCAAAAGTGTTAAGGGGGTGGGGCTATACGTTATTGGTGAGAAGGGCCATGTCTCTTTTTCAGATTCCTGTCATTGTGTCCTTTCCATTATTGCCACGGGTAGTTGTAAGAAACTTATCGAACCCTGATAAGTGTCCTTCAGTTTTTCAGTCCCAATTCAATTGCATTTTTTTTGCTCTCTCTCTGCCGCTCAGACTACTGCGGTTGAGGAACCCATGGGGACGCTTCTCGTGGAATGGCAGCTGGTCAGACGAGTGGCCTGATTGGCCACAGCACCTCCGCCATGAGCTCATGGCCCATGGCAGCAGCGAGGGTGTCTTCTGGATAGAGTACGGAGACTTCATCAAGTAGGTCCCGTCTCAATGCACCAATGCGTCTCAATGTGTTTGTCTGTTAGTATTTCACGGAATACCGAAACTCCTGTACTTTTTTTACATTTACATTAACATTTACATAATTTAGCAGACGCTCTTATCCAGAGCGACTTACAAATTGGTGCATTCAACATATGATAGCCAGTGGGACAACCACTTGTATTTATTTTTTATAAAGTGGAGGGGGGGGTGGGGGTAGAAGGATTACTTTATACTATTCCAGGTATTCCTTAAAGATGTAGGGTTTCAAGTGTCTCCGGAAGGCGGTCAGTGACTCCGCTGTCCTAGCGTCGTGGGGGAGCTTGTTCCACCATTGGGGTGCCAGAGCAGCAAATAGCTTTGACTGTGCTGAGCGGGAACTGTGCTTCCGTAGAGGTAGGGGAGCTAGCAGGCCAGAGGTGGATGAACGTAGTGCCCTCGTTTGGGTGTAGGGTCTGATTAGAGCCTGAAGGTAAGGAGGTGCCGTTTCCCTCACAGCTCCGTAGGCAAGCACCATGGTCTTGTAGTAGATGCGAGCCTCAACTGGAAGCCAGTGGAGTGTGCGGAGGAGCGGGGTGACATGAGAGAACTTGGGAAGGTCGAACACCAGACGGGCTGCAGCGTTCTGGATAAGTTGTAGGGGTTTAATGGCACAGGCAGGGAGCCCAGCCAACAGCGAGTTGCAGTAATCCAGACGGGAGATGACAAGTGCCTGGATTAGGACCTGTGCCGCTTTCTGTGTAAGGTAGGGTCGTACTCTGCGAATGTTGTAGAGCATGAACCTGCAGGATCGGGTCACCGCTTTGATGTTAGCGGAGAACGACAGGGTGTTGTCCAGGGTCACGCCAAGGTTCTTTGCACTCTGGGAGGAGGACACAATGGAGTTGTCAACCGTGATGGCGAGATCATGGAGCGGGCAGTCCTTCCCCGGGAGGAAGAGCAGCTCCGTCTTGCTGAGGTTCAGCTTGAGGTGGTGATCTGACATCCACACTGATATGTCTGTCAGACATGCAGAGATGCGATTCGCCACCTGGTTATCAGAAGGGGGAAAGGAGAAAATTAATTGTGTGTCGTCTGCGTAGCAATGATAGGAGAGACCATGTGAGGATATGACAGAGCCAAGTGACTTGGTGTATAGAGATAATAGGAGAGGGCCTAGAACTGAGCCCTGGGGGACACCAGTGGTGAGAGCACGTGGTGCGGAGACAGATTCTCGCCACGCCACCTGGTAGGAGTGACCTGTCAGGTAGGACGCAATCCAAGAGTGAGCAGCGCCGGAGATGCCCAACTCGGAGAGGGTGGAGAGGAGGATCTGATGGTTCACAGTATCAAAGGCAGCGGATAGGTCTAGAAGGATAAGAGCAGAGGAGAGAGAGTTAGCTTTAGCAGTGCGGAGAGCCTCCGTGACACAGAGAAGAGCAGTCTCAGTTGAATGACCAGTCTTGAAACCTGACTGGTTTGGATCAAGAAGGTCATTCTGAGAGAGATAGCAGGAGAGTTGGCTAGAGACGGCACGCTCAAGAGTTTTGGAGAGAAAAGAAAGAAGGGATACTGGTCTGTAGTTGTTGACATCGGATGGATCGAGTATAGGTTTTTTGAGGAGGGGTGCAACTCTCACTCTCTTGAAGACGGAAGGGACATGGCCAGCGGTCAAGGATGAGTTGATGAGCAAGGTGAGGTAAGGGAGAAGGTCTCCGGAAATGGTCTGGAGAAGAGAGGAGGGGATAGGGTCAAGCAGGCAGGTTGTTGGGCGGCTGGCCATCACAAGTCGCAAGATTTCATCTGGAGAGAGAGGGGAGAAAGAAGTCAAAGCATAGGGTAGGGAAGTGTGAGCAGGACCAGCGGTGTCATTTGACTTAATAAATGAGGATCGGATGTCGTCAACCTTCTTTTCAAAATGGTTGACGAAGTCATCCACAGAGAGGGAGGGGGAGGAGGATTCAGCAGGGAGGAGAAGGTGGCAAAGAGCTTCCTAGGGTTAGAGGCAGAGGCTTGACATTTAGAGTGGTAGAAAGTGGCTTTAGCCATGGAAACAGAGGAAGAGAATGTAGAGAGGAGGGAGTGAAAATATGACAGGTCCGCAGGGAGTCTAGTTTTCCTCCATTTACGCTCGGCTGCCCGGAGCCCTCTTCTGTGAGCTCGCAATGAGTCGTCAAGCCACGGAGCAGGAGGGGAGGACCGAGCCGGCCGGGATGATAGGGGACATAGAGAGTCAAAAGATTCAGAAAGGGAGGAGAGGAGGGTTGAGGAGGCAGAATCAGGAGATTGGAGGGAGAAGGATTTAGCAGAGAGAAGAGATGATAGGATGGAAGAGGAGAGAGTAGCGGGAGAGAGAGAGCGAAGGTTGCGACGGCACATTACCATCTGAGTAGGGGCAGAGTGAGTAGTGTTGGAGGAGAGCGAGAGAGAAAATGATACTAAGTAGTGGTCGGAGACATGGAGGGGAGTTGCAGTGAGATTAGTAGAAGAACAGCATCTAGTAAAGATGAGGTCAAGCGTATTTCTTGCCTTGTGAGTAGGGGGGGACGGTGAGAGGGTGAGGTCAAAAGAGGAAAGGAGTGGAAAGAAGGAGGCAGAGAGAAATGAGTCAAAGGCTTAGGGAGGTTAAAGTCACCCAGAACTGTGAGGGGTGAGCCATCCTGAAAAACGGTTCGGTACTATCATTTTTGTTAGTTTAGGTACTTCTGTCAAATGTGTCTCACGGATCAACTCTGTCTATCAGCGCAGCCGATGTCCCCCTTTTAGCACTGTGCCTGCTCCACTTTGTCTGCACTGGGAGTCTGGGCTGCATCATGGGAGCTCCCCACTCATGCTGCACAGAAGTTAACACACTTGAATAATGCGACACGGCATGTAGAAATGTTGAAACTGTTAATTACTTTTTGCAAAACAATGTCCATACAGGCTAGAACACTTTACAATATGAGAAGGTACCGGTAGTTTCCAGCTTTGTAGGCACACTTTTCTTGCTAGCTTACAGCTAAAGCTATCACCAATTCACTACCCTGGTACTTTGTTTGTGATAATATGCAAACCATAATGCAAAATATGCTGATTTCAAAGCTGAATGCCACCAAAAACGTTATTAATTCACTTAATCGGTCTCTCTCTCAGGTCTCTCCCAAAGATGATGTAGGCCGTCATTGTAAATAAGAATTTGTTCTTAACTGACTTGCCTAGTTAAATAAAGGTAAAATAAAATAAATAAAAATTATCTATTGCCTCAGCCAACTGACTCTGGGCTGCCCCCCCCCCCCCCCCCCTTGCCTGATGAATGATGTCATTACTTGTTAAAGAGACAGCGCACACTTTTATAAAATAAGCTACATCTATGCAAATGTTGATCAGGACAATAAAATAAGCCCCAAATGGAAGGGAAACAGATTGTTTGTCATCTGTAGCCCCATGAAATCAGCCAAAACAAGCTCAATAACTCAATGCATGCACACACTCCTATTGAATATCTATCTATTCACCTGTATTGTGGATAGGCCTAGGCTACATCTTGATTTACCCAGTTTATCAATAGAGATTTACCATTCAAATAAATTATTACCATTATGTAGTTAGATTGGTAAAAACGAAGTCAAATTGATTGTATGATTGATTCATTAATGCATACATGGCTGTCTCTGAAAAATGTTGACTTAAAAAATGTCCAATGTTAAGATGTTGAACTCAAAAGATGCCCAACAATTGAACAAAGCAGTAGCTAGGTTTATCTGTCTGAATCAAGTGCCATTCTGTGACTTTGGTTAATATGCCTTCTTTAAAAAAAAAAAAAAGTGGTATCGTTTTGGTATTAAATATCGTGATGGTAACGTGAATCGTGATACTAAACCTGGTATCAGAATCAAAGTCAAAATTCTGGCATCGTGACAACACTACTGTCTGTCTGTCTATATACTGTATCTGAAAGAAGAGGGAAGGAACACAGTAGCTAACTCTGCTCAGCATACCGCAAGGGAAAGGGTATAGATGGGCATGGTTATTTGAATATTCAAATATCCGACTGACATTATTATTCAATTACTTGGGAGAGTATTCCTTTTTGAGAAGAAAATAAATAGGCCAATAATTATTATTTTTAAGGCGTCTGAGATATCACCTGTGACTAACGTACGTAATCAGTGTAATTTTGTAAATGGTGGATCTCTATGGCAAGACTCATCATTCACCCAAGTTTCGTCAAAATCGGCCCAGTGGTGACTGAGATATTGCGTGGGTTAGCAAAACTCATATCCCTGAGCATGTGTGCCAAATTTCATCACTCTGAGTCAAACAGATCAAGAGATATAAACATGTGCCCGTTATAGCGCCACCGTGGGGTTGATATGAGACTCGAAATTGAGCTCCGGTGCATCCTGTTTCCATTGATCATCCTTGAGATGTTTCTACAAATGTCTAAAAACCAGTTTTTGCTTTGTCATTATGGGGTATTGTGTGTAGAATGATAAAACGGTGAAAAACAGACTGAGAGGAAAAGAGGGTGAGTCAGTCACTGGTTGGGTCTCTGGGGGCGGTCGCTTTGAAGCAGAGCCATTTTTATTAGCAAGCCAAATGTTTACGTACCACAAGACGAGAGAGGGATGATTGGTAAACATACCGGAGGAGGGGGGGGGGGGGGGGGGGAGTAAGGTGGAGAAAGGTAAAGGGTTGGCTTTGATCTGTATAAATACATTTGAATCGTGTGTGCGTGTGAACGACTGGAATGTCAGGTCAGAGGGTGGTCTTCCGAGTTGGGTGTCTGTCAAAGTTATCGGGAAAACATCAACTTGTAAGAGAGGGAGAGGAAAGGATGTCAAGATAGCTCATGCCTTAAGAAGTCAAATGAAGGAGCTGTCTTTCAGAAGACTTTGTGCTGATCAAAGATGGGGCTTATTGGAGTATTGCCGTGAGGGTGTGTATGCATCTATGTGCTCTTTTGATACAGTATAGCTTTCACGTAAAGTTACTGTGTAGGAAGGGAGTCCTGTCATGGCATGCAGCAGCCGTGTGCATGTGTGTGAGTGTTTGTGTGTTTGTTTGTGGGCTGATGTGAACAGATGTTGCAGAGGCGCATCACAGCTTGAATTTCTAATTGGGCCTAACACAGCTACTTGTGGTGCACCACACTGCTAGTTTTAGTCAATCACACACTGCTATTAACCCTATCAAGGGACTATGGTTTTATTGTTGGCCCAAAACATCAAAATCGACAATCTTTACAGATTTCATCATATGATGTCAGCACGTGTTGTATCGAAATTCGTAGAACAGATATTGTATGTTTATTTTCTGGGTAGCTTTTCTTTGGCTCTTTGTGTCTGTGCAGTTGAAGCAGTGGTGAAACTGGCTGGGTAGTGAAGTGACTAGTGGTGATCAGTGACATCACAATTGGCTTTGAGCGACGAGTGTTATTGTGGATTAGGTTGTAAGATCACGTCCTGGTCAGGATGGAACCGACTGTTACACAGTCAGCGATTCTAACCCTGTCTGTGTATTTTTTGTGTTTCCACAGGTACTTTGACTCGGTGGACATCTGTAAGATCCACTCAGACTGGCAGGAGGTGCGGTTACAGGGCTATTTCCCCAGTAGAGCCTGTGGTCCTGTTACGGTTACTGCTCTGACCATGCTGGAGAGGACCGCGCTGGAGTTTGCTCTCTTCCAGGAGGGCAGCAGGTACTTTCTTTCTTTCTTTCTTTCTTTCTTTCTTTCTTTCTTTCTTTTGCTCACTTGCTCGCTCTCTCTCGCTCAACAGCCACCTGTTGGAATGAACAATAATCATTTAGACCATGTAAATAAACAATACAACTTTTAAACTTCTGAATCTCTATTCCCCTCCTTCCTCTAGACGGTCGGAGACGGCAGACAGCCCCCTGTTGGACCTGTGTATCATGGTGTTCAGAGCATCGTTTGGCAATGGCAACAAGCTGACCCTGGGCAGGCTGCTGGCCCACAGCAAGCGGGCCGTCAAGAAGTTTGTGGGCTGCGACGTGATGTTGGAGCCGGGCGAGTACGCCGTGGTGTGTTGCGCCTTTAACCACTGGCAGATGAACGTCAGCGGAGTGGGGTCGCCCACACCAGGTACAAACACACACACACACACATACACATATACAGTATTACAGTATATCCCTCTACCGATTGGCATGAATGGATGGTAGAGGAGTACCGCCCACACTAGCTTCACACACAAACACACACAATTACATTTACATTTACATTCACACATACACATCAACATTCTCACACCTATTCAAACACAACTGACACATTCATGATATGCATGTGTCATCTCATAGTATGAATGTGTCAGCTGTGTTTGAATATGTGTGTGAGCAGCCGGTAAAGCATTCAATAAGGAGAATATGCCTATGGACTGATTCATCTATGATAGACTCACATGGTAGAGGTCTTCATGGGTCCAAAAGGTTGGACCCATTCCGAAATGGACCTGGGGCATTCCCACCCGAACCCAATATGCATAAATACATTTTTAAAATATAGAGACCCACTCCGAACGGACCCGAGGACAACTAGACCTGTTCCGTATAGACCTGGTGGGATCCAGACTCCGAGTGAGGGAAGCAGGAGAAAAGTCAGTTTTTAAGCTACTTTATTAACCAGAGCTGATAAAGCGCTAGAGGAGGGAGAGAGATGGGCCGCTCTAGCAGGGAGCGACGAGAGACAGAAACCAGCCAAGCCGACTTTGCCGCTTTCATGACTTTCTGGAATACCCCTCTGTAGTTAACCTGCTAGCTTGTGGATTGAACTTTGTCTTTCAAATGAGGGAACAGAAAACAAAATGGAGGAGAAGAGGAAATTCAGCGACTTGGAGGGCAGTGGAAGTTGATACAAACACTTCTTTATTGATAAAACCAATGTTTTGGCCCTTAGCCTTCATCAGGGTTTTAGTAAGGCTTTTATACATTTCACATGGCTTTCTATGGGTTCATGGACCAATCACAATGGAGTCTTGTCTTCTCTTAGTGTCGAGCCCAACCAGTGCACGGCGTCCCAACCAGGACTTCCCAGGGTACATCCTGGCCATCTACAGCTCCCGTCAGGTGATGGTGGAGCAGGTGGAGGCTACCTCTACCACACTGGCCGACGCCATCATCCTACTAACCGAGAACAAGGGGGAGCGACACGAGGTGAGGGGCATGGACACATACACACTCACAGAGAGAGATGCACACAGTGAGAGACACACACACACACTCGGAGACACACACATTGTAGTCCTCCTGATCGGCAACAAGGGAGAGGGTTGAGGAAGAGGGGTGAGCCACACACACACACCAAAAAACAACCTTAACCTAGAACAAAATACTGTTTGTGAGAGTGTATGTATGTCCCACACACACAGTGGACAGTGGAGACTGGCACACACACACACACACACACACACACATACATACACACTCTCATGGACACACACCAAACAAGGCTAGAGTAAGGAAGAGAATGTGGGTGGATGCGAGTTGGATGCACAAATCAAGTATCTGTTCTACATTCACAACACTTGTGCCTGTCTGAAAGGGTCTGTCATGTTTCCAGGTATTTGAGGGGGACGGCGGGGCTTTTAAATGTAAGCGATACTCTGTTCAATGATTCAGTTTTCCAACTCTGAATCTACTATCCACAGAAGGTGACCAACAGCTTTGGAAACATTCAAGGCAGCATGAATGTTCCACTGCTGGGGTAAAAACATGGGTTACACTTCCTACTGTATGTGGAGCCTTGCGTTTCTCGAAAGTAGTAGGCAGAGGGAATATTTATAGAGACTGGTTCGTTAAACTATTGTGTAACCCTGTCATATTATGGATATATTATGATGTAGTAACAGGCTGTGTGTCTGTCTGTGTCTGTCTGCGTGTCTGTCTCGCTCTTTATCTATGTATGTAGGGTCGCGAGGGTATGACATGCTACTACCTGACCCACGGCTGGGCGGGGCTGATCGTGGTGGTGGAGAACCGCCACCCCAAGTACTACCTCCACGTGTCATGTGACTGTACGGACAGCTTCAACGTGGTGTCCACCCGCGGCAGCCTTAAGACCATCGACAGTGTACCGCCACTGCACAGGTACTGCACACCACACAGTACATTGTTTTAAGGGCCTATTTAGAGAGTAAACTCACACACCTTAACTTGCTACCAGGTACATGGAGAAGAAAGTGTACTAAATCAAATAAAATAAACTAGAGCACATTTAATTTGTATACAGGCCTATATACCACTGTTGAAGACAGAAATTATTAATGACCGTGTTTTTTAACAGTGTTTACTTGCAGTCGTATACTTAATTGTTACAGTTGGAAGTTTACATACTTAGGTTGGAGTCATTAAAACTCGTTTTTCAACCACTCCACAAATGTCTTGTTAACAAACTATAGTTTTGGCAAGTCGGTTAGGACATCTACTTTGTGCATGACATAAGTCATTTTTCCAACAATTGTTTACAGATTATTTCACTTATAATTCACTGTATCACAATTCCAGTGGGTCAGAAATGTACATACACTAAGTTGACTGTGCCTTTAAACAGCTTGGAAAATTCCAGAAAATGATGTCATGGCTTTAGAAGCTTCTGATAGGCTAATTGACATAATTTGAGTCAATTGGAGGTGTACCTGTGGATGTATTGCAAGGCCTACCTTCAAACTCAGTGCCTCTTTGCTTGACATCATGGGAAAATCAAAAGAAATCAGCCAAGACCTCAGAAAAAAATGGTAGACCTCCACAAGTCTGGTTCATCCTTGGGAGCAATTTCCAAATGCCTGAAGGTACCACGTTCATCTGTAAAAACAATAGTACGCAAGTACAAACACCATGGGACCATGCAGCTGTCATACCGCTCAGGAAGGAGACGTGTTCTGTCTCCTAGAGATGAACGTACTTTGGTGCGAAAAGTGCAAATCAATCCCAGAACAACAGCAAAGGACCTTGTGAAGATTCAGGAGGAAACAGGTACAAAAGTATCTATATCCACAGTAAAACGAGTCCTATATCGACATAACCTGAAAGGCCGCTCAGCAAGGAAGAAGCCACTGCTCCAAAACCGCCATAAAAAAGCCAGACTACGGTTTGCAACTGCACAAGGGGACAAAGATTGTACTTTTTGGAGAAATGTCCTCTGGTCTGATGAAACAGAAATGGAACTGTTTGGCCATAATGACCATCGTTATGTTTGGAGGAAAAAGGGGAGAGCTTGCAAGCCGAAGAACACCATCCCAACCGTGAAGCACGGGGGTGGTAGCATCATGCTGTGGGGGTGCTTTGCTGCAGGAGGGACTGGTGCACTTCACAAACTAGATGGGATCATGAGGAAGGAAAATTATGTGGATATATTGAAGCAACATCTCAAGACATCAGTCAGGAAATGAAAGCTTGGTCGCAAATGGGTCTTCAAAATGGACAACGACCCCAAGCATACTTCCGAAGTTGTGGCAAAATGGCTTAAGGACAACAAAGTCAAGGTATTGGAGTGGCCATCACAAAGCCCTGACCTCAATCCTATAGAAAATTTGTGGGCAGAACTGAAAAAGCGTGTGCGAGCAAGGAGGCCTACAAACCTGACTCAGTTAAACCAGCTCTGTCAGGAGGAATGGGTCAATATTCACCCAACTTATTGTGGGAAGCTTGTGGAAGGCTACCCAAAACATTTGACCCAAGTTAAACAATTTATAGGCAATGCTACCAAAAACTAATTGAGTGTATGTCAACTTCTGACCCACTGGGAATGTGATGAAAGAAATAAAAGCTGAAATAAATAATTCTCTCTACTATTATTCTGACATTTCACATTCTTAAAATAAAGTGGTGATCCTAACTGACCTAAGACAGGGAATTTTTACTAGGATTAAATGTCAGGAATTGTGAAAAACTGATACAATTATATTAAAAACTGCAAACATTCCTCTCCACCCAATGGCAAAATGTGTAAAATTGCAGGAAATTAGCAGGAAAACAGCTCATTTTCCACTCTGCCCCATGGCTAAATGAGTAGAATTGCATGAAATTAGTTATAAATTGCTAAATCTTCTCTACACCCCATGGCAAATGTGTAAAATTGCACGAAATTAACTATAAAACGTTTTAAAAAATTATATGGATGTGGGTACGCAGACCTGCGAGCAACTGCGGCCCCCTCATGACGAGTTCAGATTTTTTTGTGGCCCCCACCCTGATCAATGTTGCCCATCCCTGATGTACACTGAGT
This sequence comes from Coregonus lavaretus, assembly GCF_964263955.1. Classification (NCBI taxonomy): domain Eukaryota; kingdom Metazoa; phylum Chordata; class Actinopteri; order Salmoniformes; family Salmonidae; genus Coregonus; species Coregonus lavaretus. The sequence goes on along the minus strand of NC_139988.1, from coordinate 65,955,734 downwards.
ATACAAAACATTAAGAGCACCTTCCTAATATTGAGTTGCACCCCCTTTTTCCCTCAGAACAGCCTCAATTCGTCGGGGCATGGACTCTACAAGGTATCGAAAGCGTTCCACAAGGATGCTGGTCCATGTTGACTCCAATGCTTCCCACAGTTGTGTCAAGTTGGCTGGATGTCCTTTGGGTGGTGGACCATTCTTGATACACACGGAAAACTGTTGAGTGTGAAAAACCCAGCAGCGTTGCAGTTCTTGACACACTCAAACCGATGCGTCTGGCACCTACTACCATACCCCGTTCAAAGGCACTTAATTTTTTTACCTTGCCCATTCTCCCTCTGAATGGCACACATATACAATCCATGTCTCAATTGTCTCAATACTTAAAAATACTTATTTAACCTGTCTCTTCCCCTCCATCTACACTGATTGAAGTGGATTTAACAGGTGACATCAATAAGGGATCATAGCTTTCACCTGGATTCACCTGGTCAGTCTGTCATGGAAAGAGCAGGTGTCCTTAATGTTTTGTACAGTCAGGGTATATACCACATCGTTCTGCTGAGGACAGTCTTGCGTGAATGCATGACCATGTTTCCTGACTGTTATCATCTGACTTTGTCTCCCCCTGCAGGCAGGTGCTGGTGGTGCTATCCCAGCTGGAGGGCAACGCAGGCTTTTCCATCACCCACCGGCTGGCCCACCGTAAGGCCGCCCAGGCCTCCCTAGGGGACTGGACCCCCACCAAGGCCACGCACAGCCCCCAGCTCACCCCCGACATCGACGGCCTACACCGGCCACGGCCCCTATGACCACGGCCCCCCCTCACACACACAAACACACACAAGCTGATGATACACACGTTGACACGCGTACGTGAACACATACGTACGGAAAGCAGGGGCTGTGTGACGCTGGAATAAACACATATGGATAGAGGGAGGAGACATCCGTGGGAAGGATGACTGGCGGTTTCGTGCGCTTCATCTTCTTCCTCCTCAATCCCTGAATGATGAGGACTCAATCCTGCCAAAACACCTCGATCCAGTTGGGAAGGAGGAGAGGAGAGTGGGTGGATGTGATGGGAGATGAGGGACCCCTCCCAGGTGAAGTCAGTGTTTCTGGGTGACTGGAGGGGTCCTGAGCCTGAGACCCTCCAACCTCCAACCAACCAGGAAGGATTCTAGATCTCACCTCGTCAACTACAACACTGTACTGTTTTTCTGTCAATGGACCAGGGATGTTACACAGACAGACACCCTGACCAGAACAGAACAGCGCCCGTTCTTTCTCTAACCCCCAACCGATGTCAACGAACGCCCAGGAACACTGACTGTTGACCCCACATCCCAAAGGTTAAATGTCATTCAGAGGTCAGGGTGGAGTGCTGTAACTACTGAGCCACCTGGTGGCTGTTCCCCAACTGAGCCAATCCACCACACTGACCTGACCACCTGACCCCACTGTTCTTGGTCTATGGACCCACCCCACCATACTCAAGGTAGAAGTTGCCTTGAGCTGATCTAGGATCAGCTTCCCCTCCTCAAAGCCTAACCTTTTCCATTGGCGGAACTGCAAAAATGTACCTTAGATCAGCATCTGGGCCTAGGGGAAACTTCGTCCTACTCCCAATAGGCGCTGCTGTGTGAGGTTTAGTTTGGGATGGGGATGGAGGGGAGAGTTAGGTGCTCTCTCCCCCAAGCCCCCTGTCCTGCCTCCCGTACCCTGCACCTTTGGAGCTGTCAACTATCAACAGGATGGGGAGGGGGGGTACAATTCTTCCCCCGTACTCCACACCATGGTACTATGTGAGCCAAACCCGACTAGCGATTTTACCACAGTCATTTACATTTTTTAAGATGTTTTATTGTCTTTCTTTGGTCTGCGTTTTGTACGTGTGCTGGAATCGTTTAACAAGCCATCTAGGTTACCATCTCTCTATCCGTCTCCTCTGTCTTTCTGTCGGTCAACCCCTGTTTCTCTGCTGTTGAAATGCTGTGTTATTATTTCTCAAACGCAAGTCAAAGCCTATCCACCTCAGATATAAGCTGGACTCTGACTCCGTTACAAAGAAAAATGTCAAATCAATGTGTATCATAGACAGCTGTACTGTACGGGACATATAGCATAACTGGAATCTTCAAGTTGTTGCATCTCGCTGTTTTAACTCGACATGCTGTCGTTTGTTATCCATGCGGTCCATCACTCGACAGGTTTGGGAAGGTAGCTGCTTTTCTTCCATGACGTTGGAGCTGTTGTTTTTGAGTATAGAGGGAGAGAAAGAGCTTGTGGTCCAGATCTGTGTCATCAGCAGTTTTTTTTTGTTTTTTTTACATAGTTGTCTCTCTGGCTGTTTCAGCAAATCTGGTCAATATTATCTGGGTGTCGAGAAAGAGGGAGTGTAACCTCTTAACCTCTAGTTTCTCTCTTTCTCTTTCTTCCTCGTCTTACTTTCTCCCTCAGTTCAGTGATCAATGCCGAAGGAGGCAAGAGATCATTTTCTCCCTGAGGTTGATTGACTTTGCACATTCAGTCAGCCTGTCTGCTCACATTTGGTACATCAAGTCTCGCTCCAGCATCAACATCAACTCTTCAGATACACAAAGCTGGTTAAAGTCCTGTTGGGAAAATACAACAGTGGAGGTCAGTGGATCACTGTCATATTAAAGTCTCCATTGTCGGTCTACCTGAAATGTTGGTCTGTCTTCTCCTTAAAGTGGAGACTACTAAGTAAGGGAATACTTGAGGAAGCCATGATTGTTTGGATAGTGAGTTTAGTTTACAGTGCATTTGATGGGGTAGACCTGTGTCGTATTCATTATTCACCAGATGGAAGAAAATGGACTGAAACGGGGAGGGACTACCTGGACTTGTCCAATAAGAAATGGTCATTTCCATTTTAAATGTTTTTCATTGCTCGCCCTAATGAACAGGATGTTGAAGAGGAAGTGAGTGTGTTTTAAAGGTGGAGGAGTTGTGAGAGCATTTAGTTAGTTTGGTCCGTCAGCCTTCGACAACAGAGCATCTGGACTGCTGTCCCTAAGGGACGCCGCAAAAGCACATTAGAGAACAAATTCTGCTTTTTAATAACGAATGAGAGATTTTATTGGACATACACACAGACACAGACACGCACACAAACACACACAAACACACACAAACACAGACACACAATTCCTCTCTCTCACACACACACACACATGCGCACACACACAGACACAAACATACATACACCGAAGAGGCCCCTGAGAAATGTAGATGTGAGGGCAGAATGTAGCGGTTTCTTCCCTCTCCGGCAATCTTCGAGCATTGTGTGCCATATTTCCCAGGATGCACAGGGAGCAGTGAGGGATGTGAGTGATGTCACAACTGTTATTCATGCTTTACGCCGGAGCCATCAGACTTCTAGCCTGGTTGACAATGCAGTGAGTGTTCAGTCTGATTTAACCAGGCTGTCAGACTTCACCAAGACAACAAAAATCCCTCATTTTAAACTGAAACAATTAACTCGCTCCATCTCCTGTCAGAGGTTGACAGAGGAGGAAATCCTTAAACACGACACTGTCTTAGCTCGCTGAGGTGTGGGAGATTTCTTGGGAGTTAAGTGAAATAACTTAAGATGTAACTTAAGTCTAAGTTAAGGCAGAACTATAAATCTCTCTTTTCTGTAATAAAATGAATTGGGAAAACATGAAAAAAAAGTTTGGGGGTGCACTCGAAAGATGATTTGTTTAGGGTATTGTTTTTCTTTGGATGTAATTATTTGCATAAATACTTGACCTTCCTTTGCATGTGTTCGAATTTAGTGTCCCCACAAAATAATGGAATTATGGAATAAGACCTTGAGCTGACGATGATGTCATACATATGACAGTTTTGACACCACTCATGACAAATAGATAGCCTGACAACGTCATGATACATGCTGTCTTGTGCAATGCAACCACTTCTAACTTGTTGGATAGCCAACTAGTAGCATATTTCATGACAGTGTCATCAAGTACTGTATGCATTATGACCATAATATAGTTCAAGTAGTCCGCTGTTTTAGTCAAAGTCTAACATGTACCGGAACACTTTCAGGAGAATGACGGTTCGCTCTCTGTGATTGCAGCTAAGTAGCTGTCCATTCTGTGTGTTATTCATTTGTTATTGTTAAAATGATTTGATCAAAGCACAAGAGAACCTGCTGTATCGCAAATGTAAAACGTGTGCAAGTAAGATGAGATGCATGCGTATGAGTGTGTAAACTGCAGATATGATAAGTACTGCCTGAGTGAACGATCCCATTGGTTGATAGGTGACAGAAAAGGGAATGTTTATATATTTTTGCCCAGTGGGACTGGCTTTTGTCGGAAACTGAAACCTGCACTGAAAAATACCTGAAATCAAAGGCACCTCAAATGTCAGCGTCATGAGGCTCTGTGACTTCACTTTACATGTTGTGTGCTTACATTTCGTTTTTGTTTTTTTAGTTATATATGTTTTTATTGTTCTCTTTATGTTGTTCCTGTGGATAATTCTATTCATCTCGTGTTGAGTTGTGGTGGTGGTGACTCTTCCTGGCGGTAGGGGTTCCATGTGATATTCAGTAGGAGGCTATGGCCATTCACAGTCCATAGCCAACAGCCTCTGTCTAACTATCTGGTTCTCTTTGTAAACTGTACAGATTCCAGTGCTATAATCCACCCCAACCAACACAGTGAACCAACTGTTTTACCTTGATAAAATCAAATCAAATCCAACATAATGCTGTAACAGAAAATTGAATTCTTATTTGGGCAGGAATGTGATATATAGAGTATTTTATTGATTTTGTGGGGAAATATATGAGTATATGTATAAAAACCTATGTATGTTTAATTTTCAATCTCAGGTTCCAATGGACCAAATAAAGTTTTTTTTAAATAAAAAAATACAATTGTTAATTTCTTAATATGCCCTTCACTTATGTATCTGCTTTCTCTTCTAACTACAGGTAGTCAAAATGTCTGCATTCATTGTAAATTTGGCTACACTATGTTTATAGTATATGGACAGTTCTTGACAACCTTATGTCAATAGTATTCTCTGTTTTTATTGGCCACAGCTGGAAGTTATGTGAACTATGCTCTTCAGTGTCAGTTTCCCTACTCATCTTCCCTGGTGCTCTGTCCTTACTTCCTCTGTCCAGCAGAGAGCACCTCAGCTTGTGAGGTTGGTGCAGGGCAGAGGAACGTGCCTTGATAATCAAGAAGCATATGTCAGACTCCCTGTGACATCACCCAGAACCCATTCCCAAACCAACTAACCCCTTAACAACCCCCCTACCGTCTACCCCTTTCAACCTGTATTCAACCTATATCACTTAACCTCCTTTTAAATAATAATAATAATAATAATATGCCATTTAGCAGACGCTTTTATCCACAGCGCTATATAAAATAAATATACACTACCGGTCAAATGTTTTAGAACACCTACTCATTCAAGGGTTTTTCTTTATTTTTACTATTTTCTACATTGTAGAATAATAGTGAAGACATCAAAACTATGAAATAACACATATGGAATCATGTAGTAACCAAAAGAGTGTTAAACAAATCAAAATATATTTTATATTTGAGATTCTTCAAATAGCCACCCTTTGCCTTGATGACAGCTTTGCATACTCTTGGCATTCTCTCAACCAGCTTCATGGGGTAGTCACCTGGAATGAATTTCAATTAACAGGTGTTCCTTCTTAAAAGTTAATTTGTGGAATTTCTTTCCTTCTTAATGCGTTTGAGCCAATCAGTTGTGTTGTGACAAGGTAGGGTGGGTATACAGAAGATAGCCCTATTTGGTAAAAGACCAAGTCCATATTATGGCAAGAACAGCTCAAATAAGCAAAGAGAAACGACAGTCCATCATTACTTTAAGACATGAAGGTCAGTCAATATGGAACATTTCAAGAACTTTGAAAGTTTCTTCAAGTGCAGTCACAAAAACCATCAAGCACTATGATTAAACTGGCTCTAATGAGGACTGCCACAGGAATGGAAGACCCAGAGTTAGCTCTGCTGCAGAGGATAAATTCATTAGAGTTACCAGCCTCAGAAATTGCATCCCAAATAAATGATTCACAGAGTTCATGTAACAGACACATCTCAACATCAACTGTTCAGAGGAGACTGTGTGAATCAGGCCTTCATGGTCGAATTGCTGCAAAGAAACCACTACTAAAGGACACCAATAAGAAGAAGAGACTTGCTTGGGCCAAGAAACATGAGCAATGGACATTAGACCGGTGGAAATGTGTCCTTTGGTCTGGAGTCCAAATTTGAGATTTTTGGTTCCAACCGCTGTGTCTTTGTGAGACGTGGTGTGGGTGAACGGATTATCTCTGCATGTGTATTTCCCACCGTAAAGCATGGAGGAGGAGGTGTTATGGTGTGGGGGTGCTTTGCTGGTGACACTGTGATTTATTTAGAATTCAAGGCACACTTAACCAGCATGGCTACTGCAGCATTCTGCAGCGATATGCCATCCCATCTGGTTTGGGCTTAGTGGGACTATCATTAGTTTTTCAACAGGACAATGACCCAACACATCTCCAGGCTGTGTAAGGGCTATTTTACCAAGAAGGAGAGTGATGGAGTGCTGCTTCAGATGACCTGGCCTCCACAATCCCCCGACCTCAACCAAATTGAGATGGTTTGGGATGAGTCGGACCGCAGAGTGAAGGAAAAGCAGCCAACAAGTGCTCAGCATATGTGGGAACTCCTTCAAGACTGTTGGAAAAGCATTCCAGATGAAGCTGGTTGAGAGAATGCCAAGAGTGTGCAAAGCTGTCATTACATTTACATTTTAGTCATTTAGCAGACGTTCTTATCCAGAGCGACTTAGTTAGTGAGTGCATACATTTTTCATACTGGCCCCCCGTGGAAAACGAACCCACAACCCTGGCGTTGCAAGCGCCATGCTCTACCAACTGAGCTACAGGGGACTAAAGGCAAAGGGTGGCTATTTGAAGAATCTCAAATATAAAATATATTTTGATTTGTTTAACACTTTTTTGGTTACTACATGATTCCATGTGTTATTTCATAGTTTTGATGTCTTCACTATTATTCTACAATGTAGAAAATAGTAAAAAATAAAGAAAAACCCTTGAATGAGTAGGTGTTCTAAAACTTTTGACAGGTAGTGTATTATTATTATTAACCTCCGCCCCTGTTTATCACTTAACCTCCACCCCTCCCTCCTCCATCCCCTCATCCCCTCCCTTTGCCCCCCAAATCTCGACCTCGGATGCCAGGAATCCTCCAGAGCTCAGGCATCAGCACTTTTCCTTGCCCCCAGCTCAGGCCTGCTCGGAGGGGGATAGGTTTTCACTGCTGGCCCCCCTGCTTGGGGTTAGCATTGCACAACCACCACCCAACCTGGGGAGCTGTCAATCACCCTCACCATCCCTCACCAGGCAGTCTGGAGTGAGGAAGAGACTAGAAAGAGAGACCCAGTGAAGAACCAGGACTCTGGAATAGTCTAGACCACATTCCTCTGAACCAGACCTGACAAGGTATTGTGAAGTTATTTTGGTTTACCTGTGTGAGTCAATCACAGTGTTGCTGTGATTTGTCTGCATAGTGGTTCAGTATAGTGATGTAGTGATTTAGAATGATTTAGAATATACAGCCTGTCTGTAGTGATTGTAGACAGTATGGTGCACTGAGTGATTAACTTCTTGGTCAGAAACCAGTCTCTCAAGAATTTAAACTTTTCCTCTCGTGGGAAATTTATACATTTTATGCTTTGCCCTCCTTGTGCCCTGTAGATATGAAACTTACTAATATACTGTAGTTCTTTCAATTTGGCCCCATGAAGATAAGACCTTTTTTTTTTTCTGGCTGGAAAATTAATTTAGAAATTAATTATACAATGCATTTTTATGCCTTGCAGATACAGTATGCCATATTTCTGACAAAGAGAAATGTCCACTGTTTCACACTTTTAAAAAAACGTTCTGTGCAGTTCCAGTATGGAACTTCTGTACCTCTATACAGTTAAGTTACACAGGCCTACGCAGTATAGCCAGTGTGTGTATATACGTATACTCCAGAAAATGCTAGGCATTTGTCTGTGAAGCTAATTTTGCTTTTAGTACATTTCTGTGGTGCTTTTGGAGCCAGCCCTGTCTCCAAAATGTGAGTAGAATAGGTAAAGGTCATTGTATTTTACTGTAACTTAAAACATAATAGTTTTATGCATGTTATTTACTCTGGAATATATACTATTAAGAATGCACTCCATAGGTAACATAATACAACATATTTTAAAATAAGTGCTCTATATTTTTGATATCCCTATAATTACCTGTGTAAATCCCTGTATATATTTAGTGTATAGATTGTTATTCAGCCTGTAAATGTACAGTGCCTTGCAAAAGTATTCATCCCCCTTGGCCAATTTCCTATTTTGTTGCATTACAACCTGTAATTTAAATGGATTTTTATTTGGATTTCATGTAATGGACATACACAAAATAGTCCAAATTGGTGAAGTGAAATGAAAAAAATTACTTATTTCAAAAAATTCTAAAAAATAAATAACGGAAAAGTGGTGCGTGCATATGTATTCACCCCCTTTGCTATGAAGCCCCTAAATAAGATCTGGTGCAACCAATTACCTTCAGAAATCAAATAATTAGTTAAATAAAGTCCACCTGTGTGCAATCTAAGTGTCACATGATCTGTCACATGATCTCAGTATATATACACCTGTTCTGAAAGGCCCCAGAGTCTCCAACACCACTAAGCAAGAGACACCACCAAGCAAGCGGCACCATGAAGACCGCTCCAAACAGGTCAGGGACAAAGATGTGGAGAAGTACAGATCAGGGTTGGGATAAAAAAATATCCGAAACTTTGAACATCCCACGGAGCACCGTTAAATCCATTATTAAAAAATTGAAAGAATATGGCACCACAACAAACCTGCCAAAAGAGGGCCGCCCAACAAAACTCACGGACCAGGCAAGGAGAGCATTAATCAGAGAGGCAACAAAGAGACCAAAGATAACCCTGAAGGAGCTGCAAAGATCCACAGCGGAGATTGGAGAATCTGTCCATAGGACCACTTTAAGCCGTACACTCCACAGAGCTGGGCTTTACGGAAGAGTGGCCAGACAACAGCCATTGCTTACAGAAAAAAATAAGCAAACACGTTTGGTGTTCGCCAAAAGGAATGTGGGAGACTCCCCAAACATATGGAAGAAGGTACTCTGGTCAAATGAGACTAAAATTGAGCTTTTTGGCCATCAAGGAAAACGCTATGTCTGGCGCAAACCCAACACCTCTCATCACCATCATGCTGTGGGGATGTTTTTCATCGGCAGGGACTGGGAAACTGGTCTGAATTGAAGGAATGATGGATGGCGCTAAATACAGGGAAATTCTTGAGGGAAACCTGTTTCAGTCTTCCAGAGGTTTGAGACTGGGACGGAGGTTCACCTTCCAGCAGGACAATGACCCTAAGCATACTGCTAAAGCAACACTCGATTGGTTTAAGGGGAAACATTTAAATGTCTTGGAATGGCCTAGTCAAAGCCCAGACCTCAATCCAATAGAGAATCTGTGGTATGACTTAAAGATTGCTGTACACCAGCGGAACCCATCCAACTTGAAGGAGCTGGAGCAGTTTTGCCTTGAAGAATGGGCAGAAATCCCAGTGGCTAGATGTGCCAAGCTTATAGAGACATACCCCAAGAGACTTGCAGCTGTAATTGCTGCAAAAGGTGGCTCTACAAAGTATTGACTTTGGGGGGTGAATAGTTATGCACGCTCAGGTTTTCTGTTTTTTGTCTTATTTCTTGTTTTCTTTTCACAACAAAACATATTTTGCATCTTCAAAGTGGTAAGCATGTTGTGTAAATCAAATGATATAAACCCCCCAAAAATCCATTTTAATTCCAGGTTGTAAGGCAACAAAATAGGAAAAATGCCAAGTCATGTTTTTATTTTATTTTAATTTACAGTCATGTAAAACCTTGCAGGTACAGTGGGGGAAAAAAGTATTTAGTCAGCCACCAATTGTGCAAGTTCTCCCACTTAAAAAGATGAGAGAGGCCTGTAATTTTCATCATAGGTACACGTCAACTATGACAGACAAAATGAGGAAAAAAATCCAGAAAATCACATTGTAGGATTTTTTATGAATTTATTTGCAAATTATGGTGGAAAATAAGTATTTGGTCAATAACAAAAGTTTCTCAATACTTTGTTATATACCCTTTGTTGGCAATGACACAGGTCAAACGTTTTCTGTAAGTCTTCACAAGGTTTCACACACTGTTGCTGGTATTTTGGCCCATTCCTCCATGCAGATCTCCTCTAGAGCAGTGATGTTTTGGGGCTGTCGCTGGGCAACACGGACTTTCAACTCCCTCCAAAGATTTTCTATGGGGTTGAGATCTGGAGACTGGCTAGGCCACTCCAGGACCTTGAAATGCTTCTTACGAAGCCACTCCTTCATTGCCCGGGCGGTGTGTTTGGGATCATTGTCATGCTGAAAGACCCAGCCACGTTTCATCTTCAATGCCCTTGCTGACGGAAGGAGGTTTTCACTCAAAATCTCACGATACATGGCCCCATTCATTCTTTCCTTTACACGGATCAGTTGTCCTGGTCCCTTTGCAGAAAAACAGCCCCAAAGCATGATGTTTCCACCCCCATGCTTCACAGTAGGTATGGTGTTCTTTGGATGCAACTCAGCATTCTTTGTCCTCCAAACACGACGAGTTGAGTTTTTACCAAAAAGTTCCAATCCTCTTCTGGATCATCCAAATGCACTCTAGCAAACCTCAGACGGGCCTGGACATGTACTGGCTTAAGCAGGGGGACACGTCTGGCACTGCAGGATTTGAGTCCCTGGCGACGTAGTGTGTTACTGATGGTAGGCTTTGTTACTTTGGTCCCAGCTCTCTGCAGGTCATTCACTAGGTCCCCCCGTGTGGTTCTGGGATTTTTGCTCACCGTTGTTGTGATCATTTTGACCCCACGGGGTGAGATCTTGCGTGGAGCCCCAGATCGAGGGAGATTATCAGTGGTCTTGTATGTCTTCCATTTCCTAATAATTGCTCCCACAGTTGATTTCTTCAAACCAAGCTGCTTACCTATTGCAGATTCAGTCTTCCCAGCCTGGTGCAGGGCTACAATTTTGTTTCTGGTGTCCTTTGACAGCTCTTTGGTCTTGGCCATAGTGGAGTTTCGAGTGTGACTGTTTGAGGTTGTGGACAGTTGTCTTTTATACTGATAACAAGTTCAAACAGGTGCCATTAATACAGGTAACGAGTGGAGGACAGAGGAGCCTTTTAAAGAAGAAGTTACAGGTCTGTGAGAGCCAGAAATCTTGCTTGTTTGTAGGTGACCAAATACTTATTTTCCACCATAATTTGCAAATAAATTCATTAAAAATGTGATTTTCTGGATTTTTTTTTCTCAATTTGTCTGTCATAGTTGACGTGTACCTATGATGAAAATTACAGGACTCTCTCATCTTTTTAAGTGGGAGAACTTGCACAATTGGTGGCTGACTAAATACTTTTTTTTTCCCCACTGTAGGTGCAACAGACTGTCAATACACCCTGTGTGTTGATACTGACAATACACACCCTGTGATATGATACACACACTTATGCAAGTGGCCACGAGGGGATTGATTCACTGTTGCGGTTGTGATTTGGCGTCAAGGGCAACAGGCTGGTCGCCTCATTTCTGACATATCTCCTGATCTTCCCTAATGGAGCTCTATTCTCCAGGGTTTCCATTACATGGGTATTACCATCCTGTTAGGGGGACTCTGACATCAGGGCAGGAAAGGATAAGGGAGACCCAGTTACCCCTCTTCAGCCTACATTCATGTGTCAGTGACTTCAGTGTATTGCTGGCAACCGTAGTGGAAGATGGGGAAGGGTCCAAGATCGTGCTGAGGCTAATGTCTTGTTTTCATTTCGAGGAATGTTTCTTAACTTGATTAAACTCCACATTTTCAATGTTTTACTCATCATATGATGTAATAACACCAGTAGAATCATGCAACGTTTAAGTAAAAAACGATGTGAAATAATACATGTGCACTTCTAACTAAGTCATACTTAATTCCTTAAATCATTCTGAGTTGAGTGAGATTAGTGGACATGTCTATTATAACACAAGGTTATGACTTCCTGGTGGATGTTTTATACATTTTGATCTGTGACTGAATATATTAAATTTTTTTAGAAAGTGGGATATCCTAGTGGTCTGTCCTTCTGACCTCCCCACTATCCCACCCCACCCTCCCCAATTACTTGTCTGTCTGAGATCGCATCACCATCCCTGCTCCTTGTCATTGTCAATCTGGGCTCTTGGGGCCTAACCGTGTCCCATTGTTTACCCCAAGAGTGTCTGGGTTCTGTCTGTCAATCAATTATAAAGTGCCTTCCTGAAGCTCTGTGGCTTAGGCCACATGCTAGGAATATTTACTGCTGTAGACAATTGGCGGACATATGGATTTGTCCTTGTAAGTCACTGTGGTGTGCCAGTTCTAAAACATACCATAGACAAGCTATCTATAGGACATATTTTGATGGACCAAATGTCTTGAAGAAGCCGCAGAGTTGCAGTTGATTGATCATCAGCTGTGTGTCTTTGTATCTCTCTCTCTCTGTGTCCCCTTGTAACAACATTCAGACACATCAAAATGTCTGGACAAATCCCAGCACTCCCAGAATCCTTTGCTCCAGGAATAGATGGCGTGTTCTCGGACCGCATTGGCTTCTACTCTCTGGACTCCAACGTCCCTGGCCTGTCCAAGGTCATTCTCAACAAACTCAACATGAAGGATTATGGGGAATACAGGTAAATATAGGCTGACATGTAATCTGACAAACTCAATTACCAAGCAAGCACCCAACCAATAGCCCCATTTCACCAACCCCAAACGTGTGCGCGCTGTCACTACATTTTAAAAGCTACTTTGACCCTTAGGGCCACCATATCAAACCTGTAATATTTTCTGATTACACAATTTTACATCAATAAACAACATACTCACCCACAACATGATGGTAAAGTATTGATACTATTTGATGATTATTCTTTGTGTGAAAGCAGTTGTGTGTCTGTCTCACCCCAGGGCAGCTATGGAAGGGAAGACTAAGGGAGGGGTGTTCCGTAACTACAAGGAGATGTTCCAGAAAATGGAGGAGACGTTTAAATTCTGTGCCAGATGCAACAAGCTTCCACAGCTCCTCTCACAGGGCCAGACACTCAAGCGTTGTGTGAAGTGAGTCAAAACATTGAGGAGTTACAGGTCAATGAACGAAATGTGACCACAAAGTAGGGTTAAACTCATAAACTAATTTGATGAAAGTTATTAAAGTTGATAAATGTTTACTTGTATAGTTTCATTGCGTATAAAGGACTTGTCTACACTGACTGTACAAAACATTAGGAACACCTGCTCTTGTGGATGTCGATGAAGGCAGCCCTCCGCACCTCTCTGATTCAGAGGGGTTGGGTGAAATGCGGAAGACACATTTCAGTTGAATGCATTCAGTTGTACAACTGACTAGATATCCCCCTTTCCTTTCCCTTTCTTTCCACGACAGACTGACCAGGTGAATCCAGGTGAAAGCTATGATCCCTTATTGATGTCACCACTTCAATCAGTTTAGATGAAGGGAAGGTGACAGGTTAAAGAAGGATTTGTAAGCCTTGAGACAATTGAGATTGGATTGTGTATGTATGCCATTCAGAGGGTGAATGGGAAAGACAAAAGATTTAAGTGCCTTTGAACAGGGTATGGTAGTAGGTGCCAGGCACACCGGTTTGAGTGTGTCAAGAACTGCAACGCTACTGGGTTTTTCACACTCAACAGTTTCCGTGTGTATCAAGAATGGTCCACCACCTAAAGGACATCCAGCCAACTTCACACAACTGTGGGAAGTATTGGAGTCAACATGGGCCAGCATCCCTGTGGAAAGCTTTCGACACCTTGTAGAGTCCATTGAGGCTGTTCTGAGGGCAAAAGGGGGTGCAACTTAATATTAGGAAGGTGTTCCTAATGTTCTGCATGTTATACACTGTATACAGTACGTTTCTAACTTCTATATATTTGTCATCCCGAGTGGCGCAGTGGTCTAAGGCAATGCATCGCAGTGCTAGCTGTGCCACTAGAGATCCTGGTTCGAATCCAGGCTCTGTCGTAGCCGGCCGCGACCGGGGGCGGCGCACAATTGGCCCAGCGTCGTCCAGGGTAGGGGAGGGGATGGCCGGCTGGGATGTTGGTAGAGCATGGCGTTTGCAACGCCAGGGTTGTGGGTTCGATTCCCACGGGGGGCCAGTATGAAAAAAATATATAATGTATGCACTCACTAACTGTAAGTCGCTCTGGATAAGAGTGTCTGCTAAATGACTAAAATGTAAAAAATGTAAAATGTATATTTGCTTATCAAAAAAGAGCAGATAACTTCCACATTTGCCTGCCAACCCCTCGATGCACTCTCTACAACATGACATCATTCTATGGTCAGCAATGTCATAACGCAGAAGGGAAGGTATTTTGATCTATTCCCCAATAGCTGTCATGTGTTAAGCATGTTGACCAGTGCCGTCCACACAACACATTCATGTGCAGCTCATTTCTTCAACAACATGATGATAGGACAGTTAGGTGCAGACAGAACTGAAGACTCACTGGATCCTAGCCAAGGGCAGATTTAGCCAGGCGTTCCGACTCTCTCATCTCTCAGCAACTCTATGACTTGATCTATGATTTGTTGAACTCAACCTGCAGTTTCTAATGACACGTCAAGTCTATCATATTTCAATAGAATAATCTATTATTGACCATAGTGGTAAGCAATTTATATCTACAAACTTCTCCATGACAGACTTTCGTCATTCAGTTCCATTCCAGCCGGAAAGCTTCATAGCTGTTACACAAACAGTATAGACACATCAAACCTGGGTTCAAATAACATTTGATTTCTTTCAAATACTTTGAGCATATGATTGAGCCTGTCTGAAGCGCCAGCTGGGCATTTTTGAGGCTCAGGAGATTCCAGCTACAATGGCCTGTCCCAGACAAGGAAAGTACAACCGATTCCTGGGGACGCAAGACAGAGCTGTTCGCATTATTGCAATGTCGACTAGGGGTGGCAGGGTCTTTGGCATAAAGGATTATCACCTATAAACCCATGGGAAAACGTATTCACTGGTGGGTTGTGATTTATGACTCGAAAGATAGCTTTTGTCAGAATTTGGCATTTCACAAAATAACTTCCAATAGCTTTAGGTATAGTTCACAGACTAAAGGACATTTTTGTAACCTCTGCACTAGACAATAGTTTGAAAACACTTCACTACCATTAATTCAGAGACTCGCTGCCCAGAAAGTGGATAAACTACTTTGTCCAGTCTGGATCACCTCATCAGCACTGAGGGTATTTGAAAGTGGCTCTGGACAAGGGTGACTGATAATTGAATACATGTTAATCTAAATGTAACCAGGTCTGGGGCTTAGAGTGGTGGATGATGGGTGAGTGTATTATGGTCTCAGAGAGTAGCCAGGCAGCCACCCAGTCGACAGCATTATCTCACCACCTAAACCATGTGGCCAGGCACAAGACCGGTGGTTGTATAATCAGCAGTAAATTCCCACCTAAATTCTGTCCTTTACCGCAGCTATTTAACACCGGCTGCTCTTGAAAACAGGACAGACTCCAACAGAGTCTTAAATGTGTCAAAATGCCTCCATTGATAGCTAAGGTCAGAGTTTGAACCTGGCCGTGGCATGACTCTACACACCAATGTGATATGGCTACTATTAATATACCAAGACAAAATAGCCACTAATCTCACAAGAAGCAAGCCTGTGATGTGATTCCAAAGACGCACTCTATTTGCATGTTCAACATAAATGTCATCCTCCTCTTTGCCCTTATTTCCTCTGTTCTCACACAGGTGTCTGAATGTATACTACTGCACAAAGGAGTGTCAGAAGAAGGACTGGCCTCAACATAAGATGTTCTGTGAGAAGCTGCGTCTAGTGGCAGTTGATCGGCTGGTGGAGTGGCTTATGTTCACAGGTGAGACGTAGAAAGGTGTGGGAGAGAGCTGATATTGTAACACATTTCTTGACCATTTCTTCTGTACTTATAGTCCCACACTCTCAGCTTTTTGAAAGTGCAACCAATTCAAATATCAGTTCATTGCAATGCAATATTGAAATTCAAGAAAATCTGAATACACAGTGTCTGAAACTTTAAAATGGCGTATAACAATGTTCAATATTAGGACCATCATTTTTTTAAATGTCACTATTGTTTTGTATGATATTCCATAGTATAACTAGGTTTTCTGTGCTACTAAATGACGACATACAGTCATCAAGGGTCCATATTTATTTCATACTGCTTCTCTTTGCCACCCAATCAGGAGATCTCCCATTCACCACAGAGAAGTGGTCCCTGCCAGCAGCAGAGGTGAAGGGCTGGGACGACTGGCTTGCCATGCAAGGTGACCTAACCCCCCGTCTGGACGCCATCTTGTCTAGCACAAATATGGGAGCGCTTTGGAAAAATGCCTCTAGGCCACGACCAGAAGATGCTGACCTGAGAGATTCTGTATGGCGAGTTGAGAGCGAGTTCCTGTCTCGGGCACTTTCTGTTGGCATGGCGATAAGACTCTTTGGCCTAGATCCTTACTTCAAACCACTCACCATCCATCTAGCAGGGGCCGGCCTAAATGAGACGATGGGAGCCCGATTGACAGACTTTGATGAACTGGACCGAATGTTTCCTGGACACAAGGGACTGGAGGTGGTGATGGTGGGGCCAGAGGTGGTGGATGGGCCCATCATGAGGCCCCCTCTGACGAATTTTGGCCCCAAGACGAAGACCTTTATCAGTGCCTACAAGGGCCTCTACCACCAGTTCTATGAGGATATGGTAGAGACCGAGAAAGCAGCTAAGCCAGATCTGGTGGTTGGATTCCATCCAGGTAAACATTTCCTTGTTTTAAATTCAATCCAATTTAAAAGAGGGTTAGGGTTGAAAGAACGGTAGTTGGCATAATGAGTTGAATGCCCTCTTCAGAGTTCTGAGAAGTCTGTTTTTGTTTGAAACATGTTATTGCCAGATTTGCTGCGTCAAGCTATTTTAAGGGTCTTATCTCGGCACCCAGAACCAAATCTCGCGTGTGCCCTGGCCATCTGGTAACAGTCTGTCCTGACAGATTAAGCAGAGTCAAACTCAAGTGGTCAGCTGTCTTTGAGAGGAAAATGGTCTGCTTTAGAGCCAGGATGATGGGGGAGGAGGAGAGTGTTACTCACTAAATTAGAAAGATGTGTTTAGGCCAGACTTTTACTGGGCGTCTTGGTGATTCATGGCGACAGCTGGGCCGAACCTGGCACCTGATTGCTGGACTCTACGCAATCTCCTGCTGCGAGGGAGAGTTCCAGTCCCCCCTGGAGTTTACTTAACACGCAGCCCCCAACCCCGTTAACACCCCTGGCAGTGTCCTTTTCACATCCAAACCCAAGCAACCCTATCCCATAGTCAAGCCCCGTCTCTGTAGGTACTAATGAAAGCTGAGAACTGCTAAGAGGGCGAAGGTAATAAAGTAGTTTAATTCTAATGCCACATGTAAAGGTGGTCCAAGCAAGGCTCTTTACAATGCATTGACAACAGTGATGCATCTAACGTCAAAACATGCACTTATTTTATCTGTTACTCTTTTAACAGTAACTTGACTTACTGATACAGTCTAGTATCTTCTCTGGTTGAAACTGGCTAATCTCTACAGTGTTTCAAACAATCCAGAATGGTTATATGCCAAGAATGTTTGACTCTCCAACTGGAAACTCCACAAAGACAGCTGATGGAGGAGTAATTAGTGACATCATCACAGCAAAGATAGAGACTGAAGCAGAGACCCCATATAAAACCTTAATAAAACACATGCAAGTCCAACTTTTCTGTACTTGGTTTAGTCATTGAAAGCCATCTTACACTGCCTTTTCTCCTCCTTACAATGTTAAACTACCCTCATAGAAGAAGTATAACGAATCCAGATAATGGTCCTAACTGTGGTATATTTAGTATCTTTGTCCCACATTCAAAATGGCGTCCGGCCCTGTAGCCGGTGGTTATTGCAACCATTAACAGTCATGATGTAAATGAGCTCCTGAGTGGCGCAGTGGTCTAAGGCACTGCATCGCAGTGCTAACTGTGCCACTAGAGATCCTGGTTCGAATCCAGGCTCTGTCGCAGCCGGCCGCGACCGGGAGACTCATGGGCGGCGCACAATTGGCCCAGCGTCGTCCAGGGTAGGGGAGGGAATGGCCGGCAGGGATGTAGCTCAGTTGATAGAGCATGGCGTTTGCAACGCCAGGGTTGTGGGTTCGATTCCCATGGGGGCCCAGTATAAAAAAAATAAATGTATTCACTAACTGTAAGTCGCTCTGGATAAGAGCGTCTGCTAAATGACAAAAATGTAAATGTAATGATGTGGTGTCTCTCTGTCACCTTACCTCCTAGAGGGATAAACGCTGCTTAGTCCGTGTTAAATGTTTTATCGCCATTTAAATTGTAACTTTGGGTGTATATTTCATAACATGCATTATTCACCCGCAAATCCTCTCCTTCTTAGGTGTGTGTTCTCTCGCGAGACATGATGGGGGCATAAGACTGTGTTTCATTTGATACCCTACATTAGAAGCTTTACACTGTCCCTGTAATAGGATCCCTCGGGACGCCTTTTCTGAACATGCACTCCATTGCTGCTGACATTCCTGTATGCTTTAATGTGACCCCTTCGATATCCATATTTTGAATGAGATATGGACACTTTCTGTGTGCAAAACAGTGTATGCATAACATTAGATTGTATTCTCTTTTTTTGTTTTTGCCTGATTGATATTTTTTCAGATTCAACTTGAGACTCATTCAATGTATTGTCCATACTTGAGGAGATGCATGTGTATGTTTCTCTTTGTGTCCCAGGGTTTCATGCCACACAGGGTCTGGGAGAAGGCTGGCTGCCTAGCCTCCTCCTCCTGAGAGATTTCAACATCCCCTCATTCTTCACCATGTACAAGTAAGTCACCTCACCTCTATGCTTTAAGACAGTGGTGTTCAGGAGTGGTGTTCAGAAGTTCTTTCTTACCATCTTACCTGACCAGGACCTGACAAGTTATAGGGTTTTCACTGGTCAGGTCAAGTAGTAAGGCTTTGCTCAAAGCTAGGATTGTTGTTGACTTAAATAGGGTTCAGATATCATGTTGTGTGTTTTTCTGTCTGTCCACAGTGAGATGGAACTGAACTATTCCCTGCAAATTCTGTCTGAGTTGGAAATGCATATCAAGGGCAGTGGCCCCAACCCCTTTTCATCCCTGAAGCCAGAGCAGGTCCAGGCCTGTCCCAACAAACCACCTTCATACTGCAACTCCCACTTCCTCTATTTTCAGGGCCTATGGGAGCAAGAAGAGCTTCAGCAATCGGACAATTATAAAACTTATTGGAAGGCTTAAAAAGTATAAAATGAATAGCCTCTGGATAGCCACATTAGCATCCTATATTGCATGCGTCGTCCGGGTTTGGCCGGGGCAGGCTGTCATTTTAAATAAGAATTTGTTCTTAACTGACTTGCCTAGTTAAATAAAGGTTCAAAAAACGTATTCATATGGATGCTTTTAGTGTTGCTTATATGCATAGGCAAAATGCATTATGGTGTTGCTCTCCATTGTATCTCTTGTGTATGATGAACCAATGAAGCTATATACATTTATGGTGCCTGTGTGTCTAGTTTTAATGCTGATCATTCACTTAGTTTGCTAAAGCCTACATGTTTTGTGTGCACACAATCAGTGGTGTAAAGTACTTAAGTAAAAATACTTTAAAGTACTACTTAAGTAGTTTTTTTGGGGTATCTGTACTTTTCTATTTATATTTTTGACAACTTTTACTTTTACTTCACTACATTCCTAAAATATTGTACTTTTTACTCCAGACATTTTCCCTGATAACCCAAAGTACTCGTTACATTTTGAATGCTTAGCAGCATAGGAAAATTGTGAAATTAATGCACTTATCAATAGAACACGTGGTCATTCCTACTGCCTATGGTCTGGCGGACTCACTAAACACAAATGCATCTTTTGTAAATAATGTCTGAGTGTTGGAGTGTGCCTCTGGCTATCCGTAAATGTTAATATAAGGAATTTGAAATGATTTATACTTTTACTTCTACTTTTGATACTTAAGTATATTTGAGCAATTACATTTACTTTTGATACTTAAGTATATTTAAAACCAAGTACTTTTAGACTTTTACTCAAGTATGACAATTGGGTACTTTTTCCACCACTGCACACAATTGCATGCAGACCAACCAGCTGAATAGTGAAACTGAAAACTAATTTGGTTAATAAATACAATAAAATTATGTTACACAGATAAGTGGACGTTCCAGAAGTGTGAAAATTGTCCATCAATATTTGAAGTTTAATTATGAATAATTCAGTGTCGAAACCGAGGAGTGCAATTAATTCCATCCCATTGACTCAATCCAATCCACATCTATAGATGCTTGCGCGCCAGTCTTGAATAGATCTACAGCTCCATCTTGTGGATTAAAATCATAAATGCACTCCTGAATACAGTCAAATGTCCTATCTGTGATAAAAGTGCAATTTTAGAATAATAATAATATGCCATTTAGCCAAAGTGACTTACAAGAAGGCCGATATATAAGCTTACACATTCAGGTATTTAGGCCTTCGTATACTGAACAAAAATATGAAAACACCATGCAACAATTTCATTGATTTTACTGAGTTACAGTTCATATGAGGAAATCAGTCAATTTAAATGAATTCACTGGGCCCTAATCTATGGATTTCACATGACTGGAAATACAGATATGAATCTGTTGGACACAGATACCTTAACAAAAATGGGCCTCACAATGGGCCTCAGGATCTCATCACTGTTCACAACGTTGACATCAGCAAACCACTCGCCCACACGACACCATACACGTGGTCTGCGCTTGTGAGGCCGGTTGGACAACCTGCCAAATTCTTTAAAACAAGGTTGGAGGCGGCTTATGGTAGAGAAACATTCAATTCTCTGGCAACAGCTCTGGTGGACATTCCTGCAGTCAGCATGCCAATTGCACTCTCCCTCAAAACTTGAGACATCTGTGGCATTGTGTTGTGTGACAAAACTGCACATTTTAGAGTGGGCTTTTATTGTCCCCTGCACAAGGTGCACCTGTGTAATGATCATGCTGTTTAATCAGCTTCTTGGTATGCCACACTTGTCAAGTAGATGGATTATCTTGGCAAAGGAGAAATGCTCACTAACAGGGATGTAAACAAATGTGTGCTAAAAAATTGAGAGAAATAAGCTTTTTGTGCTTATGGAACATTTCGGTGATCTTTTATTTCAGCTCATGAAACATGGGACCAATACTTTACATGTTGTTTGTATTTTTGTTCAGTGTATATATTTAGGCCTACATATATATATATATATATATATTGAATCTAAACTGGAGATTCTTCAAAGCTTATGAAAATCTATATTACAACAGCCTGCTACTGACTAGTATACAGCCTTTAGCATAGCCTACTGTATGCAATATTTTCTATTAGTTCAAAAAAACAATAATATTGTCCTACAAGTGGAATGAGTTTAGGGAAAGTTTATATGAAGGAACTGCGACCATCTGAAGAGACGGGAAGGGTCTAGAGTTGTCAGACAGTTCTGGAAGGGGGAGCACAGGTGGTATAAGTGGCTGGCGCAGCCATCGCTGCAAACCAAGCAAGCTCCGTGAGAAGAGTAATTCAGCAACGTGCGTTACTTCAAGAGTTCCAATGACAGATACCAAGAGGTAAGCAAATGGCTTTATTGATCGAGAATTACCAGGTACGCTAACGTGTGTGCATGGTCTCTCCCCTGCCTCATGTTCGTGTTATGCTTTAAAGGTAGACACTGAATGTCCCCATGGGTTTTACTACGTCTATTGCGGGACTGGACACGCTATGGCATTCAAATATGCACTGAGGACTTACTGAAGGAACGTAGGCCTGCATTCAGATGTAGTCAAGGCCATGATGGTTTTCTGTGTCTCATAACTCTATTGTCACTGTCAATATGATGTTCAATTTATATGTAGTATTTCCTCTACTAAAGGAATTTGTCATTCTGTTCTGTGCTTTAAAAACATTGTCATCTGGATCTGGGTCTAACAACACAACATATCGAACACAACCTATTTTTTTTACTGATATTTCAAGGATTTATTATATAAGTATTGTAATGTGTGTTTCATGTGCCATGTTCTCGAACAATCCCCCCCCCGCCTCCTCCCTCAACCCTTTCCATATATGGCAGACCAAATACTCCAATCTAAAAATAAGGGACATGTGCTTCACGGTGGTCAGTAGTGGTCTTTAGGATTGGGTAGCACACCAATGAAAAATAGCTGTAAGACAGGTCTCATTCAAGTCATGAAGTCATGATTTGATCCCATCTGATGTGAGTTGGGGTCTGATCCCTGGCAAATACATTTGCCTTTCATGTATTAACATATTTTTTTTCTGTGATGTGGGATTCCTTTTTAACCCCTCCATGACCAACCCCACCAGCCACCCACACACTCACCTTATTATAGAAATCCCCTCATTGAGTATAGGGTGTTGTGTTTCTATTGCATGCATTTCTGTGGTTAGTTCATTCTCATTGTAAAAACATTTTTTTCACACATTTTACAAACTCTCTTGCCGTTGAAGTGTGTTAGACATGAAGGCCTACTTTTTATTCTCCCTGTCAAGTTTTAATTCAAAAAAGCTGAATGTGGTCCTATAGCATTATTGATGCTTTAAAATAATTATGAAAAATTGCACATATGTGACCCGTTTCCGTATGTCACAAGTCACGACTTCACAGGAGAGCCGTTTGAACGTTTAAAAAAGATATGTATATCAAAATGCGGTTTTTTTTGGGCAGAAATGCCTTCTGGAACATGTGAACTTTCATGTGCCTTAATAACAAACGTGTATGCCATCTGTAAATACAAATACAATTATTGTCTCCATCTACCACTCCCTAGTGCCCCAGCACCAGGGGGTAAGGCCAAGGCCATGGCCTTCAAGTCTCAGAAAGAGATGTTTCAGAAGATGGAGGAATCGTTCAAATTCTGCGCCAGTTGCGGAAAGCAGCCTGGTCAGGTTTCAGATGCACAAAAACTCAAACGCTGTGTGAGGTAATTATGAGAAAGACAGAATAAAAAATATACTTGAACATGAACCTTGCACTCCATTATGTATTGTACTGGTTACATGATCCAAAATAGTTATCTGGTTGGAAGTGGGTGTACTGTCCTCACAGGTTCTTCCTTTCCCTTCCATCCTCTCCCTCATCTTCCTCCTTCTGACTACCCCAGGTGTCTGAATGTCTACTACTGCAGTAAAGAGTGTCAGAAGACTGATTGGCCTCAGCACAAGAAGGTCTGCTCGGAGTTGCGTCTAGCAGCCATTGACCGACTGGTGGAATGGCTTGTGTTCAAAGGTGAGAGAAAGAGAAGGCAGATAAAAGAGGAACGAGCCATGACATTGGGCCAATTGCTGCATGATTGTCGTGATTTAGATTAACAATGTGCACTGAGGGTCCTGACATCGACACTAGCAAGAGCCATCGTCCTCTGTTATTTGTCAAGATGAAAGCACCACCTATCTGAGATCATTTTGAAAAATGAATTAAAAAGGTGTTCCACAGGGTTCGATTCTAGGAGGACCATTTCCTATTAATGTTTCATGACAGTTATTGTCTGAACAGTGTATTCAAATAAATAAAAATAGACAACACCAGGAGGATAGCACCAACTTCTGGATAGCCCAGACTGATTTCATACTCCCCCTTCCTCTTACCCAATCAGGAGACCTCCCATTCTCTACACAGAAGTGGACCCGACCACAAGGGGAGGTGAAGGGTTGGGATGACTGGCTTGCCATGCAAGGGGACCTCACCCCCCGTCTGGACGCCATCTTGTCTGGCACTAATATGACAGACCTTTGGACCAATGCCGGCAGGCCCAAGCCAGAGGACGATGACCTGAGAAAGTCGATTTGGCGGGTATCGAGCGAGTTCTTCTCCCGGCCGATGACTATTGCCCTAGGGTTTAGACTGTTTGGCTTAAACCCATATTCCAAACCCCTCACCATCCACTTGATAGGGGTTTCTGACAGTGAGACCCTGGGAGCCCGACTGACGGACTATGATGAACTGGACCGAATGTTCCCTGGACACAAGGGTCTGGAGGTGGTGATGGTGGGGCCAGAGGTGGTGGACGGGCCAATCATGAGGCCCCCACTGACTAACTTTGGCCCCAAGACGAAGACCTATATCAGTGCCTACAAGGGCCTCTACCACCAGTTCTTTGAGGAGCTTGTGGAGACAGAGAAAGCAGCTAAGCCAGATCTGGTGGTTGGATTTCACCCAGGTGAGAAGCTCTGCCATTGTGCAATGTCCAGCTTTTCAAGGAAATAGAATTGACAAAGTTTGTGTTTGCTAAAACTCCAGTTATCTCATGATAAAACAAATGGGCAAGAAACAGATTAGGAGCTGTTCTTGTCTGAGCTAAGCTCTGTTTGACTTCCTCTGTCTCCTATAGGGTTTGATGCCAGTCAAGGCCTCGATCAGGGCTGGCTACCAACACTGCTGCTCCTCAGGGACTACGAGATCCCTTCCTTGTTTACTGCACTAGAGTAAGCCCCACATAACCCTGATCTAAATACCCTCCATAGCATAATAGAATCCTCCATCTTTACCAAATCAAATCACATTTTATTCATCAACATGCTTTGTAAACAACAGGTGTAGGCTAACAGTGAAATGCTTACGGGCCCTTCCCAACAATGCAGAGAGAAAGAAAATAGAGAAATAACAAAAGTAAAATACGTAATAATAAAAGTAATAGATACACAATGAGTAACGATAACGTGGCTGTATAGAAGGGGTACCAGTACCGAGTCGATGTGCAGGGGTACGAGTTAATTGAGGTAGATATGTACATATAACTAGGAATAAAGTGTCAGATAGTAAACAGTAGCAGCGTATGTGATGAGGCAAGAGTTAGTGCAAAAAGGGTCAATGCGGAAAGTCCAGTAGCTATTTGGTAGCTATTTGGTTAACTATTTAACTATCTTTTTGCCATAACTGTTTTGACTCATCACATAAGCTGCACAAAGTCTGGAATCAACAGGACCCAGAACAGCTTCTACCCCCAAGCCATAAAACTGCTAAATAGTTAGTCCGGTAGCTATTTGGTTAACTATTTAACTAACTATTTAGCAGTCTTATGGCATGGGGGTAGAAGCTTTTCTGGGTCCTGTAGATTCCAGACTTGGTAGCAGAGAGAACAGTCTATGACTAGGGTGGCTGGAGTTTTTGACAATTTTTAGGGCCTTCCTCTGACACCGCCTGGTATAGAGGTCCTGGATGGCAGGGAGCTCGGCCCCAGTGATGAATGGGGCCGTACGCAGTACCCTCTGTAGAACCTTGTGATCGGATGCCAAGCAGTTGCCATACCAGGCGGTGATGCAGCCAGTCAAGATGCTCTCAATGGTCCAACTGTAGAATATTTTGACGATCTGATGGCCCATTGGCAACTGCTTGGCATGTGACCGCAAGGCGCTACAGAGGGTAGTGCGGACGGTCCAGTACATCACTGGGGCCGAGCTCCCTGCCATCCAGGATTAGCACTTTAATAATACTCACTTGTTTAGCATAATATCATGGTGCATTGTATGATGTAATATATTTACTAACATTCACAAACACACATTATCTTCACAATGCTGAGACCTACCTATGGTATCTAACTTAGCTTTAGAACACCCCCCCCCATACTCCCTCTATATCCCAGATTGCCCCTTTATATTCATCTGTATTGTGTGTGTGTGTGTGTGCTCACTGTTGTCTACTACATAGAATTTAGTGTGTAATTGTTGATCCTGCCTGATCCCCGCAGGAAGACAGAGATGACCTACTGCTTGCAGATCCTCTCGGAGTTGGAGATGGATTTAAAATGCAGTGGAGTCAACCCCTTTGCCTCCCAGAAACCAGAGCAGTTCCAGGC
This sequence comes from Coregonus lavaretus, assembly GCF_964263955.1. Lineage (NCBI taxonomy): Eukaryota > Metazoa > Chordata > Actinopteri > Salmoniformes > Salmonidae > Coregonus > Coregonus lavaretus. The sequence goes on along the minus strand of NC_139988.1, from coordinate 65,929,593 downwards.
CACTCCTAACAAACCACCTGTATATTGCAACTCCCATTACTTCTGCTTCCAGGGCCTACTGGAGACAGTGGAGTTTGAAGAACCAGAGGACGATTGAGAATTGAATTGAAGTCAAACACTAACGGGACATTGTTATTCAAGACACAAAGAAGATTTTAGGAGTAGGGAGAAGACAAGGATATCATATTTTTCAACTCAAAGTGAGAAGAATAAGTGCAATGCCTCATTGAAAAACAATAACAGTAGTTCAGTCAAGAGCGTAGTGACGTTTAAGCATTTGCATCGACTATCGAATTGCTCTTCCATAATAAGTGGAATTAAATTGAACGTTTATATCTCACAATTTGAATTGACCCATACAAAACCATTGTCTTGTTGGCAGGCAATAGATCATTTGCATAGATTTTGGACAGTAGCATATTGCACTCATTTTATATGCAAGCCATGTGTTTCTGAGCCAGTGTACAATGAAGTGACAGTTATGTACATCTACATACTATGTTATCTATGAAATTGAGTTTGCATGTTGCTACACTTACTATGGTTCAACAAACTGCTTACAGGAGATAGAGGGTGCTTTTCTAATTGCAGTCACAATGATCATTTAAAAAACGGTTCAAAAAGCAGAACTAACACACAATAATTAGTTAAGCCAAGTTGCTGGTATACTGGAACATGTTTAATTGCAGAAGAGGACAGCAGCACGTAGGTTTTCGATTTGCTTAGTTCATTATTTATTTTAAATACTATCAGCTGTTAGGCTGCTGAAATAATTAAGCAAATCTAAATTTGTGTGTGGTCCTACATCTATAATGTTTCTAATCTATAAACACCTCAATGACATCAAGTGTACCTGTGGATTTTACATTTGAAGTCATAAAAAAGACAAGAAGGCCACATATTCTTGCATTATGTTGATTTATTTCAAGGTATTTGTTAGTAGTATTAAAGCAGTTGAGATTGGCAATAGTCCCCACAGTAACCAGGTCATCATGGCGACAATAGTCACAGTTAGGCAGATTATAGTTAGGGTAGTGTCTGTAACCGAAGACGGGCCAGAGGATGTCAACAGACAGCTACAACACCACAGCCACTATGTTGACACCCAACTCCAACAGCTCCATTCCATTACAGGAGATGAAGCATTCAAGTAGCTTGATCAGATGGATGATTATGATGAGCACAGTGACAGGGAGGCAAACTATATAGACCACAATGCACCACACCATGGCAGGCGGGCAGATGACCCACCGCACACCCAGGAAGTAGTTTGTGGCGCAGGCCAGGATGATGCAAGCCAAGACGGCCTCTATGAAGCGGAGGACCCACTGAGACTGGACAAATAGCCCTCCAGACACTTAATTTTCCTTATGATGAGAAGATGACGCAGAAGATACTGCTGATGTAGGACAGGCAAGCAAATTTGATGGCGAAGATGAGTGTGGTGGCTGCGAACATGACCGTGCACAAGTGGCGGTCGGTGCCGTTTAAGATTAGGAAGGACAACTTTTTTTTAAATGAGCATGGCCTTATTTCTATTGCAACATATTGGATGACTGTCATTCATATTCCATTCACCCAGCTCAATGTAACATCGATAGGTTTAGGCTACTACATGATCCCAAAAATGTCCCAATAACCATCATGAGGTTGCTACAACCTAGCCTACGAATGAAAGTTTACAACGTAGGTGCACAGGTTGAGAGCACATGTTTTGTAATCAAGGACACAGACAGTTACACATTCAATACCGCCTTGCACACTCTTGCCTGCATCTAGCTGATCTAGGGCGTAATCATTAGTCCAAACAGTTGCAAACGATAGTTTCTATTGGACAAATTCAGGTATGTTTATCCCCGTTACGTTCCATTTGGTTCCATTTAAGAAATGTTTTAACATAATCGGCGTAATGAACACCCCTGATCACCCACACACACAGTTCACTTTCATAGCAGCCACATACAAACAGCATGATCACATTGCTCGTTGTATAATTCCTTCTCGCATCTACTCGCTCTCCTCCTCTCACCTTTTCCCTTCGCTTGTGGACTTCAGTGCACAACACAACAGCTGTCTGTGACCAGGCAAAAAAAATATCCAAGCCAAACCTTCATACCATAACCGCTACACACAGCCTACATCGTTGTCACCATATTACGTCATAGTCAACATAGCTACTAGAACTAACGCGTTAGTAAACCTGCTACAATCATGCAGTGCAGTGTATAGCAAGTACTTTAGCAGTTACACCAGCTTACCTTGACTTGGAAGAGTTCTAGTTTTGGATAGCCTTAGCCAGCTAGCTAACATAGCATCCCTTTCTGTTTAAGCCGCGTGTTTGAGTAGGCTAAACTAGCTAGCTGCATTTGCTAGCTAAGTAAGTGAAAGTGAAACAAATACCAACGAAATATACAGTAGCTAGCTCTCTCTCTTGCTTCTTAATTTTTGAAGAAATTAACTATTGTCTTTTTCTTTGAGTCATCTAACTTACTCACCAAATTTTATGAACTGCAGTGCTAGCTAGCTGTAGTTTATGCTTTCAGTACTAAATTCATTCTCCGATCCTTTGATTGGGTGGACAACATGTCAGTTCATGCTGCAAGAGCTCTGATAGGTTCGAGGACATCCTCCGGAAGTCGTCATATTTACTGTGTAAGTCCATGGAATGGGGTAAGAACCATGAGCTTCCTAGGTTTTGTATTGAAGTCAATGTACCCAGAGGAGGACGGAAACTAGCTGTGCTCCGGCTATACCATGGTGCTACCCCAGAGAGTGCTGATGAGGCTACTGTAGACCTTCATTGCAAAACAGTGTGTTTGAATACATTATTCGGTGACATGAATATATTTAGTATAGTTTCATCTAAAACAGATCACTTTTTTAATGTTTGACAAAAAAAATAAGGAAATTTACTGAGAAGGAGGGTCCTCCCTTTCCTTCTCTGAGGAGCCTCCACTGGCGTGCACAGCATGGTCAGACCGCAGGAGAGGTCGGGGAAGGGGGGGGGGGGTGGACAAGATCTCCAATACCAGAAGGACCAAGGCCACAATGACACAGAAGACCCAGACAAACTTGCAGTACATGCCGTAGGGGTTCACCATCCTACCCCTGAACACAGGGATGACCAAGGCTAACACACACAGTATGATCTCCAGCAGCCGCAAGATGTTGGGCAGACTCTTGAAATGTTTGCACATCTCCATCTCCTGAATACGGTAAACTTCAATTCCAAAATGTGTGGCTTTTTTAGGATAACCATGATTTTCCAAGCTCAACTTTTGCTGTAGACTCTTGAGTGACAACACTTCCCTTGAGCTACGCTGTGTTATTCCACCTTCATAACTGAGTGTTTCACAGTGTCGGATGGAGGCAACCCTCATAGTATTAAAGACAGAAGTGGCCAGGCTAATATCGTTATTCAAATCCCTGGAGGAGTAGATATACAGTACACTATGGAGAAGCTGTTCTGCACTATTACTGTTATAAACCAATGAGAATGTGGTCACACTTTATTTAGATAGTCTGAAAAGTCCATCTGTAGTCATATTATCAACAAACTATCTGTTGATAAGCAACTGCTTGCTAAGGTTATGGTTAGGTTTAGAATAAGGGTTAGGGGAAGGATTGAGTTTAGGGTTAGGATAAGGGCTAGGGTTAGTAGACAGTTAGTTGAAATGTTACTGATCGTCTGTAGACATTCTAAAGATTGACTATCTAAATAAAGTGTTACCGAGAATGCCAGTGGTAAAAGGACAGTAGGCCAGTGCTGCAACTCACATCAAGAATTTAACAGAATGAAAATAAATGTGGTTGTGGTACTTCAAAATCCTTTATCATATACAGCAGTTGTGCATGTTGGCCATGTAATGCTGTTACATAGGCTACTTTTATGTAAATGTATGCCTTGTTGCCATGGAAATATCCATGTGTGATTGATATTGTAACTATACTCTTCACGTTCTATATGGATAATTAGGACAAATTCCTCAGAGGTCACTGCACGGTTTATATTTGTTCTACTTAAACTATAATATTTTTTTCTAAATCAAAAAAGATGACAGAAACAAGCAGCTTTCGTTAAATTACTTTTCAATGCAACAACAAATAATTCATAAAGCTATGGATTAAATAGTACAGTAAAACAGAGACGGACATACAGACAGAGATCAGTTACCGCTAGACGTCAGCTATGAGCGTTTGAAGCCACATATCCCAAGCAGGGTGAACACCAAGTCCACTACAAAGAGGATCAGATTGACGTATGTCATGAATGCCACCATGAACTGAATGGCCCAGATACAGAAGCTTCCAGGACAGTCACTGGGACGAGGGTTGCCTCTGAACGTATAGATGGGCCAGATGATGGCAGCAAAGGTATAGAGAACCACAGAGATGACCAGAAATATAAACACAAACCTGTCTATACTAAATGGCAAACAGTTCTTAATTTTTTTGAAGATGTTGGTGATGATGATAATAGGGATGATGGGGAAGGGAATAACATAGGCCACAATGCACATTATCAGGGCCGGTTTCCCGTCGTAACCCGTGAGGGAGATAAAAATTATGCAGCTCACGAAAGCCTCCAGAACCTTCCAGAATCCAGGCAGGGTGGCCAGGTAGCTCCCCTTCTTCTTATCCATGAACTTATCTTTCAAGACCTCTAAGATGTAGGCCACGCCGCAAAGTAGGGCGAGGAAGGCGATCAAAATCGAGTACAAACATTTTTGGCAGATGTAGAAGTTGGCGTACATGACGAAGACGGACGCGGTCATGAGGGCGGAGGACATCGCCATTCCCGTGGTGAAGTCGTCCCAGTCCAGACAAAACTTGAGGAGGAGGTGGAGCAGGAACATCTCAATGACGGTGATGATGAGGGTCATGATGGAGCAGAAGGCCCAGGTGAACATGGCATAATTCCAGTAGGTGTGTTGAGTCTCGCCCTGAACAGCGGCCAGGATGAAGGTCACGATGCCCAGCACTATCTGAGTCATGTGCAAAGCCCCTCGTCCATTTAACAGAGTGGAAGGGGTGAATATGGCTTCGGACAGTGCCCCTTTTATTTTGTCCATTGTTTCTGGTGATGCCTCTTCTCCTCTATTAGGCTTTCTAGACAGCTGTAATGGTAGAGGAGAGAGTGAGCTTCGTCTGAGCTATCCTCTTATCTGTTACCTAGTAATTAGCCAGTCACAATGTGCTTTGCATAATATTCATGAAATAAGGTGTGCAGTATCTACGCTGGACAGTATACTCCAGTGAGTTTTAAGAGGGCGTGTTTCTCAAGTTTCTGAAAGAGAGACTGGCTAAAAGTGTTCAATTCAAGCATGGAAAACATCTGTGACAAATGCACACTCCCTCCTAAAGTTTCCAAGGATAAAATGAAACAAGGTTTATATCAATATTCAAAAAAGGGAGGGAGAGCTGCTTTGGCATCAAGAATGAAGACAAAGAAAGGTGTTCATTGGAGAACAGGGTATAACTTATAGCGACCAAATGAAGTTGCAGCTGTGTAAAAACATTTCACTTCAAAAAATACAAGGCATTCTCTCTTGTGGAAAAGTTAAAATGCCTTTATTTTAGCGGCTATCGCATTGCATTGCTTCTTCGGGGAAGGCCTGTGAGCCGCAGCGCATTGGTGATTATTATTATTTATTTATTTTTTAATAAAAAAAGCTAGTTAGACAGACTAAATAAAGTACAGCAACACTCATCTGTATGGTAAGATGGAAAGTTTTATTGACAAGGATGTACTGAACGTGCTACATAGATGTAGGCGTCATCATGCACCAGTACGACAACGAACTAAGCCACACAGGGAATAAATCAAGTTCACAGCGTAAAGGACCAGGTTGACACATCAGTTGTGGCAGATGGAAGGACCAAGGTCTTTCTGGAAGCTGAAAACGGGCCACAGGGTCGCAACGTCAAAGCCAGCCAGGTACACCTCCAGAGGCTGCAGGAGATGTTTTACAGAGGGACAGAAGTTGAGGACGATGACAAGGATCGTCAAGGGGAAACACACAGAATAGACGATCACACACCACTCCATTCCTGGATTTCCCTGGTAGTCGGTAAGGAACACAAATATGATGCACGCCCCAAACGCCTCTGCGACTTTCAGGAACCCTGGTAAGGTGGACAGGTAGCTGCCCTTGCCCTCCTGTTTGGCCGTGACCGCTTCCAGGGCAAAGGTTGTGGAGCACTGGGCGGTGAGCGCGGTGGCCACCAGGGGGATGGGGCAGCTCCAGCACACGTAGAACAGTGGGTAGATGACAGACGGCGAGAGGACCAGGAGGGTGTCCAGTAGGACCAGGCCAGCAGTGAGGTCATCCCAGTCCAGGAACTCCCTCAGCGGGCTACATGGACCAGAGCTCGGCAGTGGAGGTCACTATGGTGGTCAGGAGGCAGAAAGACCAGGCCAAGATGCACCACACCCAGCAGGGGTTGGGGGACAGACTTCTGTGTCCCACCACAGTGATTAGTATGACACAGAGCAGGATCTCCAGGAGACGCAGAATACCTCTCTGCTGCTTGAACATGTTGTTTGGTCCTGCAGGGAGCGTTCCTGTTGGATACTCTCGATGGAAGGACAGTCTCGGAGAGACTGGGTTAATTGCACAGCGCTGGATGAGGCCACGGTGCTAACGATGTGTCCTCGAACAAGTCAGAGGAAATACTGCCCTTCAACAATGACTCCCTTTAAGGTCGCATCAGCGATCAGGGAGCTATCGAAACCTGCCAGGCCAGAATAACTCGTGTTTGCTCCAGCTCTTCACCTCTGTCTTCTTCTTACATTTTTTTCGTCCATAGACCTTTTATAGCTAGATCACCCATTTTATCCCTAAGAGTACTCATCAGGGCCGTAATCAGGGTTTTAGTGAGGTCCGGAAGGGGGTGGGGGAGTTTCTATACAATTTAAAATGCTATTTGGAGAACAGCAAAAACAAGCAAAAATTACTCCAGCCATTATCACCTTGGCTGCTTTAGGTTCATTCCCCTCAGTCGATCTGCAAACACATAGCCTATTAGCTATACAATTGTAATTTTATACCCCTGAAAGGAGGGACATATGAGAAAGGATTCACACTGACATGTAGCATCAGCGATTGTTCAGTCAGTTGTAATGATTAATTGCATAAAATCAGCAACTCTTTACATAGATATCTATTTTCTCAAATTACGTTCACGTTTGTATTCCAAGGCATTACTAATCAAGCTCCGCACAAACAGACATCAATGGAGCACACAGATGATCGTATTATCACATTCACATTAATTATTACAATATTAATTAAGATTCTGTATTAATATCAGTGATGTAGTGGTAAAAATAAAGTGGGTAATAGAGCAACTATATACTCCAGTGGGCGATCGAGATAAGACGAACAACCACCATATGACATTTTTAGAAATGTATTGTTTGCATTTCTATTGCATTTTAATGTAGGCCTATAGGAAAGATAGGCTATGTAGGGATCTTCATATTGAAACATATCTTCTTTTTTTAAGTTCCTAACTTGTTTGATAAGATTAGTACAGATTTTCTCAGGGGACCCCACATGGGGCCCAGACCCCAAGTTTGGGAACCAATGAACTAACCTCTCTCTCTGCTTCCTTCCTCTTTCTCTCTGTCTCCTCTGCTTCCTCCTGCATACACTGCAGCCTGCCTCAGCCTCACCACAGAGCGCCACATTACTGTCTCTTGGTAGCCTATTCTCTGTAAAGCTTATTATGAGAATTTAGTAGCCTATTTTTTTGCTCCTGTTGAGGTAAGCTCAATTCTTTTGTATTTAGTATTTTATTGGGATCCCCAATTAGCCACTGCCAATGCAGTGGCTACTCTTCCTGGGGTCCAAACAGGAAACAAAACAACAAATAAAATATATAATATACATAATGTAATATATATCATCTCCTGCCTCTGCCTCACGCTTCAGAAACAGGAGATGGCTCCTGTCCTATGAGCCGTTCCAGCTCGCACAAGCCAAGGCTCGTGCAAGGCCACCCACCTACATAATACAATACATAATACAGTGCAAATTACAATACAAAATATATAAAAATGTCTGTGTTTCTTCACAGTCCCCGTTGCGCCGTAAGGTGTTCTTTTATCTGTTTTTTTAAATATGGTTTTATTGCTAGCTTGAGTTACCTGGGGTAGCAGAGCGTTCCATGTAGTCATGGCTCTATTTAATACTGTGCGTTTCCCAGCCTCTGTTCTGGACCTGGGGACTGTGAAAAGACCTCTGATTGCATGTCTTGTGTTGTACCGATGAGTGTCCGAACTGTGTGCCAACTGCTTGAACAGACAGTTATGACCTTCAACACCTCGCACAAAGACCAGTAGTGATGCATTCAATCTCTCCTCAACTTTGAGCCAGGAGAGATTGACATGCATGTTACTGACATTCGTCCTCCGTGTACACCTAAGTGCAATATGTGCTGCTCTGTCCTGTTTCTTAAGTCCTTTGTTGTTGTTGTAATGGGGAGTTTTAACAGTGGCCAAGTAGGCTACTGTGGCTGTTTGATCATAATGTAGGCCTACCAGAGTGGCCTACCGTCAAAACAATGGAGAAAAATGCATCCCATAACATTTTAACATGGAAATAGCTGTTCTATCATTCAGCCTACATTAGCAACCAATGTGTGGTGTTCAATGCCTACATTCCATGAGACTTTTGGAGAAGAAAAAAACATGCAGGGCTTGACATTAACCTGTTTATCCACTTGTCCTTCAGACAAGGAGGTGACTGAAAATGTGTTTGATGCAAGAAACCACTTTACAAAATAAAATGCATTATTATTCCCATACCATTATTACAGAGAATAAGACAAATTATGCTAGGCTCTGCCTATTGGCTACTTAGATTATTCAAGACAGTCTCAAAATACAACACTTCCCCTTTAAGACATAAAAAAGCTCTTTACCTGACTCGCTTTTCAAAGATGGCTAGAAATGCACACATTTTGTGCTCTTGTTGGAAGCAACCACTCCCCCACTGTCGACTAGAAATTAGCTATAACTGGGCTAATAACTCACTTACTAGCAAAAAATATGAACAAATGTGCACACATGGCTACATGCAGCTCTCACTTTGATCTCAAAACAAGCGCATCTTATCCGACCACTCATACTGTAGTCTAAACACAGTCCAGTTAAAAGTGAATGGCACAGATCCATATATGGCAATGGCTATTTGCATATAGGCCTACTGCAGCTCTGATTGGTTATGGTGCACCAGTCTGTGTAGAGTACAGGCCTGAGTCATGCCTGTCAATGCAATAGAATCCTACTCCAATGTGCTTTGCCTACAAGAAAATATTTTGCACAGTTAGTTTTGCATGCTAAATTACATTGAAAGTGGCTAATATTGCGTTGATTGTATCACAATTCCCACAGTAGAGCAAAACGTTGATAGTGTTAACTAACGAGGAAAACTCTAGAAAGTTGAGTGAAGTTCAATCTCGCGCTTCTCTGCATGGGCTCATATTTCTTCTGTGCAGCAGTGTGAGGGGAGCTGTGCGCCTGAGCGCAGTTTAGAGGGAACATTGATTATGACCATTATAATGATATAAACCAGATTGCCCTTATGTCATTTATCATTCAAAAAGAGGGTGTCTTGTCCTGCTCCTGAAATCTGCTCCTGCATTCATCCCAGTCGTCATAGGTGCATGTCTGACTTCAATTTGGGCGCAATTACAATGATAATTTTATATGGTCAATTTCAGAAAAGTTTATGTAACGTACTGTAATGGAATGTTTTGCCTTGTGTGGTAGGTTTTGACACTCTTATGTAGGTGTCATAACCAGCCATAAAATAATGCAATATATGTCACAACAGGTCTAAATATATGTGTCATGACAGTGTTATAACCATATTATGACAAGTTATGTCAGCTGTTATGACATATTATGACATGGTTATGACGCTGGGGGTCAAGTAAAGTGTTACCAGGACCTGTCTGGTCGACTGACATGTCAAGAAAGCAGAGCAACGCCTTATCTCGGACAGATCTCTTCCCATTTAGCAACCATTAAGTCTATACACTGAGTATACCAAACATTAGGAACACCTTCCTAATATTGAGTTGCACCCCACTCCTTTTGCCCTCAGAACAGCCTCAATTCGTCGGGGTAGGGACTCTACAAGGTGTCGAAAGCGTTCCACAGATGTGCTGGCCCATGATGACTCCAATGCTTCCCACAGTTGTGTCAAGTTGGCTGGATGTCCTTTGGGTGTTGGACCATTCTTGAAACACACGGGAACCTGTTGAGTGTGAAAAACACAGCAGCTTTGCAGTTCTTGACACACTCAAACCGGTGCGCCTGGCACCTACTACCATAACCCGTTCAAAGGCACTTACATTTTTTGTCTTGCCCATTCACCCTCTGAATGGCACACATACACAATCCATGTCTCAAGGTTTGAACATCCTTCTTTAATCTGTCTCCTCCCCTACATCTACACTGACTGAAGTGGATTTAACAAGTGACATCAATAAGGGATCATAACTTTCACCTGGATTCACCTGGTCAGTCTATAATCATGTTCTTAATGTTTTGTATACTCAGAATTTGTTTTGACCATGACAGCTTGCTATCTAGGGTTACACCCAGCAGTTTAGTCTCCTCAACTTGCTCAATCGCCACATTATTCAATAATAGATCTAAATGAATATTTTCTTTAGATATTTAGCACCAGCCTATTGCTAGTTACCCATTCTAAAGCTGACTCAAGCTCTATTTATTTGACTGTCGTAGCCAACGTGTATACTGTTGAGTCGTCAGCGTACATAGGCACACAGGCTTTATTCAATGTCAGTGGAAGGTCATTAGTAAAAACAGAAAACAATAATGGCCCAAGCCGACTGCCCTGTGGTACACCACACTCAACTGAATTTGCATTAGAGAGGCTTACATTAGATAGGTAACTCTCAATCCATGATAAGGCAGTGGATGCAAATCCATAACCCCTATGTTTTTTCAGCAACAGGTTATGATTAGGGCTATGGCGGTATTGACATTTTGTCAGCCGGTTATTGTCATGCAAAAGACTGCCGATCTCATAGTAATTACATACAAACCGCTGATGCGTGCCTTAAAAAAGTATAATAAATCAATGTAATATACACCATCACAATAAATCCATTATTTTAGTCAGGTCTAAAGAAACATTATGATATGAAGAAAATGTATTTCAGAAGAATAGAATATGAGTTGGCCTACTGTAGGCCTATGTTGTCTGGCTATGTTCCATGCCATAGTCTGTAGGCTTGTTAATTTAGCTGACAAGATATGCTTATAAATCCTGTGCCATTATTTTATTTTATATGATTTTATAGTAAGAAGAATATAATTGAACTTAGCTGAATAAAATAGAAAGGATATTTTTCACATTACAGAGCGACTGGTGGCATATGAAGTGCCTATGTTGAGCGTAAAAGTGATAATTTGAAACAGGTCCTTTATGCTAGATTTAGAGTTATTTGGTAACTTTAGTTGTGAATGATACAAACCTTAGAATATCTTAGAAATCAAAACATATATGGGCTGCATGGTGCGACTATAGGCTATTGATGATTTGAGAAAGTAGAAAAAAATGTGCACTCTGTTCCTTGCTTCAGGCTGCACAGCTGTTCTCTCATCAATTGATATATTTTCAACCATCAGACTATTTTCAATTTAATCTTTAATAATATGTAAAATTATTTTCGATTTAGAATGGTCCATTATCAAATGGGCAGGAACAGGGGCAGGGGAAAAAGACATGAATGGAGGCCGTGCACTTTCCCGCCGGTCCGTTTTGTAGGCTACTTCGGTTTTATAGTGACGCTGTGCTTAAAATGAACATCCACAACAGCCATGTTTTACACAGTTTCAACCTGCTGTTGAACTCTTCAAATTGATCATCACAGTGAGGTGAGTTTTAAAGTACTATAGGCCTACTGTTTTGATGATATGTGTTTGATGTGATTTTCGATTGCATTTGTATTGATGTCAGAGTGGTTAGAGGGACAATGGAGCCCTGAGTACTAGGTAGTTAGGACGTGATGGTCTTCAGCAAGTTGGGAACTACCAAAGCATGTCCAGAGTGCATAAAAGGAGATTATCGTGACTCAATGGTCACGTGGAATTTTACTGCAATCATGACTTTTACTGCAGTCATGACTCATGACTGCCGGTTTGTCACTGCAACAGCCCTAGTTATGATCAATGATATCAAAAGCTGCACTGAAGTCGAACAAAACAGCTCCAACAATCTTCTTATTATCATTTTTTCCAAAAGTTTGCTAAGCACTGGTAACAGGCTGATTGGTTGGCTGTTTGAACCATTAAAGGGTGCTCTGCTATTCTTGGTCAGTGGAATGATCTTTGCCTCCCTCCAGGCCTGAAGCCACATGCCATTTTCTAGGCTTAAATTGAAGATGTGGCAAACAGGAGTCACAATGTATTCCGCTACCAACCTCAGCAATTTACAATCCAGGTTGTCGGTACCAGGTGGTGTGTCCTTATTTATAGATAGCAACCATTTTTTCACCTCTTCCACACCAATTTGTGGAACTCAAAACTACATTGCTTGTCTTTCATTATTTGGTCCGTCATGCATGAATATGAAGGCTCAGCGTTTGTTGTTTGCATGTCATGCCTAAATTTGCTAATCTTGTTAACAAAAAAGTTACCAAATCAAATGTTTTGTCACATGCGCCGAATACAACAGGTGTAGACCTTACAGTGAAATGCTTACTTACAAGTCCTTAACCAACAATGCAGTTTTAACAAAAATAAGCGTTAAGTAAAAAAAAGATAAGTAAAACATTTAAATTAAAAATAATTAAAGAGCAGCAGTAAAATAGCAGTAGCGAGGCGATATACAGGGGGTACCGGTACAGTCAATGTGCGGGGGCACAGCTTAGTTGAGGTAATTGATACAATATGTACATGTAGGTAGTGTTAAAGTCACTATGCATAGATAATAAACAGAGAGTAGCAGCAGCGTAATTTGTGGAATTTCTTTCCTTCTTAATGCGTTTGAGCCAATCAGTTGTGTTGTGACAAGGTAGGGGGGGTATACAGAAGATAGCCCTATTTGGTAAAAGATCACTTTATTTATTTTTTTTCACCTTTATTTAACCAGGTAAGCCAGTTGAGAACAAATTCTCATTTACAACTGCGACCTGGCCAAGATAAAGCAAAGCAGTGCGATAAAAACAACAACACAGAGTTACATATGGGGTAAAACAAAACATAAAGTCAAAAATACAACAGAAAATATATATACAGTGTGTTCAAATGTAGCAAGTTATGGAGGTAAGGCAATAAATAGGCCATAGTGCAAAATAATTACAATTAGTATTAACACTGGAATGATAGATGTGCAAGAGATGATGTGCAAATAGAGATACTGGGGTGCAAATGAGCAAAATAAATAACAATATGGGGATGAGGTAGTTGGGTGGGCTAATTTCAGATGGGCTGTGTACAGGTGCAGTGATCGGTAAGGTGCTCTGACAACTGATGCTTAAAGTTAGTGAGGGAGATAAGAGTCTCCAGCTTCAGAGATTTTTGCAATTCGTTCCACTCATTGGCAGCAGAGAACTGGAAGGAATGGCGGCCAAAGGAGGTGTTGGCTTTGGGGATGACCAGTGAGATATACCTGCTGGAACGCATAGTACGGGTGGGTGTTGCTATGGTGACCAATGAGCTAAGATAAGGCGGGGATTTGCCTAGCAGTGATCTATAGATGGCCTGGAGCCAGTGGGTTTGGCGACGAATATGTAGTGAAGACCAGCCAACAAGAGCGTACAGGTCACAGTGGTGGGTAGTATATGGGGCTTTGGTGACAAAATGGATGGCACTGTGATAGACTACATCCAATTTGCTGAGTAGAGTGTTGGAGGCTATTTTGTAAATTACATCGCCAAAGTCAAGGATCGGTAGGATAGTCAGTTTTACGAGGGCATGTTTGGCAGCATGAGTGAAGGAGGCTTTGTTGCGAAATAGGAAGCCGATTCTAGATTTAACTTTGGATTGGAGATGCTTAATGTGAGTCTGGAAGGAGAGTTTACAGTCTTACCAGACACCTAGGTATTTGTAGTTGTCCACATACTCTAGGTCAGACCCGTCGAGAGTAGTGATTCTAGTTGGGTGGACGGGTGCCAGCAGCGTTCGATTGAAGAGCATGCATTTAATTTGACTAGTGTTTAAGAGCAGTTGGAGGCTACTGAAGGACTGTTGTATGGCATTGAAGCTCGTTGGAGGTGTCGTCTGCATAGAGGTGGATCTGAGAGTCACCAGCAGCAAGAGCGACATCATTGATATACACAGAGAAAAGAGTCGGCCCAATAATTGAACCCTGTGGCATCCCCATAGAGACTGCCATAGGTCCAGACAACAGGCCCTCCGATTTGACACATTGAACTCTATCTGAGAAGTAGTTGGTGAACCAGGCGAGGCAGTCATTTGAGAAACCAAGGCTATTTAGTCTGCCAATAAGAATGCGGTGGTTGACAGAGTCGAAAGCCTTGGCCAGGTCGATGAAGACGGCTGCACAGTACTATCTATTATTGATCGCGGTTATAATATCGTTTAGGACCTTGAGCGTGGCTGAGGTGCACCCATGACCAGCTCGGAAACCGGATTGCATAGCGGAGAAGGTACGGTGGGATTCGAAATGGTCGGTGATCTGTTTGTTAACTTGGCTTTCAAAAACTTTCGAAAGGCAGGGCATGATGGATATAGGTCTGTAACAGTTTGGATCTAGAGTGTCACCCCCTTTAAAGAGGGGGATGACCGCGGCAGCTTTCCAATCTCTGGGGATCTCAGACGTTACGAAAGAGAGGTTGAACAGGCTAGTAATAGGGGTTGCGACAATTTTGGCGGCTAGTTTTAGAAAGAAAGGGTCCAGATTGTCTATCCCAGATGATTTGTAGGGGTCCAGATTTTGCAGCTCTTTCAGAACATCAGCTGTCTGAATTTGTGTGAAGGAGAAGCGGGGGGGGGGGCATGGGCAAGTTGCAGCGGAGGGTGCAGAGCTGGTGGCCGGGGTAGTGGTAGTCAGGTGGAAAGCATGGCCAGCCGTAGCAAAATGCTTGTTGAAATTCTCGATTATTGTAGATTTATCGGTGGTGATAGTGTTTCCTAGCCTCAGTGCAGTGGGCAGCTGGGAGGAGGTGCTCTTATTCTCCATGGACTTTACAGTGTCCCAAAACTTTTTGGATTTAGTGTTACAGGATGCAAATTTCTGTTTGAAAAAGCTAGCCTTTGCTTTCCTAACTGCTTGTGTATATTGGTTCCTTACTTCCCTGAAAAGTTGCATATCGCGGGGGCTATTCGATGCTAATGCAGTACGCCACAGGATGTTTTTGTGCTGGTCAAGGGCAGTCAAGTCTGAGGAGAACCAGGGGCTATATCTTTTCTTAGTTCTGTATTTTTTGAATGGGGCATGTTTATTTAAGATTGAGAGGAAATTACTTTTAAAGAACAACCAGGCATCCTCTACTGACGGAATGAGATCGATATCCATCCAGGATACCTGGGACAGGTCAATTAGGAAGGCCTGCTCGCTAAAGTGTTTTAGGGAGCGTTTGACACTGATGAGGGGTGGTCGTTTGACCGCGGACCCATTACGGACGCAGGCAATAAGGCAGTGATCGCTGAGATCCTGGTTGAAGACAGCGGAGGTGTATTTAGAGGGTAAGTTAGTCAGGATGATCTTTTTTTATTTTTTATTATTTTTTTGTCATTTAGCAGACGCTCTTATCCAGAGCGACTTACATGAGCAATTAGGGTTAAGTGCCTTGCTCAAGGGCACATCGACAGATTTTTCATCTAGTCGGCTCGGGGATTAGAACCAGCGACCGTTCGGTTACTGGCACAACGCTCTTAACCACTAAGCTACCTGCCGCCCTGATATCTATGAGGGTGCCCATGTTTACGGATTTAGGGTTGTACCTGGTAGGTTCGTTGATAATTTGTGTGAGATTGAGGGAATCTAGTTTGGATTGTAGGATGGCCGGGGTGTTAAGCATATCCCAATTTAGGTCACCAAGCAGTACGAACTCTGAGGATAAATGGGGGGCAATCAATTCACATATGGTGTCCAGGGCACAGCTGTGGGCTGAGGGGGTCTGTAGCAAGCGGCAACAGTGAGAGATTTATTTCTGGAAAGGTGGGTTTTTAGAAGTAGAAGCTCAAACTCTTTGGGCACAGACCTGGATAGTATCTCTACAGTAGATTGCAACTCTACCCCCTTTGGTAGTTCTATCTAGACGGAAAATGTTGTAGTTGGGGATGGAAATTTCAGACTTTTTGGTGGCCTTCCTAAGCCAGGATTCAGACACTGCTAGAACATCAGGGTTGGCGGAGTGTGCTAACGCAGTGAATAACTCAAACTTAGGAAGTAGGCTTCTGATGTTAACGTGCAGAAAACCAAGGCTTTTACGGTTACAGAAGTCAACAAATGATAGCTCCTGGGGAGTAGGAGTGATACTGGGGGCTGCAGGGCCTGGGTTAGCCTCCACATCACCAGAGGAACAGAGGAGGACTAGAATAAGGATACGGCTAAAGGCTTTAAGACTGGTATCCGGGCGTTGTAGAATAGATTCAGGGCATTATGTACAGACAAGGATATGGAAGGATATGAGTACAGTGGAGGTAAACCTAAGCGTTGGGTAACAATGAAAGAGATAGCATCACTGGAGGCACCGATTGAGCCGGTCTCGGCGTGTATGGGGTTGGAACAAAGGAACTATTTGAGGCAGTTTGAGAGGGACTTGGGGTTCTACAGTGAAATTGTATAATAAGAACTAACTGGAACAGCAATAGGCAAGGCATATTGACATGGGAGAGAGGCAAAGCAATCACAGGTGTTATTAGAGAGAGCTAAGACAACAACTGGTAATGGCGATAAAGTTTGGGCTGAGGCTAAACAGATAAACAGGACAGGGTACCGTGTAAAGGCGCAGTCCAGCAGGCATCAGCTGTGCAGCTGAGTGATCATAAGGTCCAGTGAACAGCAAAATGTGAGTCCGAGAACAGTTCGAATTGGTACTACAGCACAGTGATCAGGAAGCACGGCTGTCGTTTGCGTGTGCTAGCGGGCCGGGGCTAGCAGATGGATCTTCGTGGTCGTCGCAACGGGAAGCCTGTTGAAACCACAGACGATTACGTCGGCAGACCAGTCGTGATGGATCGGCGTGGCTCCGTGTCGACTCTAGGAGGTCCCGTCCGGTTGACAGAGAGGGAGATAGCCGGGAGATGTGCCTGACCCAAGGCTAGCTCAAAGCTGATTAGCCAACAACAACGTTCATTTGATTGCAGCTAGCTAGTTGCGATTATCCAGTGTTAAAGGTCCAGTGATTCAGTGAATCCGGCAGAAAATCTGATAGGTTCTGGGTCGATAACGCGCTGTGCAGAGAGTGCAGACTGGCTGATAATAGTCCAGGCCAGAGCTGGCTGGTAGGTAGTGCAGGCCACGGACAATGGTGAAAAACCGCTAACGGTGGCTAATAGCAAGTAACTAGTTAGCTGGTTAGCTGGCTACTCCCGTCCAGTAGACAGAGGTAGACAGCCGGGATATGGGCCTGCTCGAGGCTAGCTCAAGGCTAACTGACGCTTGCTTCGGGGGCAGTGGTAATTAGCCTACAGCAACATCCATTTGACATCCATTCGGTTGCGGCTAGCTAGTTGCGATCCGGTGTTAAGGTCCAGTGATTCAGTTATTCTGTCAGAAAATCTGATGTTCTGGGTGAAAACTGCTAACGGTGGCTAATAGCCAAGTCCATATTATGGCAAGAACATCTCAAATAAACAAAGAGAAATGACAGTCCATCATTACTTGAAGACATACGGAGAATTTCAAGAACTTTGAAAGTTTCTTCAAGTGCAGTCGCAAAAACCATCAAGCGCTGTGATGAAACTGGCTCTCATGAGGACCGCCACAGGAATGGACGACCTCTGTTGCAGAGGACAAGTTCATTAGAGTTACCAGCCTCAGAAATTGCAGCCCAAATAAATGCTTCACAGAGTTCAAGTCACAGACACATCTCAACATCAACTGTTCAGAGGGGACTGTGTGAATCAGGCCTTCATGGTCGAATTTCTGCAAAGAAACCACTACTAAAGGACACCAATAAAAAGAAGAGACCTGCTTGGGCCAAGAAACACGAGCAATGGACATTAGACTGGTGGAAATATGTACTTTGGTCTGGAGTCCAAATTGGAGATTTTTGGTTCAAACCGCCGTGTCTTTGTGAGACGGATGATCTCTGCATGTGTACAGTGGGGAAAAAAAGTATTTAGTCAGCCACCAATTGTGCAAGTTCTCCCACTTAAAAAGATGAGAGAGGCCTGTAATTTTCATCATAGGTACATGTCAACTATGACAGACAAATTGAGAAAAATAAATCCAGAAAATCACATTGTAGGATTTATTATGAATTTATTTGCAAATTATGGTGGAAAATAAGTATTTGGTCACCTACAAACAAGCAAGATTTCTGGCTCTCACAGACCTGTAACTTCTTCTTTAAGAGGCTCCTCTGTCCTCCACTCGTTACCTGTATTAATGGCACCTGTTTGAACTTGTTATCAGTATAAAAGACACCTGTCCACAACCTCAAACAGTCACATTCCAAACTCCACTATGGCCAAGACCAAAGAGCTGTCAAAGGACACCAGAAACAAAATTGTAGACCTGCACCAGGCTGGGAAGACTGAATCTGCAATAGGTAATCAGCTTGGTTTGAAGAAATCAACTGTGGGAGCAATTATTAGGAAATGGAAGACATACAAGACCACTGATAATCTCCCTCGATCTGGGGCTCCACGCAAGATCTCACCCCGTGGGGTCAAAATGATCACAAGAACGGTGAGCAAAAATCCCAGAACCACACGGGGGGACCTAGTGAATGACCTGCAGAGAGCTGGGACCAAAGTAACAAAGCCTACCATCAGTAACACACTACGCCGCCAGGGACTCAAATCCTGCAGTGCCAGACGTGTCCCCCTGCTTAAGCCAGTACATGTCCAGCCCATCTGAAGTTTGCTAGAGTGCATTTGGATGATCCAGAAGAGGATTGGGAGAATGTCATATGGTCAGATGAAACCAAAATATAACTTTTTGGTAAAAACTCAACTCGTCGTGTTTGGAGGACAAAGAATGCTGAGTTGCATCCAAAGAACACCATACCTACTGTGAAGCATGGGGGTGGAAACATCATGCTTTGGGGCTGTTTTTCTGCAAAGGGACAAGGACGACTGATCCGTGTAAAGGAAAGAATGAATGGAGCCATGTATCGTGAGATTTTGAGTGAAAACCTCCTTCCATCAGCAAGGGCATTGAAGATGAAACGTAGCTGGGTCTTTCAGCATGACAATGATCCCAAACACACCGCCCGGGCAACGAAGGAGTGGCTTCGTAAGAAGCATTTCAAGGTCCTGGAGTGGCCTAGCCAATCTCCAGATCTCAACCCCATAGAAAATCTTTGGAGGGAGTTGAAAGTCCGTGTTGCCCAGCGACAGCCCCAAAACATCACCGCTCTAGAGGAGATCTGCATGGAGGAATGGGCCAAAATACCAGCAACAGTGGATTTTTTTCCTCATTTTTGTCTGTCATAGTTGACGTGTACCTATGATGAAAATTACAGGCCTCTCTCATCTTTTTAAGTGGGAGAACTTGCACAATTGGTGGCTGACTAAATACTTTTTTTCCCCACTGTATATATATAAATAAATATAGGACCAAATACACATCACAACAAGAAAGACAACACTACATAAAGAGAGACCTAAGACAACAACATAGCATGGCAACAACACAGGACAACAGAGCAAGGTAGCAACCCAACATGAAAACAACATGGTAGCAACACAACATGGCAGCAGCACAACATGGTACAAACATTATTGGGCACAGACAACAGCACAAAGGGCAAGAAGGTAGAGACAACAATACATCACGCGAAGCAGCCACAACTATCAGTAAGAGTGTCTGTCCATGATTGAGTCTTTGAATGAAGAGCTGGAGATTAAAACTGTCTAGTTTGAGTGTTTTTTGCAGCTCTGCATGAATAGCCAACTCAAGACAACTCCGATATAAAGTGTTTTTTCTCAAAGTTCGCAGGATATCACGTGTCCTACTTATATTAGTACACTCATAACAACTTAAGAATAACTTCTATTCAATCAAATAAACCTCACATAGCAAATAAGCCATTCATCTTTTTGTTGACCAAATTCGACTCTCATTGACCTCTATACAAAAACTCCTTACTTGTTGGGCAAAACAACGAAAAAACGCCATCTGCTGGAGGGAGACAGATTTTCCGCCGAGTAGGCCTCTCTCGTCCTCTCTGCATGTAGTCGCAAGTCGGAACATTTTTATACCCATAATGCAACACACTTTGAAAGGAGGTGACCAACGTTGGTCAACGTCATGACAAAGGTGATCCACTCGAACGCGCCCAATGACTTTGCCTCCGGGTGTTCTATGAAACGAAATTTCGCTTCCGGGACTGCTTCCAGCAACATGGTCAGGCCCAACCCTGCTCAGACGTGTGAGCCTCAGTTGCTGCTGATAGGCATTCAGACCAACCCTGACTTTGATGATACAGAATCAATTAACATATTTTAAAAACGTGTATCATTTACACCCATTATTCCTCTGAATTGCATGAGCATATATAATTTGAGAGTACATGTTGTCAAAGAGTGCCATCTGTTAGACAGATAAGTGGGATTCAGAAACCTAGAATGTTTTTTACTAAAACGTACCTCGCGGGCTTCCGTCGTCTACAGCATGACGTCATAACAACAAACTTGCTAGCTCCTATCGCTCTGTCGTGAAAGCTCGATGGGAAAAGCAAATCAATTAAGAATTGAAATCGAAAGATACTGGCACATCAATCGTCTGTATGTGAAATTCCTTTGAAAAGGTGAGGTTGAAGATGTTTATGTTGTGTAGAGCTAGTAGTAGCTAAATAACCGTATATTTGAGGTTGGCTAGCCGTTAGCTAGCTAGTTTGTTGTTGCTTAGCCGCGGGGGGTTGTTGTGGGGTTTGCATGGATTTGGACGTTGCAATGTAGCTAACTACCATACATTTGCCATCATTTCGAATTCAGTCAACAGCAAACTCATGGTGGGGAAAGTCCACTCTCTAGCTAGCTTTAAGATTAGTTAGCTAGCTACCTTCTTAGCTAACTACCGTTACTAGCCTTTGATCATGACTCACGGTTCCATCAGTACATTTCACATAAGTAATTGGACGAAGGCGTCTTCTGTAGGGGGAAGTTTTGTTAAGAGCAGCGACGCTCGGTCTGAACATTAACAGTACGGTTTTGGAAGGATAAATACGTTATCTTTCAAATCGGCGAGAAATAATTTTCTAAAATCAAAAGGTTAAATTGATACACACCTTTCATAGGGTTATGGTTCCCACACGAGCATATTTCCATGTTACAGCTCTTGTTTACGGGAAACAGACTGGACTGACAACCTGTGCTAATTTAACTACCAGCGTCTCCGAACTCCTGTGTGTAAACGGAAGACAGACGGCACAAAAATGTTGTCACTGAAAAATACAGTGTTAAAACGGTGTACATACAGTAAGTGTGTGTTTTGCATTTGTTAAATGATTTTGATGTGATATGAAAGTAGAGGGATTTATGTTTCTAGAACCGTACGGCAATTGAGCATAAATTCACGTTTAAATTGAGTAACGTTATTTGGCTGTTGTGGCTTCCTTGGACTAAGGAGCTAACGTTATAGTCTTGACCTAGCTACCTAGCTAACTTTCGGGACATGACATGGATTCTGCATTTTGACAAATGCGGTCCTTTCAGTGTGGCCAGGTGGTGTGCCCTGTAGTGACTGGCTTTTCTGCATCTCAAACCTCGACTTCAGCATCTTGCAGTTGCACAACCATATACCAGTGATGATGATGCATAGGTAGCCAGTGAAGTATGAGGGCTCAATTTATGAGTTGCCACAGCGACTGCACCTCATCACGAGTGATACACGATGCTGCCCATCTTTCGTTTGTAGTTGGAGAGAAGACAAAGAACAGACGGCCAGGCCATTCTTCCACCTGACAGCTAGCCAGCCGGAGAGACGGGGAACAGGATAGGGAAGCAGCGCGGAGCGGGCGCCGCGGAGCCACCGGAGAAGATGGCAGGCAGCCCGGAGAAGAGTTCCACAGCACAGGAGCTGAAGGAACAGGGCAACCGACTGTTCCTGTGCCGCAAGTACCAGGAGGCTGCCACCTGCTACAGCAAAGCCATCGTGAGTAGCGAGCTACTGCCCTTTATGCCGGATAATGTAGCAGTAGCTGACATGACTAGACTTGTCCGCTTGCTTTGAAAGGGTATGACGTGAGATATTGACACTGACTTATTCACCTACTGTGAATAGATTGATGTACGTATAGAAAGTAGCCTATCCGCTGGACTGATGCACCCTTACAACAGTAGCCTGTGCAATATATGTGTGTGTGTGTGTGTGTGTCCTGCCAACAGAACCGTAACCCGTCGGTGGCGGTGTACTACACCAACCGGGCTCTGTGCCACTTGAAGCTGCAGCAGCACGACAAAGCCCTGGCGGACTGCAAGCACGCGCTGGAGATGGACTCCCAGTCGGTCAAGGCCCACTTCTTCCTGGGCCAGTGTCACCTGGAGCTGGAGAACTACGACGAGGCCATCGGCAACCTGCAGAGAGGTCAGGCTCAACCCTCAGGGCCAGTTTCCCGGACACAGATTTAGCCTGGGCCTTCACAAAGTCTTAGAGTATGAGTGCCAATATAGGCTCAGTTTGTCTTTAAAGTTAATAAATAAGATTCTATGGACGGTATTTATATGGCCCCCTCAGTATTGCCCAACAACGTAGATGTGCATTTTTGTTTTGAGTGCTAGTTAGTATGCTATGTGCCGCAATCTAACTATACCCAGTACTAGGTACCTCCTTTGAGGTTATGGTACTAAACTGCAATTGTATAGAATGTTTTAATGTAACTAAAATGTTATTTTGTATAATGCTAAGATCTGTAGAAGGAAAAGAGGCAGCATTACAGTTTTAAGCTCTTACTTTCAACGGACAACATTAATGATATCTGGATCCGTTCTGTCGGCAGCTTACAACCTGGCCAAGGAGCAAAAGCTGAACTTTGGAGATGACATCCCGAGTGCCCTGCGGATCGCGAAGAAGAAGCGCTGGAACAGCATCGAGGAGAAGCGCATCAACCAGGAGAACGAGCTGCTTACCTATCTCACCAAACTCATCCTGGCTGAGAAGGAGAGGTGAGGGAGGGACCTGGCGCAACGCTCTTGGACTGAGACTCATACTAGTGTATGAGCAAAACGTCTGCGCTGATATTCCATTTCCTATAGGGAAGCATACAAGTTCATTGCATACCCTGTAGGTTCATTGCATATGAGTTCATTGCCAGAACCCCCTTGAATGACATTACATGGGTTGCTACATATCCTGCCCAGTGTTCTACACATGCATAATCATGTGTGATAATGAAATTGTTAAGATGTTGGTGCAAATCTTGGGGATTAAGTCTGGTTAATGCATTACAATTTGCGAGAGCATTTTCTGTTGTTCAATTCATCTTGGGATCTTTAGCGAATGATTAAGGAAATGCTACGTCTTTATATTTTCTCAGGGAAGTGGCGGATTGCCGGGAAAACAAAGAGGAGGACAATTCGAGTGGAAGTGATGTTGTCAAGATCAAATCAAAACATGCAAGTTATGTCTATATCCTCCTACGTCTATATGCAGGGATCACTTGCCTTAAAGTATTAAGCACTGGCGTCGTATAACAGAATTGCCATCATGTAGCCTATTTCTCTATATCTCATTGATATTGAGGGGTGTTTGTATTAATGCTCTGTGCTAGCCTCACCCAACTCTGCTCTTTCCCTAAATAGGACAAGTTCCTTATGGACATGGAGGAGCTCTTTTCCCAAGTGGACGAGAAGAGAAAAGTGAGTGATACATTTTAAGTTAGTTGAACACACCGTTTACCGCTATTGTAAACAAACCTTCAATCCAGACTAATGGTCATTTCACTGAATCTTACTGATTATTCAATATCGTTAGCCATAGCACAACACAGCTCTATGCATTACTGAAATAATAATACATATTCGATCTTATTCATAAAATCTCACAATTTCATTTAGAGAAACGCATACAATCTGTCCACACTCTGTTTCTCTGGTCAGCTGGATCTGACCCACCCTCTTGCTTTGACACTTAGCTGTGCCAGTGTTATGGTTACCAAAATAGACTAGCCCTCCACCTCCTATTTCCAGTCCAAGCCGTTTCTACAGCAACCACCACCTCAAGTTGCTTGTCGAGGCTTGTTATGAAGGATTATCGGGGCCTATATATAGTTGTTGACTTGGTACATGTAATTGTCATTGTCAGTTAGGAAGACTCCGTCTTGCCTCTGTCAACATTGGTGTTTCAAACCCCTATACTGAGTTGTGCACACCGTAGCAAAGTGTTTTACCATGGGAAACTAGGATTTCTTATTGGACAAGCTCAGGTAGTCCGCCCTTTTACAGTCCGTTTTCCTCTGTTTGGTACCTAATGAATACAACCCAGATCTAGGTGGTGTCTAGGGGAGTGGTTTTCAACCGGTGTGCCTTGAGGAACTCTCAGATGTGCTGTGAAACTTTTCCTAATTTTTATTTTTATGGAACTCTGTTATAAAAATGACCTGTCGAATGCTCATGGAATTTTCACTTGGGAGCACCAGTGAGGCTCAGATAATACATTGAATGGCACACATGGTTACATCTGTATCGATGTTTCAAGTCCGGTGTGCTCAGGCTATTGTTACATTTGTATAATTTGAGGGACGCGCATCACGAACAAAGCCATTTGTATAGTTTTACTTAACCTGTGAGAACCATTAGCACAGGCAAGTCTGAGTAGGCTTAGCTGTACCACAGCCTCTGTCATAGAAACAAACAAAACATGTATTTGTGTCGGTGGTTGCACCTTTAGAATGCGTCCGAGGGGGCCTAAGTTACCGCTTATACCTCGGTACACACACATGAATCATCATGAGTAAGGAACTATGAAAATAGTTAAAATAAACTCTATTTAATCTATAGAAAATGTTTGTCACAAAATAGATGATTTGCAGTATGGATCAGATGAGATGGAGGTCATTACCACTAAATAAATAGGCCTGTGTATCTCAGTTGGTAGAGCATGGCGGTTGCAACGCCAGGGTTGTGGGTTCAATTCCCACGGGGGGCCAGTATGAAAAATGTATGCACTCACTAACTGTAAGTTGCTCTGGATAAGAGCGTCTGCTAAATGACTAAAATGTAAATGCGTTAATAGGGACATTTTGAAGTGTGCCGCAGAATCTTTTTATCCCATCAAGATGTGCCACGGTTAAAAAAAGGTTGGGAACCACTCGTCTAGGGGGTAGTATTTATAATTACATGTATGTATAATTGACATGCATGTATATTCTTGTACACCCCACAGAAGCGGGAGATCCCTGACTACCTGTGTGGAAAGATCAGCTTTGAGTTGATGAGGGAGCCCTGCATCACCCCCAGTGGGATCACCTACGACCGCAAGGACATCGAGGAGCATCTACAGGTACAGTATACCATCCTTTTATAGTCATAGACGTCTACTCAGCAGAAGTATAGGTAAACCGTCACCCATTCATAGACATACTGTGTTATCCACACAACCAACTACCAATCACTTACCGCTAAATTACCACCCATTTAGATAGCTATACATACACTTGCAGTTCCTACTCTACCAACCACTCATCCACAAGGGTAATACTATCCAAAGTAAACTGTAAACCATGAGTAAAATGCATAATAATGAAAGCTACCATCTCACGGCAACACCAATACCTCAAACAATCATTCCATTTTTCCTCCGTCCTCTGTAGCGAGTGGGTCATTTTGACCCGGTCACCCGGAGTCCTCTGACCCACGACCAGCTGATCCCCAACCTGGCCATGAAGGAGGTCATCGACGCCTTTATCCAGGAGAACGGTTGGGTGGAGGACTATTGAACCCCCATAACCCTAACCCTCTATGGCTCATAGACCCACACGGCCCAGAGCTGAGACCCACACCAGAAGTGTAAAGAAAAAAGGAAGAGACAGAATTCACAAACTCCCTCCTGGACATGCACTTTACACAGGGGGGGGGCGACACAATGGACTGTGAAATGACAGCCATATCGCGAGGTGATGCCTCTCTCTTTCTAAATTTGTCTCCTCTCTCCTCCCCTTCTCTCTTGAAATCTTTCTTTATCGCTTCCCTTCCTTCCTCAGAATCGGGGGCCATGTTTCTCAGGTCTCTCTCTCTTCCCTTCTATCTCTCTCTGTGCCACAATCCTCTCTGAACACATCGCTCTGCACTCAGGTGTCTCAGAACCCTCTAATGTAACGCTTCCAATCTCTTCTCAAATATAACCATTGGAACTATCTACCCAAACGATGAAAATATTAGCTTTTTATCCAACTCTTACTCCAGTATTTTTTTTTGTTTACTTCAATTTTTAAAATAATAATGGGTTAGTTGTATAGTTAGTTGTACCGTAATTAATAATTTCCTACAATTCAGTGTTGGTGGTCTTGGTCAATTTGATGCCAAATTGTTATTTGACTTTTCAAACAATCTAGTGTGGATTTTCTTATGCAAGACGATAGCAAATGTGAGAAATTGATTATAGAAAAACTGACCAACCAAGTCGGTC
Organism: Coregonus lavaretus; assembly: GCF_964263955.1. Lineage (NCBI taxonomy): Eukaryota > Metazoa > Chordata > Actinopteri > Salmoniformes > Salmonidae > Coregonus > Coregonus lavaretus. Next base: position 65,902,843 of record NC_139988.1, on the reverse strand, counting down.
TGCTTCAAGTCCTTGCCTGTGTTGTGGAGTTATAACAAGATCATACAATCTAGAATGTTCCAATCGATGGTCAACGGTCCACTATTGCATTATATCAGTCCCCCATAGCAGGCAGTTATACTATGTTGAATGTATGCATATAGTGACAGTGAATAGATTAAACCTATTTTATTTTACAACAAGTTGTATGTATTATTACAGTAGTACCAAATTGCATTATTTTCATCATCCAAAAAGGAGATTTGATAGACAATTCATCAGTTGAAAGTGCTGCATAGAGACTCTACAAGGTCCTTTCTATTCCCTCTATAATGGTTCAAATAGCTGCACTTTTATCATATGAGAACATCGTCTTTACTTTCTCTTTGAAGTTCTTGAAACATGTTTTGAAGGACTGTGCTGGTATTAGAGACAAAACAATAGGTACGTGCGCTTGGACAATGTGTTTGGCTGATGGCTAGTAGTGCAACCGCCGGTACAGTATGCATTTGACATGACAATGGACTCCCTACATTGCTAAGCATGAGGTCTGCTCAGGTTGTTAAGCATTCAGGTCTGCTTTGCAAAGAATTGTTTTCCCACTCCATTACAGGGAAAAGCCCTGTCGTACATACCTGCTTTACTATAACCACACAGTAGCAGGAGATATTCACAACAACTTAACAAATGTCTATGACAACTGACTAATGGTCAAAGCAGTCAAATTCTCAAAACTTTGAGAGTCTCTTATACCTTCTCATTTCAGTGTCTTTCCCTATTTTGATCTAACCTATGGTTAGAAATGCTGGAAGGGGGACAATCACAACAATCAATGTTGCAGTACCTCGACTATGAGCTTGGAAGTCTCGGCTATTGACAGATTCTCCTTAAATATTTCTCCTCAGTTTTTCTCAATTAGTTTACATAAGTCCCCTTTCAGCTGAATGTATGTGATTTTAGTGAACTGCAGGTTTTGTGTTGGGGTGAGGGATTGGCTTTTTGAGGATTTCTGGAGAGCTTGAGAATAAACAACTGTATTAAATGTAGATATGTTAATTATACACATGACCTTGGTTTGTTGTTCCTTTGTCTCCTTGTGAAATGTTCATCCGATTTTGCTCACACTACTTTTGAGCACATCTAATGGTTCACTGCTGTTGTGGACTTTAGCAAGGCACTTAACCTGCTCCAGGGGTGCTCCATGAGCTGCTTCCAGCATCTGAGGTGTGTGTCGTGCTAGGGAGGTTGGGAATTTAAAAAACAGACGGCAAAAAGAAGAGTTGTAGGTAGGTGAATCAACCCCGTCAATCAGACATTAGTACTGTTCAAAACAAAATGTACAAGAGACCATGAGGTTGCTGGACCTAGAGGTCACCCTTCCTCAAAACACAGTCATTCAATTACTTCATAGGGACACACACCCACAATCACATGTTCTGAAAGTGTGTGTGCGTCCGCTCGGGCGTCAGTCAACACAAAAGACCAGTGTCACCCAGACCCAAGCCCCCTCGCACACACCGCGTCCATTGTCAGCACATCCGTCCATTGAAGTGATGTAATGGTCTGGTACTAGGAGGGAAGAGGAGTACAGACCCCATGGCATTAAGAATAGACAGGCGTGACAGAGTGAGCTAGCATCATCACCTTTCAGTGGAATAACAACCTTAAATCAACATGGTAAGAGCAATACTGTTAGTGTTTTGTTTGTTGGGGCATTTTGTTAGCAGGATATGCACTTTATACTATAGTATATGATGTATTTACTACTATTTATTATTTTCACAATGATTGTAGTAGTGGCATGTTTCGCAATTCTGATATGTGTTTGTTGTGGTAGATACTCTCAAGTGAAAAGATAGCTGCCAGTGTCATACTCCTACTGGGTATCATGGGTGTCACCTCAGCAAATGAAGGTATGTGTTGGTTGGTAGGCTATGGAATATAGGGGAATCATTTAGGATAATGATTATTTCTTTGTAATTATTTCTTTACTAAACAACAATTGTTATTGGTAAAATCCCAAATAGTAAATCCTATAGCTCATATCAGTATGAAAAAAATAAAAAATGCACTCACTAACTGTAAGTCGCTCTGGATAAGAGCGTCTGCTAAAATGTAAATGTAAATATCATGTGTGCATACCTAAAGTAAAAAATTCCTTATTAACTCATGTTTTAACATGTTGCACTTCTCAGAGAGAAGTCATACTCAGATTGCTCTCATGCAAAGCTGTTTTTATACTGTTGTGACGGCAGTACAACATCTAGTGACCGTAAAGTGGTTTGGACCTCTTGGTTGAACGATTTAAGGTGTTGGACTGACAGTCACAGGAACCCGGGTTCAATTCCCAGTCAGACCACCGTTAATGTGCTACAATACTGTTGTGTCATCTTCACCAGTGACTGCTTTAATAGACAGTTGATGTTGTTGTTTACAGTTGGCCTGGGCGGAAAGGTGCTGGTCTTCCCGTACGAGACGGACTTCAGCTTCGTGGCGCTCATCCCCCAAAAGGAGATGGGCCTGCGGGCGTTCACTCTGTGCATGCGCGTGGCCACCGAGCTGGAGGGCGAGCGGCAGATCATCCTGTTCGCCTACCGCACGCCCGACTACGACGAGCTCAACGTGTGGCGCGAGAAAGACGGCCGCATCGCCTTCTACCTGAGTGGCGATGGTGCCTTCTTCCACCTGCCACCCATCACCACCTTCAGAACGAGTCTCTGCCTCACCTGGGAGTCCCGTACGGGGCTGGCCGCCTTCTGGGTGGACGGCCGCCGCAGCACCTACCAGGTGTACAAGCCGGGTCACACCATTCGGCCCAAGGGGACCGTCCTCCTTGGGCAAGACCCGGACAAACACCTGGGAGACCTGGAGGCGGTGCAAAGCTTTGTGGGGGAGGTGACCGACCTCAACATGTGGGACTATGTGCTGCCCAGAAGCCAGATCCAAGCCCTGCATTACGAACATAAGATCATTAAGGGAAACATCTTTGACTGGGCCACCATCGAGTACCAGCTGAACGGGAATGTGATGGTGGTGGATGATGACTGACTCGGAGTGGAGTCGCGAGCGGACGTGGATGTGACCCATATGTGTGTCTGTGCTGGACTGCTACTGACCTTTTTGTTTAGTTTGGTCTTCTAGATTTAGTCACTTGCATGCCTTATGTAGCCAGTTAACTATATTCACTCACAAAATACCAGTGGTTCATAAGAAAAGATGGACATTCATTTTGTGATGTTTAAATAGTCTATGCAGAAAGATCAGAACCAGTTGATTCCAAAAGGTCCTTCATCAGACAGGCACATGTATGTAACACAATTCTTCTTTAGAACTAACTATTTAGGATAGATACAGTATGTCCACTCACCTAATGCATGGATGGTGAGGTTAACTATATTTTATTAGCATTCCAGCAGTTTTTATGTTAATTTATTAAGGAGTTTATTAGTCTCCTCTTGGTAATTATCATGAATGTTCAGGACAAATTTCATACAATATGCAATTTAATCTGTTATTTAGTTACAGAGCTAATTTATTTGTTGCTCTCAGCATGATTTTCTTTTTTATGTGGCCTCATATGCAAGGCTTCTAGGGATTTTTATACAATTGTCACGCGGCTGGTGAGCCCTAATTTCAATGGAATGTATTGTTGATGTACCAGATTTAACCACAAGGTGGCAGTATATGCTAGTTTCTTAATTCAGTGAGCGTCAAACAAGACATTGCTTGATCATACATGGTGTGGCATTCTTGTGCTCAACATTTCAATTGCTTTTGTTCCCGCTAATGGCTCAATTGAAACTGGTAACATTAGACCTGTAATGTTAATGTCATGCATGTCCTTCAAATTCTTTGATATTGATTTTATTCATAAAAGTTAACAATAATGTTAGCCCTATTTTGGCAATTGTTTATGGAAAACAGGATGAGTAAACGAGAGTCAAAGGAGGTGAATGAAAGCGTGAAAGAGAAGGATGATTCATTATTTCTATACTTAATAATTTAACTGAGCTTTCAGACAAACAGCAATTATGATGTTTAAAAGCCATTGCCATAATGTTGCCTTTGGTTAGCACACTCTCTCTCATAAATGTACCATGTTTAAACTGATGTAAGAATGCTTTTGGGTCTGAAATCAAATCTTGGCATGTGCATAACTAAAAGTGTGTGTTATTAAAGAGAAAATAGGTCTTTGAACTTTTTGAGTATCCTCTTTTTGTAGTATGCCTACAATTGCTGGTGAGACCTTCAAAATGTAAATTAATCGTGGTATAGTGTGCCATTGTTTTCACTTGAATTATTTTAAAAAATTGTTGTTCTAAAATGAAATGGCCATTTGTTCATGTGTAATAACCTACACTACCGGTCAAAAGTTTTAGTAGAATAATAATTGTAGAATAATAGTGAAGACATCAAAACTATGAAATAACACATATGGAATCATGTAGTAACCAAAAGAGTGTTAAACAAATCAAAATATATTTTATATTTGAGATTCTTTAAATAGCCACCCCTTTGCCTTGATGATAGCATTGCACATGCTTGGCATTCTCTCAACCAGCTTCATGAGGTAGTCAACTGGAATGCATTTCAATTAACAGGTGTGCCTTCTTAAAACTTAATTTGTGGAATTGATTTCCTTCTTAATGCGTTTGAGCCAATCAGTTGTGTTGTGACAAGGTAGGGGGGTATACAGAAGATAGCCCTATTTGGTAAAAGACCAAGTCCATATTATGGCAAGAACAGCTCAAATAATCAAAGAGAAATGACAGTCCATCATTACTTTAAGACATGAAGGTCAGTCAATACGGAACATTTCAAGAACTTTGAAAGTTTCTTCAAGTGCAGTCGTAAAAACCATCAAGCGCTATGATGAAACTGGCTCTCATGAGGACCGCCACAGGAATGGAAGACCCAGAGTTACCTCTGCTGCAGAGGATAAGTTCATTAGAGTTACCAGCCTCAGAAGTTGCAGCCCAAATAAATGCTTCACAGAGTTCAAGTCACAGACAAATCTCAACATCAACTGTTCAGAGGAGACTGTGTGAATCAGGCCTTCATGGTCGAATTGTTGCAAAGAAACCACTACTAAAGGACACCAATAAGAAGAAGAGACTTGCTTGGGCCAAGAAACACAAGCAAAGGACATTAGACCGGTGGAAATTTGTCCTTCGGTCTGGAGTCCAAATTGGAGATTTTTGGTTCCAACTGCCGTGTCTTTGTGAGACACAGTGTGGGTGAACGGATGATCTCCGCATGTGTATTTCCCACCGTAAAGCATGGAGGAGGATGTGTTATTGTGTGGGGGTGCTTTGCTGGTGACACTGTCTGTGATTTATTTAAAATTCAAGGGACACTTAACCAGCATGTCTACCACAGCATTCTGCAGCGATACGCCATCCCATCTGGTTTGGGCTTAGTGGGACTATCATTTGTTTTTCAACAGGACAATGACCCAACACACCGCTGTGTAAGGGTTTTTTTACCAAGAAGGAAAGTGATGGAGTGCTGCATCAGATGACCTGGCCTCCACAATCCCCCGACCTCAACCAGATTGAGATGGTTTGGGATGAGTCGGACCGCAGAGAGAAGGAAAAGCAGCCAACAAGTGCTCAGCGTATGTGGGAATTCCTTCAAGACTGTTGGAAAAGCATTTCAGGTGAAGCTGGTTGAGAGAATGCCAAGAGTGTGCAAAGCTGTCATCAAGGCAAAGGGTGGCTATTTGAAGAATCTCTCAAATAAAATATATTTAGATTTGTTTAACATTTCTTGGTTACTACATGATTCCATATGTGTTAATTCATAGTTTTGATGTCTTCACTATTATTCTACAATGTAGAAAATAGTAAAAAAATAAAGAAGAACCATTGAATGAGTAGGTGTTCTAAATCTTTTGACAGGTAGTGTATATGTTGTGAATGATCTCACTCAAAAGGAACAACACCACATAAACAGTATAGACTTTTGTTCACTGCGCCAATAATGAAGTCTAGGGTGTAGTCCTGATAACATTGACCCTTGAATGAACCCACAGGGCACAGACGTCAATTCAACGTATATTCCATGTTGGTTCAACGTAATTTCATTGAAATGACGTGGAAACAACATTCATTCAACCAGTGTGTGCCCAGTGGGAAAGCATGTGTCCTTATTAGCCGCCATGTACTGTAGCACTGTAGTAGTTAGCCTGTTGTTCTTATATTGTGGCACTATGAACCCGTTCTCCCTCCCCCCTCCATCTTGACCTCCTTGGAGAGGAAGGAGAAGTTTCCAGTGAACACACAGCCTAGGCCCCCCAGAGGGTGGGAAAGCGCGGCGTTCCGAGTGTGTGTGTGTTTCTTCGGACCCAATCCCCCGTCGGCTCTCTCAGCAGCAGCAGCTAAATAAGGAAGGGAGGGCGAATGAGTTCTGACTGCGGGTCAGCAGCCAAATGTTCCACCTTCTTGAATGTTGCAATGCATCAATCGCGCTGCCCACTCACTGTGTGGTAACACCTTTGTGGACCATCTGCCCAGGCAGGCTCCTCAGCCCTCTTGTTTCAATCACACATTTCTGTTTCTCCTCTCCTCCTTTCTATCCTCTCGCATCCATGCCCAAGAGGAGTGCTAGCTGCCTTCCAGCCTAGACACGCGCGCATAACACCCCCCCCCCCCCCCCCCCCCCCCCCTCACCATATCCTCTTTACTTATGGTAGATTAACTTTCAAGTTTAGTCAGGTTTTTGAACTTTTTGAGATCGGATGAACTATGAATGAACTATGAATACATCCCATATTGCAGTAGACTATAGATTAGTGAGTAGGAATATTTTGGAATATTTCTGAACAAATAATTATATTGGCCTATTTTGTACTGAAGTGAAGGTTCAGTACAAAATGGTCAAATTTGTGTGTTTTTGTTCGGCAGTATATTTAATATTTTCCATACTAAGAATAGACTTTAGTGCCAAAAATACCATTGGAACCCTTTATACACAATCAACTATCAGCATATTTGTTTCAAACATTATTTTATAGGATTATATACAACCTGGATTTAGTTTAGTTTAATAATTCAACCATTTAAAAAAACAAGCACACATAAAACTTGAGTAAAATCATTGAGGATAACACACAATAATATCTGGGACTTATTTCCATTGTGGTCCTCTTGAAACAAGATGGCTAGGCAAGATCGAACATGGTTGAACACAGTATGACAACCGTTTTAGTCATATAGTGATGTTTTTCACACCAAAAAACATCACAAATTGATGTAAAAAGTCCCATATTGATGTTTTGATCCACTCTGAATTTTTAAACAACAATACAGAACATTTTACCGTAAAGGTAGGTTTACTTACAACACCTAAACATTTATTGTAGAGCACTTTTCACCTCTTTATGGCTAACTAGTGAAACAGTAGGCCTATAATTACTTGCTCGCTGTCCTTTGAATGGGGTCTACAGGGTGTATTAGACAACTGAGCAAACAGTTGCGGGGCGCCTTGTCCTGCTCGCAGAGACAGAGAGAGCCAGCAGCAGCGGCCTGTGAGATCTGCATAGTCGCCAATGGTTGGGCCATCTGAGACTGTGCGGTGCGATGTGGTGCATGCAGCGCGCTGCTCGTCCCTGCGTGTGTGAGCTGGTGAAATGTCTTCCACACGAGAGGACATAGACGGCGTGAGGGAGGCCCGCATGAGCCGGTGGGGAAGACAGAAGGAGGCCCGTTCTGGATTCCTTCGAGCAACTCCAAATAGATTTCCAGGCAAAACATATTTGCATACGCAAGACAGTGCCACGAGCTATCCGGGTGAGCTCTGGCATGTGTCCATTGAACAGATGGAATTTTTTAAAGAGCTTTCTTGCAGAAATGTTCATTTCATTAAAATGTGGACGTTCAACCTGCTTTTGTCCTCAGAAAACAACTACTGTTTAATCTTAACAAGACATACAGTATAAGGTCCATTATTCTTTGAAGAAATATGAAAAAGTATTACCAGCTAATTGTATTAAATTGTACATGCATTGGTTGGCGACTGTGTGTGAATTATGATTATTATGCATAATGATGCTAAAACATGGAAATGTGCATTGAAGAGTAGTGTGTCTGGTGTTTAATCCAATACAGTAATAAGCACATATCAGGTTATTTGTTTTCATCACACAATTTCAACCAATATGTTACAACAATTTATTACAGATTCATAAGACAGAATGTAATCCTAAATGTGACTCTTTATGAATCCGGTTACTACCTTATATTAGTGAATTGTTGACACAATGATTTGATATCCTGATAAGAAAGAGCACTTGAATATTGTTAAATAATAACAGAAACAAAAATGAAAAACATAGAAAAGATTAACCAAACAAAAGTCACATTTTGTTATCAGTTTTAAGCTACAACCATATCTTCTGTAAAACTCCACATGAAACGCTCTACAGTTATTCATGAATTATCTTTAGTTGATACATACACTACATGACCAAAGGTATGTGGACACCTGCTCGTCGAACATCTCATTCCAAAATCATGGGCATTAATATGGAGTTGGTCCCCCCTTTACTGCTATAACAGCCTCCACTCTTCTGGGAAGGCTTTCCACTAGACGTTGGAACATTCAGCCACAAGAGCATTAGTGAGGTCAGGGCACTGATGTTGGGCGATTAGGCCTGGCTCGCAGTCGGCCTTCCAATTCATCCCAAAGGTGTTCGATGGGGTTGAGGTCAGGGCTCTGTGCAGGCCAGTCAAGTTCTTCCACACCGATCTCGACCAAACCATTTCTGCATGGACCTCGCTTTGTGCACGGGGGCATTGTCATGCTGAAACAGGAAAGGGCTTTCCCCAAACTGTTGCCACAAAGTTGGAAGCACAGAATCGTCTAGAATGTAATTGTATGCTGTAGCGTTAAGATTTCCCTTCACTGGAACGAAGGGGCCTAGTCCGAACCATGAAAAACAGCCCCAGACCATTATTCCTCCTCTACCGAGCTTTACACCACTCCAGCCGACACTTGTCATTGAGCATGGTGATCTTAGGCTTGTGTGCGGCTGCTCGGCCATGGAAACCCATTTCATGATGCTCCCGACGAACAGTTCTTGTGCTGATGTTGCTTCCAGAAGCAGTTTGGAACTCGGTAGTGAGTGTTGCAACCGAGGACAGACGATTTTTACGCGCTACGCACTTTAGTACTCGGCAGTCCCGTTCTGTGAGCTTGTGTGGCCTACCACTTTGTGGCTGAGCCATTGTTGCTCCTAGACGTTTCCACTTCACAATAACAGCACTTACAGTTGACCGGGGCAGACTGGTTGGAAAGTTGGCATCCTATGACAATGCCACATTGAAAGTCACTGAGCTCTTCAGTAAGGCCATTCTACTGCCAATGTTTGTATATTTTTAATTAATTAATTAGTAATTAATTATTAAGTAATTAATATCCCATTTAGCAGATGCTTTTATCCAAAGCGACTTACAGTCATGCGTGCATACATTTTTGTGTATGGGTGGTCCCGGGGATCGAACCCACTACCTTGGCGTTACAAGCGCCGTGCTCTACCAGCTGAGCTACAGAGGACCACATATATGTATATGGAGATTGCATGGCTGTGTGCTCGATTTTATACACCTGTCAGCAACGGGCGAATCCACTAATTTGAAGGGGTGTTCACATACTTTTGTATATATAGTGTACATGTATTTGACACTGATCAGTGCAGAAATCTCTACAAGTACACGCCAACTAGCTACCTAGTGCATCTCTCTATTGTGATTCTTGTCTTCAACATGCCAAAATCACAAGTACTTGAAATACTGTATGTGTAAGTAAAATTATTTACAAGAAACTTTCACAATCATCCGGGTGCATTATATTTTGTCTGGGGTAATATTTCTAAGAGTAGAGGCTTTAGCTTGAGTTCAACATAGACTACCGTTCAAAAGTTTGAGTCACTTAGAAATGTCCTTGTTTTCGAAAGAAAAGCAATTTTTTTGTCCATTAAAATAACATCAAATTGATCAGAAATACAGTGTAGACATTGTTAATGTTGTAAATGGCTATTGTAGCTGGAAATTGCAGATTTTTTATGGAATATCTACATAGGCGTACAGAGGCCCATTATCAGCAACCATCAGTCCTGTGTTCCAATGGCACATTGTGTTTGCTAATCCAAGTGTATCGTTTTAAAAGGCTAATTGATCATTAGAAAACCCTTTTGCAATTATGTTAGCACAGCTGAAAACTGTTGTGCTGATTAAAGAAGCAATAAAACTGGCCTTCTTGAGACTAGTTGAGTATCTGGAGCATCAGCAATTGTGGGTTCGATTACAGGCCCAAAATGGCCAGAAACAAATAACTTTCTTCTGAAACTCGTCAGTCTATTCTTGTTCTGAGAAATGAAGGCTATTCCATGCGAGAAATTGCCAAGAAACTGAAGATCTCGTACAACGCTGTGTACTACTCCCTTCACAGAACAACACAAACTGGCTCTAACCAGAATAGAAAGAGGAGTGGGAGGCCCCGGTGCACAACTGAGCAAGAGGACAAATACATTAGAGTGTCTAGTTTGAGAAACAGATGCCTCATAGGTCCTCAACTGGCAGCTTCATTAAATAGTACCCGCAAAACACCAGTCTCAACGTCAACAGTGAAGAGGCGACTCCGGGATGCTGACCTTCTAGGCAGAGTTGCAAAGAAAAAGCCATATCTCAGACTGGTCAATAAAAATAAAAGATTAAGATGGGCAGTCTGAGATATGGCTTTTTTGTATTTCTGATCAATTTGATGTTATTTTAATGGACAAAAAAATTGCTTTTCTTTCGAAAACAAGGACATTTCTAAGTGACCCAAAACTTTTGAACAGTAGTGTATATTAACTCTGTCTGGTAATTATCATAGATTTTATTCAAAGCATTACGAATGGAAAGATGGAAATGAGAATAGTGTTAAGAGTTATGTCTCTCTCTCTCTCTCTCTCTCTCTCTCTCTCTCTCTCTCTCTGTCTGTCTGTCTGTCTCTGTCTGTCTGTCTCTGTCTGTCTGTCTGTCTCTCTCTCTCTCTCTCTCTCTCTCTCTCTCTCTCTCTCTCTCTCTCTCTCTCTCTCTCTCTCTCTCTCTCTCTGTCTGTCTGTCTGTCTCTGTCTGTCTGTGTCTCTCTCTCTCTCTCTCTCTCTCTCTCTCTCTCTCTCTCTCTCTCTCTCTCTCTCTCTCTCTCTCTCTCTCTCTCTCTCTCTCTCTCTCTCTCT